>NC_086325.1:142363266-142681599 GCF_036172605.1 Pelobates fuscus | reverse complement strand
CTGAACTTTTCTTAAAGGACCACTATAGGCATCCAGACCACTTCAGCTTAATGAAGTGGTCTGGGTGCCTGGTCCAGCTAGGGTTAACCTTTTTTTCTATAAACATAGCAGTTTCAGAGAAACTGCTATGTTTATAAATGGGTTAATCCAGCCTCTAGTGGCTGTCTCACTGACAGCCGCTAGAGGGCTTGCGTGCTTCTCACTGTGAAAATCACAGTGAGAAGACGCAGCGTCCATAGGAAAGCATTATGAATGCTTTCCTATGAGACTGGCTGGCTGTGCGCGTGGCTCTTGCCGCGCATGCGCATTCAGACGAAGAGGAGGATAGCTCCCCGCCCGGCGCTGGAGAAAGAGGTAAGTTTAACCCCTTCCTCTCCATCCAGCCCGGCGGGGGGTCCCTGAGGCTGGGGGCACCCTCAGGGCACTATAGTGCCAGGAAAACGAGTATGTTTTCCTGGCACTATAGTGGTCCTTTAAATTGCACAACTTACCAGACCCATCTTTCCCATTCATCTATATTTTCATCTAGCAACGTTCTGCTTCTTGTAGGTGCCAGAGTTGAAGAGTTTTTGTACGAAAAGCTAGACCGGAAGGTTCCCTGTAGAGTGAGCAATGGTGAGCTGCTTGGCCAGCACATGAATGATGCAGCAAATGATTTTGGACCAAGCTCACCATATGGTGAGTATTGTGAAATAAGCTTTCCTCTACTTTATCTCCTTTTAAATGAATATTATACCTGCACTAGGGCTTCAATCAGACATTCATGTTATATGAAAAAACATTTAGAACATTAATCTATACACCATGATTAACCATTAAATTCACCCCTCAAGCACACTGGCAATTAAATGCAACATGAACTCTTGTCCTTAACCCCTTAAGGACACATGACATGTCTGACACGTCATGATTCCCTTTTATTCCAGAAGTTTGGTCCTTAAGGGGTTAAGAGGACAGACAGTCTGACATATGGGGGGACTGCATGGTTCTACTAAACATGGAAGGAGCTCACTGCTGTGTAGCTAAACGTGGCAGGATTCTTCATAAAAGCCTCTTAATACTGCATTTCCCAATCTGTAAGTAATTGTGCTTTAAAGACAACAGTTTTTTAATATAATATTCATCATGTTTTGAACGGAGATATATATATATATATATATATATATATATATATATATATATATATATATATATATATATATATATATATATTTTTTTTTTAATTATATGTAAAACGTGAGAATAACTTATCCCTACATTTAGTATACGGCCGGATCCTTCAGCCATATGCATGCACCTTGGGTCAGACAGTGTTAGAAAACCAACAGTTAGTCTCTATTATCTATCCTGTCTCACTCCCTGCACAGAAGTAGGGAAGACCATAGAGACTGTCCATTTTCACACACTGTCTGACCCAAGGTGCATGTTTATGGCTGAAGGATCCTGTCGTATATTAAAGGTAGGGATGAGTATTTTGCTTTTTAAAAATGAATTATTACATATACTTTCATTATGAAAAAAATCTGTGTCTCTGGAAAGATCGCTGAAGAGTGCGCGATCTAAATTGCTATGCTAATGATACAGGCATTACAATTTTCCTGTAACTTAGTGATAGTTTTGGAGTTGCAGAATTAAAGGTCATGGGCAATGTCAACCTTGTCTGGTATTTATCCCGTTGCATATCCTGATGATTCATAGCCCTTTCCATTGCCACATCCAAGTCACGTCGATTGTATCTTCGTGCCAGGAATGTATTTAACATAATCCCAAATTGTATTCTACTCTGTACTATTTGAGAAATATTCCTCAAGACTCTCCGAAATCTTTTTTTGTATTTTTTGTCCATTCCTTGGCATTGGCATCCAAGACTATTTTCTTCCATTCGTCTGCGAGGCTCTCCAGTACGGTATATGGAGGATATTTAGTTATGTATGGCTTAAACCAAGAAGTAAGTTTAACTGACAGGAGCAAGCTGAACAATCTACATGAAGTGCTCCTCGAGTAGGGAGACTGCCAAAATGTGACAAAAAGTAGAGCTTCCGCCCACCAACTTTTGTCAGTTTCCAACATCCATCGCAAGTGGCAGAGGCAGAACGTTTGCCCTAAAATAGTCAAATTGGAAATATTCTCCCTAGTCCCCTATATTTTCAGTTCTGCCATTTTTGCCTAATAAATTTGTAAAGAAAAGCACATTAGAAATTATTTTAGTTAATAAACCTGCTAGTGTTTAAAAATCCCCCCCCCCCCCAAATCCCTGATCATGTTACGTGACAGGCATGACGTACATTTAGAGAGACATTTAATTATTTTGCCCTGTCTTTGGCAGAATGTACATTAAACGTTAATTTCCCAGATGTGTTTTCTTTGGGCCACATGCTGCCAGCTCTTTTTCTAGCTGCTAGGACATAGCCGATAAGAATCGTGTGGCTGTAATAGGAGCCTGTAGGCAGACTATGTCCTTGCCTTAATTGCGTTGTGCTTACTGTGTGAGCTCTGTTGTCTTTTAATCTGATTCTTCAAACCTCAAAACAATGCCCTTTCCCTCCTGACAGCTTCCATCTAATTTAATCTTACTTTCCACCTCTAGGACAAACTCTCATCAAAGTTGGAGAAACGCAGAAGAAACTAGGAACTGCAGAACGAGACTTCATCCACTCTTCAACTGTCAACTTCTTGACCCCACTGCGCAATTTCCTGGAAGGAGATTGGAGAACGATTTCTGTAAGGTTTATTAATCTGAGTCTGGCCTCTATTTATGATCTTTACATGACATACAGATCTCATTTGTTTAAACGAACAGCTCAGCTACTTACTCCTGACTTTTGATCTTTATTCGTTATCTCCTCTACTCTATATCATTACTGGATGCTTACAGACCATCTGTAGACATCTAGTGGAGGGCCATACTGCTTGACCGGTTACAGACTTTAAGGTCTAATGTAGATTGCAAGGTCTAGGAAGGATTGCATTATGGGAATGATACTCCTACCCAGGGAGATAAACACTATCAATAAGAAATGTATGATGTGAATGAACACATGCATTGGTTTATGCAATAGTTTCTTTCACCTTCAACTTGTAACTCCTAATTTTATTAAAAAGTTTGCATTTATTAAAACTTAAAGGAACACTATAGGGTCAAGAACACAAACATGTATTCCTGACCCTATATTGTTAAAACCACCATCTAGCCTCCCTAAATATACTAAAATATTACTTTTATTCAATTCTGCAGCTGCTGGCTCTGCCTACATGGATGACATAATCAAAAGTGGTTCTCTGAGCCAATCACAATGCTTGCCCATAGGATTGGCTAAGACTGTCAAGGAGGAAGGTCAGGGGCAGAGCCAGCACAAGGCAAACACCGCCCTGTCCAATCAGCATCTCCTCATAGAGATGAATTGAATCAATGCATCTCTATGAGGAAAGTTCAGTGTCTGCATGCAGAGGGTGGAGACACTGAATGGCAGTGCTGCGCACTGTGCAGCACTGCCCCAGTAAGCACCTCTAGACGCCATCTGAGGAGTGGCCAGAGGAGTTATCCCTAGGCTGTAATGTAAACACTGCATTTTCTCTGAAAAGACGGGGTTTACTGCAAAAAGCCTGAAGGGACTGATTATACTCCCCAGAACAAATGCAATAACTTGTAGTTGTTCTGGTGACTATAGTGACCCTTTAACTTTATTAACCACCAAATCAGTCAGTCTTAGCTCATCTGATCGCCTTTTATTTAATACCATCTACTACCATATCCTTCCTCTATGAGGGAAGTTCAGTGTCTGCATGCAGAGGGTGGAGACACTGAATGGCAGCGCTCGTTCCCCTCTGATGAGCTAAACAGGCGAAACGCGCGTCAGGGGTGCTTCACTCACACTAGCAATCTACCGAACAGTGTTACCAGACAAGTTAGGGATCTTTTCGTGAAGGTTACCCATAATTAGGATGAGTGGATGAGTCTTCAATGAACTTTGGAACAGCCAGATAACACCAAGGGCAATATTACCAGCACTCTGCATTCACAGGACTGCTTAGCAACTAAAGCAATGTATGCTTTTCATTGAGTACACTGCCTTTGTTCTGTATAATTGGGGGGAGGCTTGGATAACGGTTAGTACAGGGCGAGTTTTTTGCTGGTATAATGCCCTCGAAGGCATGATAGGGGGAGATAGTTTCTACCTGGAATATTCCCCCTGCCCTGTACCCACTGATTCTCCCTACCATACCTGGGGGCTGCGATAGTCAATGAATGTCATTTATACTGCACAATTTGTTATGTTGTGATGAGAATGTAAACAGCAATTAGGGACCTACCTTACTATACACTCAGCGTCTATACTTGATACTATGCATCGGACTTAACATTGTAGCAGGTTTCAGTGACATTATTGTGATTATGCACTGTTGCAGACCTTATCATTGACAGAAATTGCGCAACTTCTGTTATAATTTTTTCGGTTTGTAACCGTATAATGAGCTCTGTAGCAGTTTATCTAGTGATACCTGTGTTAACCCTGTACAGCCACAGCGTGGCTAATCTTTATACTTACCCCATATTACTACTGATATGAAGGATAGTTTATGGTTTACGTATAGTACATAGGGTATGCATGGGGGGACATTGCGATATTAATATCTCCACTCAATGTGGGCTCATCACTAAATCTTAATTGCAGCCAGATCAGTATACTTTTGCCGTAGTACCATTGTAATACTGTGACAAATCAGCTAATATCATTTTACCCTCTAATCTCTACACACAGCAATATACCACGGCTGTGAAAAAGTTGAGTGCGAGACTGTGAAATCAGTTGGGCTAACCTGCACTAGTTCTGCATTTTGCACCTTGCAAGATTATGTGTACAGTCCATCCTCTGATTACTAGTATTAAGGAGCTTATTATTCATTGCACCAGATCACCATAGATATAGAGCTCTGATACCTTCTACCTATACAGTAGTTTGCAGATCCCGTATCTTTACAATAATGCATTAAGGTGCCAGTCAAGCGATATTTATTTTTATGTCTGTCGTTTTTGTCTTTGTATAGTACTATTTTTATACTTTTTTGCCTGAGGGTTATCTTGTTCTTCATAGTCCACCAATTGGACTTTTTAGCCAATTTATTAAATGTGAAGTTTTACAAACATATTCTTCACTGAACTGTTTTTTTTAGTCATATCTGTATCTAGTTGCATCCTCCATCTTTTCTTGTTGTGAATGGCAGCACTGCTCACTGTGCAGCACTGGCCCAGGAAGCACCTCTAGCAGCCATCGGAGGAGTGGCCAGTGAAGTGATCACTAGGCTGTAATGTTAACACTGCATTTTCTCTGAAAAGACAGTGTTTACAGCAAAAAGCCTGAAGGAAATGATTCTACCCACCAGAACAAATGCAATAAGCTGTAGTTGTTTTCGTGACTATAGTGTCCCTTATAATATATTTTTTATGTTATGTACATTGAATTTTTACATTTTTTAGAAAAAGCTTTATCTTGTTGAGCAGCCATGTTGGGTTAGACTGTTGCTCACCAACTGTTCCTCTACCTAACTTGCCTGCTGTTGTGATTGATCAATGCACTCTATTTGAACTTGCAGAAACAAACAAGTTAGGTTGAGCAGCAGTTGCGTAGATAACCGTAGAGTCTAATGTAACATGGCTGCACAGCCAGTTAAATTTTTTTATTTATTTTTTTTAAATCAATATCATTAAGAAAAATAATCATCACGTTTCATTAGATGTAATACATTTTTGTTACCCTTTTATTTATTTTTATTATACAATTGATCAGATTATCCCTGCATGTTTGTTCTGTACCAAATGTTGCCCTTCACAATAGACCATGATTTTTGTATTGCTTGAACGTTCAAAACTCAAACTGTTAATTAAAAAGACAGAAAATATTTGCCATGCCCCATAGAACACACTAGAAAAAATAAAGCCTTCACCAGAGAAAGAAATATCTGGCTTTATTAAGTTATCCAGGTCAGGAGGAATAGCCAAAATGAAACCTTTAATGCGTTTGAAACTGTACTTGTCCTTATTCGTAAGCTTCGAGACACTATTCTAAGATCAAGGGGAAACTGGACTAGCAACGTGTATGTGTTCAGGACAAGTCAGCATACAGTGCATAATGAGGCTGCTGTTAACATTCAGGCTGTGCAACGTGTGCTTGTAATTCTGGTACGTGACCTTTAAAATAGGTTTACAGTATAAAAAAAGAGAAAATGTGTCAGAGAGGAGGAGTGATTTTGTAAAGCGATTTTTAGGTTTAAATTGCATTGTTTGACACTCAAAGACAAATTTAGAAAGAGGCTTACATTCTCTTTCCCGAGAAAATGATTTCCATTTCCAACCTTCAACTAACGTGACCCCTCTAGATGGGAAAAGTTTTTTGAGAACTTTTGTGCTAGACTTAAAATGGTTCCTTGCTTAAAACTTACCTACAGGTCTTTTTCGCCAAAGTGAGTCCATTCAAAATAAGTTTAAAATGTTACATTAAAGTAGTCCAACTTGAATAGCTGATTTAGATCATTTTTCCAGTTTGGCGATTTTGACCTTAGATTTGAATAACACTGCTAGAGTAGTACTCACGGGTAAATGAGGGCAAAAAACTCCCATGTTTCATGAAAAAGTCTCTTTCCATTGATTCTATAAAATACCATTTATTTTATTTCCCCCCCCTGAGTGCATTATGGAGAATACAGCTCCTGTATCAACATTCACAAATTGTATTCATTTCTAAACTTCTCTAAATGTTGTTTACAGAAGGAAAGGAGGATTCTCCAGAACCTCCGCTTGGATCTGGATGCCTGCAAAACACGCGTGAAGAAAGCCAAAACAGCCGAAGCAAAAGCCGCGGTAATGTCTCCTCCTCGGGCTGGGACTCTTGCATGTGATTGAGTTTAAAGGGAGGGGTGATTTGACATGGGTAAAACCATTGACATTTCTTTGGTTTGATGCCTCCCCTTTTCATCTGTTCATGTCAGCCACATTTGATGATTCTTTCTTTCAAATTTTTTTTTATAATTGTATTTATATTGTTTTGTGTGTGGTGGGGGGGGGGGGGAGGGGGGGGGTTCTGGACAGCAGCAAAATAAAAAAGGCATAGAGAAGGAAGTTCCACACATAGAATACTTATTTCGTTCACGTTTAGTCTTTGAGGACCTGATGGGTGTCTGGGATATTGCTCTGACACTCCAGTGGTTTTCTCGATAAATTCAGATTGAAGGCCCTAAATGTAAATGTCTGAAAACACGACCATGTCAGTGTGTTGTTTGTACCCCTGTCAGGGCTATTCCCCTAAAAGTGAACTGTTGGAAACTCAAAGTTTTTTTTTTTTTTTTTTTTGGCAACAAAGGGCGAACTGAAAACATTTCGCTGTGTTTTGTCAGTTTGTCTAATTTTGCCTAAAACTGAAAATTTACATCTGAATTTCCAGCAGTTTAACACTTCGTGTGTGTGTATGTTTGATGTCTATTATTTATTTTTGTTTGTTTGGTTTATTTTTTCCTCCTTTACCCTTCCACAGCGTTTTTTTTTTTCTTTTCACTAATATTTTCTTTTTACTTTTTTTTTTTTTTTTTAACACTACACCTGTTACTAACCTTGTGGTCTTTCTTTCTGTTTTTTATTTTTTCCCTGTTTTTGTGTAATTTGCTCAGTTCGAGGGGGATGTGAGTATTTGGTACTGAGGATGCTGCTGTGAATTATTTCCTTTATTTTCTCTGATACTGTTTGCCCACTGTCTCTGTAACAAACATTGCCTGGAGGGAGTTACACCTCATCTGCTATATTTGCTGGCCCAATCCAATCATAGTGTGATTAGGAGTATGTGTGGTTCTGCAGAGATATCAAACCTGTGTGTTTGTGCATGTGTGTGTTTATAAATCTAGAAATATACCGGGTTCAGAATTTCAAGCCCTCATTTTTAAGCCAGGCCTAAAAGTTAATATTCAATCATTTGAATATGACTTTTTGAGGTATGTATATGTGTGATAGCACATACAAGGTATGTATATGTGTGATAGCAGAGGTGTATTTGTGTGTAGAGCCTGTGTGTGTAATCACTATGTACACTTTCTGCACTATTTTTCATTTAACCTCTCCAGAGTCACCAGACTTCTTTTCCCCCCCCCTTATTCTAGTGTCAGCAGGCACTCAACCATAGCCCACTCTCTACCCCCACCTCAAGTAATTAGCCCATTCTCCTTCCCCCCCTTATGTCTGTGCCGGCAGCCCTCTCTCTTCCCATTCACCAGTAATGGCAGCTCACTCTCCTTCCTCCTCCCCGTCCCCCTCCCCCGCCATCTCTGTGCCAGCAGCCCACTTCACCAGTAATGGCAGCTCACTCTACTTTCCCACCCCCCCATAGCTCTTAGCCGGCAGCCCACTCTCTTTCCATTCACCAGTGATGGCAACCCACACTCCTACCCCTTAACTCTATGTCGGCAGCTCCCCTTCCTTCAAATATCCCTGTGTCGGCAGCTACTTCTGCCTTCCTATTTGGCTCTAAGTCATACAAAGAGCTATGCTGAAGAATAGCTCCATGCTGCTGTTACTATGAACAGAGGCTCTGATCTTAGAGACAGTAGGACCTGACTCCCCTCCACCCAGTCAACAGGGCTTTTTTCCACGAATCACGAAAGAGCGGTTGTGGAAATTTCCTATGTATCACATGTGTTTTGCCCTTTTAAAAAATAAAAATAAAACATTCAAAATGGACTACTGGTAAAAATATATTTTCATCCTATGTTTAATCCCCTCACTAACTAAAGTTACCTATGGAATATATTGGCACATTTGTGAGTGGACAGGGGTACTTTAGTGGTAAACTCTGTTGTTGCGTTATGTGTTTATTTTCCCGACCCATTTCATGGAAAGGATTGCTTACAGACAGGTGACCCCCTGTTAACGTTTGTCTGTTGTACTGAGCATCATAAAATATTCTTATTATGTAAAAACATTATTTGCTATGAATGCATCCTGACTCGTGAAGTTAAACATGTATTCCTGACACTATAGTTCTAAATGTGCCGTTTAGGCCCACTGGCCTCCCTCTTGCCCACATTAAAAAGGTGTTATAAACTCCCCATATTTCTATCCCTGCGTGGGTCTTGTTGCAGCTGGCTCTATCTCTTTGGCTAAGATCATTATATTTGACGATCTCAGCCAATCCAATGCTAAACAAAATGCCAATCTGCTCCAATCAGCATCTTCTCATAGAGATGCATTGAATGAATGCATATCTATGAGGAACGTTCAGCGCCTCTATGCAGGGAGTGGATACACTGAATGTCAGTGCTGCCCAGGAAGCCCCTCTAGTGGCCGTCTGAATGACTACCACTAGAGGTCTTCCTAGGCAGCAATGTAAACCCTAACTTTTCTTTGAACAGGCAGTGTTTTATATTAACAAGAATGCAGGGACAGGCCAGAAAAACTACATTAAGCTGTAGTTGTTCTAGTGACTATAGTGTCCCTTTAAAGGGAAACTCCAGTGCCAGGAAAACAATCCGTTTTCCTGGCACTGCAGGTCCCCTCTCCCTCCCACCTCCCAATCCCCGGTTGCGGAAGGGGTGAAAACCCCTTCAGTCACTTACCAGAGGCAGCGATATCGCTACTTCTTCCTCCTCCGCCGCTCCTCCTCTGCATTACGTCGGGCGGTGGGCGAGACTGATCCCACCCACCGGCCGAGGAGACCTAATGCGCATGCACGGCAATGCCGCGCATGCGCATTAAAGCTCCCCATAGTAAAGCATTGAAACTGCTTTTCAATTCTTTACTATGGGGAATTGAGCGACGCTGGAGGTCCTCACACAGCGTGAGGACGTCCAGCGACGCTCTAGCACAGGTTTTCTGTGCTATGAAGCAGGAAGTGCCCTCTAGTGGCTGTCTAGTAGACAGCCACTAGAGGGGGAGTTAACCCTGCAAGGTAATTATTGCAGTTTATAAAAAAAAACTGCAATAATTACACTTGCAGGGTTAAGAGTAGTGGGAGTCAGCACCCAGACCACTCCAATGGGCAGAAGTGGTCTGGGTGCCTGGAGTGTCTCTTTAATAGTGATTTATTTATTTTTTTATTTGGGGCAGTGGAGTGTCCCTTTAAGGAGTAGAAGAACTGGTAACCAATGGGGGATAGCAAAAGACTTATGCAACACCTATAGAAAAGTCTAACCTACACTTGGCTTGCAGCCACCAGAAGATTTGTTGGTTGCGACTTAGCTTTAGAGTTGGCTCCTGGAGAAGTATCCAGAAAGTGCCACCATGTGTAGAATTTTCAAGTCACTCCTGTATAACACCCTCACCACTACATCGCCCTGATGGTCCATTCTTAGAGGTCTGCCCCATAGGAGAACCTTGAGAATATGTGATTTCTATATACAAATTGATGGTTTTCCACAAACAATATTTCGAAATACCTAGTTTCTCTCAACCGCTTCTCCAGACAGCCAGGGGTGAAGAGCTACAGAACTGTATTCTTTAAAGAGAAAGACACACTTCCCATATCGACAAGTAACCAGCGGGTCATATTTAAACAGAATGTAGAAGTTAGAGTTCCACATTATCTGTCCAACCTTTTCATGGAAGTGATAAGCTGGAAGCATGCCCCCAATCCTCACATTGTATCATTTCCATCCAAAGTTGGACAGATTTTGGCAGAGAATGCGAAAGTCTAATTTGTCTAATTTGTCTAATTTCTCGAAAGAGCCCAATACTTCTGTTTGACAGAAAGTCAAAGGACAGAACCCAGAGACTTATTGTGATTACTTCAATGATCTTTAGTGGTTTAGTGGACAACTTTTATTGGTTCTCAAATGGTCATTAGGTACTCCAAGATTTTGGTATTAGCCAGTCAACCCTTTCCTATTCAATTTGTGAGAAATCTAAAATCCTTGCACCCGTGATGGATTTATTGTACTGATAGCTTTTATTTTTTTGTCTACACCAACTTGGGGGTCACAGATTGCCTGACTTTGGTGCTCTACTGAGCGATGTGTGATTAACTAAACCGTATGGCTTTTTTTTTTTTTTGGTCTCGTGTGCTTGTGGATCTGAGACCTCCCATGTTTCTCATCAATTAAGTTTGCTTTTGGATACTTTGTATTTTCATCCTGTGCGTCGTCCTGCTCTCTGCATGCGGTTGCCCTTTCTCTGCTAAGCTTTGGATGTCTGCATTGCAACTAATTAATCTACTCATTCTCCCTTTTATTTAATGTATCCCATGGTGCTTCTCCGTGTGACTGTGCGGAAAGACTGCTGTGACCGCGTCTAAAGCTGTATATTCTAGACATGGGTGGTGGTGGTGGTGGTGTTGGTAGAGAGATTAACCCCTTTAGTTATAGTTAAATGTGGATTACGCAATATCCCTCTGTTCAGAATGAAGATTGCGTGTGAATCTTGGATTGTAACTGTCTCATTTGTCCCGTTTATGGTGCAGGTCTGTGTAGACATTTCGTACACCTGAATTAATGACATTGCCTTTTGTATAAAGATAACCTCTCAAGGTCATTTATAAGATGATCAGATGATTATGATTCATGTCCCTTCCATATTTAGGACCAAGAGCTAGTTTGACCATTCTACCTGCTCCGTGGCTGTTCTATTTTGCGCATTATTTCCTGTTTTTTTTGTTTTGTTGGTTTTGTTTTCTGTGTGCATTTTGTGCTTGGTTTTCACACTCATATTCTTCCTGCATGACATGAACTCTGTTCCCTGCAGGCTTTGCCTGATTTTCAGGAGACCCGACCTCGTAATTACGTACTGTCGGCCAGTGCGTCAGCGGTAAGACTACCTTCCCCTACTTGGCCCTATACAATTTCTGCTCCTCTGGTTCAAAATCTAGTAAAGTTCAAGCAAAAAGAGACATTTTAGACCATTGATGGCCATTCAGTCTCAAGTGACATTGATAGCTTGTCCACTGCATTTAATTGATTAGTCCTTAAAAGTACAGCCTTTCCAGTCTCCTGTACTTCTCCAGTTAACAAGTTATTTCTGTCTTTAGACTGAGAAACAATTATCCAAATTCTACACAAATATGATATATACACTGCACATACAGATCTCTCTCTTTCTCTTGTTGCTCACCTTTAAGTTTAACGATGAATCAGGTTTTTATTAATTAAACGTACCCTGTTGTGATGAACTTGTTGTGGGTTGTTGGCATGCCATATGCACTCATGTGCCCACTAAACTCCATTGCAGTAAATTCTACTCCCAAAAGGTTCCATTCACTTGTGATTCTTATGGCTATTTTATAGAAGTGAATGGTCTTACTTCACTCATTAAATACTAATTTAATCATAACCTGCGTACTACAAGTGTTTGATTACTCTTTTTCTAGACTTCGCAGTTTTTAATGTTGACTTCCCTTGCCCTTCTGCAAATCAAGTCCCGTGCATGTACATTATCTTGAATTTTCATTCTCCAATATGCAAAATGATTAGTTTTACAGACCGCACCCCAGTAGTGAAATTTGACAGTGGCTCTTTGCACAGCAGATGGATGAAGTAGAAGTGACTAGGCTGATGATTAGGGCAGATTAGTTTTGAATGATGTAAGAATAGTGACACCTATTGACTAGACATGTCTACTTGTATTAGATTGGAGAGCAAGTTTTCCATTGCTTTGACGTCATGCAACCACTGGCTGCTCTCATTGACTAGTGCAGAGGTGAAGTATATGTCGCTGGCTTGTACGTTTCTGTTTGGCCTCTATTCTGCCAATCGTATCTTTGCAAGTATTCTTAGGACACCACTCCTACCATGAATTCATAATCTGCATTTATAGATGAAGCACAGGATTAAAAATCCAGTTTGGACACATGCGATCGAGCAAGCTAGTGGCTCAGAGAAGGACAGAACAAAGGAAGACTAGTACAAATACATGTTGCTCCTCAAACTGGCATTGACCCCATTATTCCCTTTCTCCTACATTTACCACCACTTCCCTATGCATCTGTGAAACATCACTTGCTGTTGTGTTTTGTTGAGTTTCCTCTGACGTGTCTGAGACTCATCTCTCCTGTTACTCTGTGACTGCAGCTTTGGAGTGACGAGGTGGACAAGGTAAGCAAGCCCAGAAATGCTTAGGAATAAGGTTTTGCTCTTTCTTTTTGCCACCTGCGGTAGTCTGGAGACCTTCAGCAGCTGGAGGAACCTGAAATAGTTTCATATGGGCATATACGTGTATAAAGAGGCCAACCAGTCAACTCTTCAGTTGGAGATCTATAATCCATATTCTACAGGTGGTTCATTTGGATTAATGTTATTTATGAACCAGTTGAGCAGCTTATATCCTTGATTCATTTACTTAGCACAATCCCGTTTGTCTGATGAGCCCTGTATGTGTTCAGTTCATTTAACAGTGATGATAAGACCATATCTGGATACCAGCCATCACAATGCAAGACAAAAATGGCCACTATCTTGTAACATTGTCTCTCCAACTGGAAAGTGATAGGTTGGCCCTGGCTGTTCTTAGCTATAGTATTGCTTCTTTCTTTTTCTTTTTTTTAATAGCGTTTTAGTGTTAAAACCTAGAACCTTTTCAATTTCATTTAGTTTTTTGTTTTTTTTCTGTCTCCTGCTTTTTACTTTACTCCGTTCTCCATGCAACAGTTTAACATCATAAAAATGTATTTTTGAAGGGAAGCAATCGTATATTTCCTAAGCATATCCACAAATGTAAGATTTAAGTGCATTGTTGATTTGAAGTTCAGGGCAACAATTTGGGATGTATTTAATAAGAGCTAATAGTTATGAAATTGGAAGGGATAGATATGCCACGCATTGTTATTTCTACTATTCCTGAATGTAGTAGAAGGTTTGGAGACTACGTTGTTTCAGCTGGATAAATCATTAGATGGAGTTCAATAATAATAATCATCGAGCTGGGTTGTATGTATAACGATAATTGTAGCACTTAGTCTTCTACCACGCTTTGATTTAAAGCGGTTTTGTTGATAAATAGTCTGTAACAGGGGTGCTCAAAAGGTAGACCCCCAGATGTTTTAAAAATACAAGTTCCATGATGCTTTGTCATTCGAAGGGCATTAACCCTTTGAGTTCCAGTTATGGCACTATTTGTGCTGGATATTATTTCTTATAACTCTATGGTAAATTATTAAACCATTGACTTTTTATTATTATTGAAAGTAAAAGTGTACTAACCAAACGGCAGCCCCTGTGGGGGTTAGCCACGATATACACTGAAAAGGATGTATTAAGTTCCACATTTTTACCAAAAAATAGCAGGTTTCCGTTATTTAAACGGTGTAAGTCTCCTTACTGTTTAGAGGGGTATTCACCAAGCCTTGAGGTTTAAAGTAGTTGGTGAAAATGATTGTGCTGCAGTCAGCTGACCTACTACCTCCCCCGATTATACTAGATCTTTGAAAGGATCCAGGTTATTTGCCACATGGAGATGATTGCAGGGAATGTATTGGTGTGTAAACGATTTTTTTTTTTGTCCTAATTTAAATCTGGTTTTTCTCCACAGGCAGAACATGAATTGCGAGTGGCACAGACAGAGTTTGATCGTCAGGCGGAAGTGACCAGGCTGCTCCTGGAAGGAATCAGCAGCACACATGTGCGTTCTGTTACAAAGTTATTTATTATTTTTATTCAAGAAGTATTTTTATTCACATCAATTTGCATCCATTTACAGTTAAAAATTAAAACATATTGCAGTATATAATGGCACACAATAATATTGCAGTATGACACTGTATTGTGGATAATCGCGAATGCCTGGGCGTAATTACAGAACTTATAAATAACCTTGCCTCAGTTTTGTTATGCGCAATCGACCCAATGAAAGTGAAATACTAAGATCACATCGATTTGCGTACACGTGCAGGAAGTAGCTTCAGCAGTAGGGCTCATTCCATCAAGTAGGCCCGATGCTTCAGAGTCCTCATATTTGTCGGGTCTTCAGCCAACAACTGGTCCCCCTATAATGTTTGCTTATTACCCCATTCAAATACATTAATTTGAGGGGCAGATGGTCGGTTTGTGAGCGGGGAAATCAAATGTTTATTCGTGCTCAGGGCCGGAGCTGCATGATGTGGCTTCCTTTTAGCTCGATGGTTTGGCCCCACACCCCCCAAAAAAAAATATTTTAAGCATTCCTTCTCATATCCCTTTTTGTTTTAATTAAAATCTTGATTTTAATAAAATTTTGAGTGAAATTAATTTTTCTCTTATACGTCATTCCCATAGAGGTAGAAATAACCAAATAGCCATATAATAATATATGGCTGCACACTTTTAGGGGTAGTGGTTTTGCATCTGTAAAAACTGAACAGCTGCTTCTGATAAGTATAGCTTCTAATCTAAACATTGTGCTGAAAAATCACCAACTAAAGTATAGTGAGAGTTGCTTGTTCTTTGTCCCAGTAAACATTATTACAGTGTTTACTAGGATGAAGAGAGCTGTGGAGGTATGTACAAAGCTTACTTACCTGCACTTGGAGAGATTTATGAGGCATCCTAAGAAGACGATCTCCCTGCAGAGTGCCACATGGACACATGCACTGTTTGCACAGATTTAACTAATTGTTTTTGTTGTTTATATTTTAACACCAGTAATAACTAACTTTTAGTTTATTTGTTTTTGTTATCAGTGAGTAAACTATAGTTTTCCTTTAAATTTAACTACAGACCTGAAGTTCCATCTACACCATTTGTGGGCATCAGGTCCACGTGACAAACTCAGGTCTCAGAATACATTTCTAGTTTAGTTTAGTTCCAGGTGGTCAATGTTTGCAGTTCCATTCTTGTGATGGAAATTCATATCCTGTAACACGTTCTATTTATTTTTCCTGCCTTCAGGTGAATCACCTCCGCTGTCTGCACGAATTTGTCGAGGCCCAAGCTACGTACTTTGCTCAGTGCTACCAGTATATGGTGGATCTGCAAAACCAGCTGGGCAGGTGAGAATGTTTTTGGAACAAAGGCTCTGTAACACCAGGGGGCAGTATAACTGGAGTATAGCAGAAATGTTAAAACAAAGCATTACACTTACACACAAATGGGAGCCATGTTGCCGAATGTCGCCCTTCCATCTATGCTTGTTAATCTACTTAAATGCTGGAGATCTGGTATTTTTATTCATCTGGTCTAAATCTCCTCTTCCTCATTTCATTTCCCATTAATACGAATATTTGAGAGACATCCATACCCCAAATCAGGGATCTGGATTTTCACTTGCCCATTCTCCTTTTGGCGAATGTGCCATGGTCCCTTCAGGACTCCAGTGGCAAGTAACTTTCAGGCCTAGATGATCGTGTAGGAGTTGACATTTTAAGCTCTGCTCCAAGCACTTGCCAGTGAAATAATTAGTAATATTGTATTTTTGTGTATTTTTTGGTCACTCTCCACTAAGCAACAATCATGAAGACCAACAAAAAAACACTCCAAGCCCCTTAACCATTACAGCTCAGGCACTTTTTAAAAAAACATGTGCTTTTTCTGACCATTGCTTTTAAAAACAGAAAATACTGCTGACATTCGCAAAATAGTGAGCGTTAGGGCAGATAAGACAATCCCACCAGAGGTGCATAACGATGGCTGTCAGAATTGGGAAAAGAAGGCAAGTGATTTCTTCACAATATACATGAATTTAAAAAAATTCTCAAACAGTGTATTGTAATTAAATTATATTGTTATTTTTCTTGACTGTATCACTTTAAACTCATAGTAGCATATCTGAATTTGTGAAAATACCTGTTTTAGGCCATGGAGTTAGGTAAATTTTAAGAGCAGGACACCCCATCCTACGTTTTATTGCTGTTAAGTGGGGTGTCCTCACTGAAGGCCATCTAGTGGAGGAATTGAGCACGTGCAGTTACAGGATATTCTGTACTGACTATCTCCATCCTGAAACCCTGTAAGGAAGGCAAAATAAGGGGTTGGTAATCGCTCGCTCACAAACCACATGAGACGAAATAACTAATTCTGCTTAGCAGGTAAATGGAGACATTTCAGACTTTTACTTTGTCATTCTATATTATTAAAGGATCACTATAGTGTCAGGAAAACAAACTTGTTTTCCTGACACTAGCATCCTTTGAATCCCCCACCCTTGGCGCTGAAGGGGTTAAAAACCCTTCAGTTACTTACCTTAATCCGGCGCTGGTGACCTCTCCTCCCCCACCGACAATAGCTCCCTAGTGGAGCGGAATGCGCATTCAAACAGTCCATAGGAAAGCATTTCTCAATGCTTTTCTATGGACGTTCTGCACGCTGAATGCAAATTTCACATCCAGCTTCGCAGAAGCGCCTCTAGCGGCTGTCAGGAAGACAGCCACTGGAGGTTGGATTAACCACTAATGTAAACATAGTAGTTTTTCTGAAACTGCTATGTTTACATGTAAAGGGTTAATACCTGGGGGACCTGGCACCCAGACCACTTTATTGAGCTGAAGTGGTCTGGGTGACTATAGTGTCCCTTCAAAACAGAGCTGATCATTATATTATTTTGCTATTGGAGAAATTGAAAAATGTATAACTGATTGGGGGGTAATGGGTTTACAAAGTACTCAGCATCTTAGACTGTATAAACATTCTGTTGTCTATCTTAGCTGCTCCCTTAGGTGAGTATTGCCTTCACTACGAGTTTGCTTTGCTTTCACACACAGTACGTAATTTAAAGGGACACTCCAGGCACCTAGACCACTTCTGCTCATTGGAGTGGGCTGGGTGCCAACTCCCACTACTCTTAACCCTGCAAGTGTAATCATTGTAGTGTTAACTCCACCTCTAGTGTCTGTCTACTAGACAGCCACTAGAGGGCACTTCTGCGTTTATAGCAAAGATTTTCTCAATGCTTTCCTATGGGGAGACCTAGTGCGTGGCATTGCCGCGCATGCGCATTAGGTTACCTCAGCGGGCAGGCGGGATCGGTCTCGCCCACCGGCTGACGTGATTACAGGGAGGTGCGACGCCGACCCGAAACCACCGCCGGCGGGGTCTCAGGTAACTGACCTGAAGGGGTTTTCACCCCTTCAGCTACCTGGGATGGGAGGTGGGAGGGAGAGGGGACCTGCAGTGCCAGGAAAACTGATTGTTTTCCTGGCACTGGAGTTTCCCTTTTACAATATTGTATTAATTTTGTACTAGTCCTAATTTGAGTTCTTTGGCATCCCAAGTGGATGGGAGTTATAGATCTCAAAGATGCCTATTGGAACATCCTGGTAGCATCAAGATTCTAGAACTCTGTACAGTTTGTGTGGAAAATTAATATTTTCCCATCTTTCAGCTCTATGGTGCTTCGTGAGGCTGACAAAAGCGGTCTCTGCCTTTTTAAAAAGCAGAGGTGTCTGCATGATATATTTAGATGACATTCTGTGGTCAAATGCCTGATCAGTTTTATAAATTAACATTAAAAAAATAATAAAAAATAAATAAAGTTTTGAGAGGGCTTCTGAACTAAACTACAGCAATAAAAGAACGGAAAAGAGCCAGGAACCGGCACCAAGCTATCACATACCTACATACGTGTGTGATGGGTCGGAAAAACAAAAAAACATATGGCGGATAGAGGCCCCTTTTGCCATGATATCGGTGAGATGCTGCGAGGCACTCAATGACAAACATGGGACAAAATGGCATCGGGAGACGAAGGTTCCTCATATTCCTCTGAAGATCTCTCTTACATCCCTGGGGTGGGGACCTCGAAAATTCAGCCATTGGAGCCAAAAGTCAGATCTCCAGCTGCCGGTGACCCGGTCACAGCTGCCCAACTTAAGGACATGCTCTCGGAACTGAGAGCTAATATAGCGGCAAATATGGCCCATTATAAAGTCGCCATAGACGGAGCGGTGCAAAAAATAACCCTCCTGGAGGTAAAGGCAGACACATAGGACTCACAGCTCACGGCTGTGGAACACGCACTGGCGGAGCTACAACAGAGGCAAAAAGCCACAGCGGACAGAATGGAAGCCCAGGAGGCGCACTAATTTGAAATTACAGGGCATCCCAGACTCTGTGAGCCCGACAGATTTACCACACTATATAAGACGCCTGCTTAATAACCTGCTGCCGCCAAAACAGGCCAAGGCGATCAAGACTGAGGGCATGTTCCGACTATCGAAGCCAACTACCGCACCAGCGGAGGCGTCGGCAGACCTGATCATCAGGTTTCAATCGCTACAAGACAAGATCTCGATCCGGGCGGCTGCCTGAGGACACACTCCGTGTTTGAGGGGTCTACCCTATCTCTGTACCTGGACCTCACCAGAGGCACCATCGCATGGCGCAAGACCCTACAGCCACTATTGCAGACATTAAGGGCCAAGGACATTCCTTATCGTTGGGGGTTCCCGAAAGCCATATCATTCACCCATCAGGGCGAGACATACAGGGCAACGACTCTCCAGGAGCTGGACCAACATATGCAACGCCTGAGCCTGCACGGACCAGTGAGATTTGCCACAACGGGTCTGGCGGGTATAAACCCCTCCACCATCCAGGAGTTCACCCCTCGCTCGGCCCAACGCAAACTGCATGCCGGAGGAGAAACCTGAAAAACACCGCTCTAGTAACTGGACTCTCTACTGCATAACAGGTCCACAGGCTGACTAGGTCCTGTACTCAGACCTAAGATACCGCAAAATGTTAATGTTACTATCTTTTTTGCTGCTGTTTCAATACGCCCCCTCCACCACACATAACTTGCTATATACGGTCGTGCCCATTTCAGACTCACCACTTAGACCCACAAGATACCCGCAGTAATAAGGGACCAGACCAAGAACTACAATAGAGACTCCCCTCCCTAACAAAACAAGAAAGCCACCACACCTCCACCTCGTCCCAGGAAGGGGATCTATCTACTCACACATGTAGGCTTGACACACAAGCCTACTTATCCACATGAGGGAACTCACTGAGACCCCCTTACATGTGTCTCAAACGTAACGTTCATGCCACAACCACCTGCTAGTACAGCCTTGGGCCCCTGGAGACTCCGTTACCAGGCACACCTATTGCCCTAAACCAAGGCCACACTAGCCATATTAGGCTAATTCCATAGAAGTGCCGGACTCTGCCTGCCATGTCATTCTTTATCACATACACCTTGCGTCTGTATCAGTTGATGTGGTGGTACAGGCCGTCTGGTAATACAATGCACGCAAACCTAAGTATATAAAAAATACATGCCACTACCCACACTACATGTACCTGTCTGAACATGCTGTTGTGGCATCCTGACGACGACAATGCTATTGGTGATAACCCATTGCAGTCAATGCAAATAATTTACACTCGACTAGACATATTTGCCTGTCTTACCTATGTTTCTTTTACAACAAAAATGTGCAAAACCTTTTCATGTCACTGTTTATCCTGTTTAAATCCAAAAGCACGCTGTTGTGGCGTATGACTATGCTCTGTAATCACCTGCACAACAAAAATAAAGAATACAAAAAAAGTTTTGAGAGAAGATCTAAAGTCCTGCTTTGTCCCATCCAAGAATGAATAACAATGTATTTTTTTTTTTTATTCTCCTTTGCGGACAGTTCCAGAAATGATGTGTAAGTATGTTCTCTCGGCAGCCTTTGAGCCAAGTGTGCAAAAACTATTTTCTTCTTATACTAAGATTCTATGGCTTTTATATAGATTTCCTGGCCCATTTGTGGTTAATGCAGATGCTACATCTCCCCCCTTCAGTGCCCCACCACCTGCTACACTTTCTGTGCTCCAAGTGGTCAGCCCTAACCCCACCGAAGGAGCCCTCAACCCTGATGAAGTGATGCCCCCTTCAAGTGGAACCAGGAAGGCTC
Source organism: Pelobates fuscus (assembly GCF_036172605.1). Taxonomy (NCBI): domain Eukaryota; kingdom Metazoa; phylum Chordata; class Amphibia; order Anura; family Pelobatidae; genus Pelobates; species Pelobates fuscus. The sequence goes on along the minus strand of NC_086325.1, from coordinate 142,660,819 downwards.
GTGTTTTGTATGATTACGAAGCAGCAGACAGTAGCGAGCTGGCTCTTGCTGCAGATGAGGTAAGTGAATATATTTGGGATAAATTACACATGATTCTGTGACTGTTGCTAAAGCCTGCCTTCTCTTCGTTTCAGTTCATCACTGTGTACAGTCTCCCTGGTATGGACCCAGATTGGCTAGTGGGCGAGCGAGGAAACAAGAAAGGGAAGGTACCAGTTACTTACCTGGAGCTTCTCAGCTAGGCTTATGCCTGAAAGCATAGATTGTTCTTCAAAAAAAGCCAACAGTCCTGGAAGGTTGATCCATTGCTCAGAGGCTGCTTCACATGTTCCATAGACTAAAGTTCTGCAATTCACTCGTTTGTCCTTGATTTTTTTTTTTTTTTAACCTCCCCCCCTGTTAGCACTGGGCTATACCTTTAGATTCATAGAAGGGCTTTTTATGCTGTTCTAGAATTTAAATTGTTGAAGGCCTCCACCAATCAATGTCTTATTTGACATATTTGCTGCTGATACAGCAGCCCATGTGCTATGGCAGTCCCTGTGACCAAATATGCTTGCACTAACATTACACATTCAACGTTTTTGTTTGTTTGGTTTTTAAACACATTAACAGCATTGGTTTTGTTGGCTTGAGTTGGAGTCAATGTTCGATTTCAAAGTTTGTCTGAATTTTTAAGAAAAAGTATTTTCTGTCCTGATTTTGATGATCCCACTGACTGGGTAGGGGTTTGAATACAGCAAACGTGTTGGGGCTACTGCAGGGAATATTTTAAAATGTTTGTAGCATGCAGATGAAAAGCAGCACTAGGCAGAGGATAGGTGTGGCTCTGCTGCTACGTCTGAATTCCTGTATTGTTCAGTATGGTATAACGTTCCCATCGAAGCCAGTGCTAGAACAAATTATTTAGCCATTTCTTATATGATAACACTACCACTTTGCAACATTTTAAACTAAGTTAATAGTTTCTTTTGTTTAATACACTGCCAAGCGTTTTAAGTCTAGTGCATATGTAACCCCTTGGCAGTAAAGGAGTTAAATTATCCTGTCCTTGCCAAGTCTGAGCTGTGTAACTGGAATTATTTAGACTGAATTTGCCACTTTACTGTTGTATGATAAGTGTACACTGGAAGGGATTTTTTTTTTTTTAATGCATTTGGTAATACAAAAAAAAAGTGTCCTTTGGCTACAGGCAAGCAGCAGCAAAGATTCCCATACTAGGATGAGAATCCATCAAATAGCAGACCTTTCATTCTAGTCTATGGCAGTCTGCCCTCACCAGCAGCTCTGTTAATCAAAGCAAATTAGTGGAATTGCTGAAATGACCGATACAAGCCATATGTTGCTGTTGCCATCCGTTTACAGTTTTGTGAAATGAAACTGCATGCATGTAGGCTCCAGAACAATCTGAAAGGAGAACTGACCGGCACATGTGTATGGTTTTACAAATTGCTGCAGTTATCACTATGTGCAGGGACTTCCTTGCCCCATAAACTATATACTGGGAGCATTCTAGTACTTGGAATGGACATTTTTAAAAGGTATGTTAGTTATGGTTGCTTTTTGCTTTCACCAAGATCACAGTACAGACTTGTGTGAAAAACAATTAGTACAGATACACATGTTGACTGGTGGGGTGCAGTTAGATTTAAAGCAGAACTGTCACCCTCTGAGGACTTTGCAGAATTTGCAAAGACCCCAGATGGTAACAGATGCTGGGGGTCTGGTGGCAGGGAGGAGCAGGCAAAGGTGATTACACTTGCAGGGCTATGCAAAAAAAATCATTGTAGTGTTAACTCCACCTCTAGTGGCTGTCTACTAGACAGCCACTAGAGGGCACTTCTGCGTTTATAGCAAAGATTTTCTTTGCTAGAGCGTCGCTGGACATCCTCAAGCTGTGTGAGGACCTCCAGCGTCGCTCAATTCCCCATATGAAAGCATTGAAAATCTTTTTCAATGCTTTCCTATGGGGAGACCTAGTGAGTGGCATTGCTGCGCATGCGGTTTCCTCAGCGGGCGGGATCCGTCTCGCCCACCGGCTGACGTGATTACAGGGAGGAGCGACGCCTGGTCCATTGCAGGTGCTGCCATCCTCTTCTGCCGCTGGCACTTCAGCTGCCAGAAGGGCTGACATCGCATCTTTAAATCCCATTTGCCTGAGTGTTGGAGATTTTTCTTTCACTGCCTACAGTCCCTAAGGGATGGTAGAGCATCATGGGAAATTCAGTCCCTGTCCCACAGTTTTACACCTCATACACTATTAAAGTGGCATTTCTTCAGACAGAGGGTCAGTCACATAACATACCATATCTGCTAAAAGTCTTGTTTCTTTTTTTTGGTTCATGTGTTATTTATTGCCTGTATGTGTTTGATTAGATGTTAATAAATTTAAAGTCATTCCTGCAGGACTGAATTTTTGCTTTTGCACTATTGGGACGCAAAGAACAGATCTGAAACACATATTATGTAAACAGATTTCTTATAAGTTCAGTATAAATATGTTTCCAAAAAAAAGTTGCTTCCAAAACTAGAAACATTACCAACTTCAGCAAATTTATAATAATCCTAAAAAAAAAAAAAATCACAAGCAAATTAGTTATGCACTGCATGCTGGGTAACTGAGTGCAAGTAGCCAATCACCACACTGCTCCAGGGCAATGAAAGGTTTACACATTCTAACCATGTTTATGTGAGCAGATACATAACAGCATTATTGGCACTCTACACAAGGCGAGGCTTTGTGTCCTTCCTCAGTGGTTGTAAACTTGTGGTCCTGTGGACACATTTTAGCTTAGGTTTTGTCCAGTTAGAGAGATGAGGCACAGTCTGTACACCCATTTAATTTATACCCATTGCAGCAGCTGCAGTGGAATATTGTTTGTTTATCTCTGTACATGCTGTACAAATGCTTGCACAAGCTGGATGAGAGGCTCCTGTGCAGAAGACGTCAATGGTCTTGTCTGTGGGGAAGGCAGATGTCCTCCTGCAGGTGAAGAAGGACCACCTCTTCGGAAGAAACGATGTAAGCTGGACAGCAGTGTGCTCTGCAATGAGATATGAATAACCCATGAGAAGCAGGCGTGACATTTGAAACGAGCCTTATATAGCCATTAGCAAAATCAATCACAACTGTGTTTTTAAAGCCACTCATTGGCCGGACAGGTAAATACATGTTGGTATCCATAAAGCTAGCATGTTCCTTTAATACAAAGTTACTTCTTTCACCACTTAGCAGTTTCACTAACAATTTAACTTTAAATAATTGAGGATGGGGGTGTGGATATAGGCCAGTTGTCCTTTAGTTAGGGTTGCATGAGAAAACATGTTGGGTAACCTTATGTTTCATATTTATAGTAAGATAAAGTGAAAAGTATACTTTGCCACAATGTGTTTAAGGCAGCTATTTAAACAACTTTTAAATAGGGCATTGGCCATGAATTAGGTAGAAAGGTTAAATCTAACACCGACGCTAAATAAATTGAAGATATTACCCACCAGTTCAGAGCTGAGCTCCTGCTTCATGCGCTGCTTGTCGCGGGAGTTAACAGATGGATCCCGCAGGTAACGCACTGCTTGCGATATCAACAAGTAGAAACAGTTCTCCATGGTGAAGAGTTGCAGGTACCTACAGACAGGAGATACAGATAGTCTTTCACTCAAAGGTTAATTCACTAAACAGCAAATTGTAAGGACCTAAAACCATTTCAGGGTAACCTTTAGAACTGCAATAGTTTATTTTTAGTTAACAAGCCCTCTGAATGGATCTAATTACACAGACACGCAGTTACCCATTTACATGTAGAGTAGGGCATTGTTTTCCATGTACTATGTACACTATCACAACTACGCTAAGTTTCCTCTCTTTTTTTTTTTTTTTTTAAATTCTTTATTTATTACAAGGTGTCAATATCACAAGCAACAATAACAATATTTAACATAAACCCATGTGAGTACATCCAGGCATGTATATAGATATATAATTTGCGTAAAAGTACAGCAACAAGATATACACGGCAGGGTACATAGGAGTTGACGCTTGCACAACCGCCACGAATGACCACACTGGTTCAAGGTGCTCCACCTATATTTTTGATAAATATAAAATAGAGAAAAAAGAAAGAAGGAGATAGATTCGACTGGTCCCATCGTATGATTCGTGTTGACCGGAACAACATGGTCACGGCTCATGTTGAGCCACGTTTTACGCAGGTATAACTCCCTATTCTGCCCCTTAGCCGAAGGTAGTCTCGGTGGAGATTTCGTCTAACCATGTTAATTCCCAAGCATTGGGAGCTCCCTGAAAACAGGGTGAATAATGTAGCGACAGATATTGAGGGATAGAGGAACCAGTCAAAGTCCAAGAGGGAAAAAGAATGATAGAGATAGGAAGTAACCTGAGAGACGATAAAATAGGGGAACAATCTAAGGATGAGTCTAGGTGGGGGGGGGGGGGGGAGTGGTATTGGGAGGAAATGGGGGAGGGGGGAGAGGGGACGTTAGGACCCTTCAAGTCAGTTAAATATCAGTACCCAAGATCCTTGTGATGCATCCTATTTTGACGATAAGAAGGTGCGTGACTTCCATGGAACCATGTACAGCTTGCATATCTCCCGGTGGGAACCTGAAAGTCCCGCCGCTGGAGATAAGCATGGAGTGGGGTAACAGGTGCGGACATTCTAGGAGAGGTGGGGGAATGGGGGAATGAGCCCTCCCCCCCACCCCTAATCGCCCACTCCACTATCTATCCATGGAGCCCAGACCCTTTCAAACTTTGAGAGCGTGCCTCTAACCTTAGCCGTCAATTTGTCCATAAGAAACGTATCCTTAACCTTTTGCAGGACAATATTAATTGGGGGAGTAACACTTTGTAGCCACATTTGCGCCAGGGCTCTTCTAGCAGCCAGATTTACTTTATGGATCAATAACTGTTCCGTTCTGGACCAGCCTTCCAGAGGTCTGGCCAGAAGGAAAACCCATGGGTCTAGTTTGATCTCTCTACCAAAGACATCTTTCAGTAACCCCGCTATTTGTTTCCAGAATTGCTGAACTGTCGGGCATTCCCACCACATATGTATATAGTTTCCCTTATGGCCGCAACCTCTCCAGCATAAGTCCGTGGACATTTTATGCATTCTGCAGAGTTTGACTGGGGTGGTGTACCACCTGAACATGGTCTTATAAGCTTGTTCCTGCATGGAGACACATATAGACGAGGTCGCAGCGGCTTCCCAGATGTCTTGCCAGTCTACTCCCTCAAGTTCCTCTCCTAGGTCAGCTTCCCATTGGGAAGTATAGGTGAGTGCCCCCCACTCCAAGGTGGACGTACTAAGGTGTGCGTACATGGTAGTGATCTAAGTTTCCTTTCTAGTTATTGGAAGAAGTTTGTACATTTTAGGTCAATAGTCTGTGACAGAAAAAAGGTGTATTAAACCATAAGCATAGGTGGACTAAAACTCCCATGATGCTGCAGCAGACACCAAGAGTGCAGAAAATTCTGTTGCTTGGTTTCTGTCAAAGCATGGAGTGTTGAATGCAGCTGGACCACCCAGGCATTACAATTACTACACTTGTATTTATGGAAAGATTAAACTTCAAACAGTGAATTGAAAAAACAAATAGGCAAATTTTGCATATTCACTTTTCAATCCATGAAGCGGCTATGTTTCACCATGAGAAATCTCTCTCTCAGATGGATTCTAGTGTTCACTTAATAAATGCACTTGTAATCTCATTGTCAACAACGGGTGCAAATAAGAACTAGACCCAGTCACTGACTTATTTGGAATAACTAGCAATATATTGTAACAAGCAATAAAGGAACAATTGGCATTAAATTCCACCGTTTGCTAAGTTTAGAAACTCACTTCATATTCTTGTTTTCTTCAGCCGTAGCGAAAGAAGGTTGATGGAGTATAGGCAGATCTTTCTTCTTATCGATTACCCAAAAAATATTAAATAACAGTTAGTATACCAATTTAAATTCATTACCACAAATCATCTCAGATTACAAACCCCAAGCATCTTGTTTCGCTCATAGGACACACTGAACTGTGGATCAGTCACTTCTTTGAACCTTGTGATTCACTTGCCCAATACCACTCTAGACAGGTTATCAAGCTGTCCTGCTCTGAGTGGCACTACTTAAACACTGCACGTTTGCAGGCAGGACCCACACATCACACTTCATAAATATCAGTAAAGCTTGTCTGGTTCTATTTACCAGGAATGATACATTACAGGGTAGGGCAGTCATTACAAGTTAATCTAACTATTCTCCCAAGAGAATCCTTGGACTCTTAATAATATGCTTTATGGACAGCTTGCGTTGTCTCACCTCTCCCAGCATGTTGAGCATCACATTCACTGTGGCCAGAAGAGTCCCAAAGGAGGGTGTAACATCTGTATCAAAGGCTGGAGTTGTGAAATTCAAAGAGAAGAGGAGATGGAACTGTGCTAGGTCCAGCGGCTATGAAGGAGACCAGAGAAAACAAAGCAAGTCACCATTAAACAAAGAACACCAGCCCCATCTCTAACATTCTAACTTACTTAAAAATCCTACATTATCTTGTTTTTCTATCCGCTTCCCACTATGTATAGAAATGCAGCGTTTTTTTGAGGGTATCTATATATACACTGTAAATTGTGCTTGCCTGGTAATTAAACTTTCCCTTTTTTAAATCATCACACGTTCTGATACACGTATACAGTCATTCTTCCTATAGTTCACGAATGTCTATTCTAAAACAAACCTATGCACCTTCTTATATACAGCCACTATGACATCTGACACCCCGCACCTACACCTCCTGTCCAACCACCCCGACCTCCCATATAACCCTTATTTGCATTAAAGAATATGATTCTCTGTAAGAGTTTATCATCCTCTTCAGGTACAGCTGACTATGACTGACTAATGTACAGATAAAATATATATTGATTCACATGCATTTATTCTTTTTTTGTTTATATCTTTCCCTCGTCTTTACTTCCTTATCATTTACTTGTCCTCTGAAAAGCTAGGTATTGGCTCTATTGAGAATTCTTGATCAGTGTATATGTGACTCTGGTGGTATCCAAGTGAAGATGTTCTTCCAGTAACACAGAGTTAATTTACCTGGACCTGCAGAATGTGGCAGAGGTCTGGTGTGAATGCTCTCAGAGAGGCTAGAGTCTTGCTCAGGATCTTTAGGAGACTGTATTGTACAGATCTTAAGGCCTTAAACTCCAGAGCCTCAGTCTCAGCAGTCGGCTGTTTAGAAGGAGTCTGAGGCCCACGAAATGGACGAGGAGTGGTCGTCTGGGCGACAGCTTCTCCATTCTTTATCTGCAGACAGAATGAGTTGTGTGAGGAAATACAGCGCTGTCTGACCACAAACCAACTCTTTAATCTCACACTCACCTGTAAGTAATGCTGAAGCATTTTGCGGCTGTGTAAAAGTGAGGTGCATGACTGGCACAGATAACACAGGTTCACCTACAAAAGGGGATTTGAGTAAAATAAAAATAATTAAGGGACCACCCAGTATACCTTGAAATTCATTGTAGAATATAAAGCAGCTATATGGACTTATAGCGAATACTGATGTTTTCCTTGAGACCTTGCTTTTCCTTTTGTTTTAGTGTTAACAGATTATACTATTAACCCCTTCAGGACCGGCCTGTTTTTGAGATGTTTGTACGTTAAGGACCAGAGCAGTTTTAACACTTTTGTGGTGTTTGTGTTTAGCTGTAATTTTCCGCTCTCTCATTTACGGTTCCCATACAAGTTATATATTGTTTTTTTCACGACAAGAAGGGCTTTCTTTACATACCAGTATATAAATTATGTCATATATTGTATTTAAAAAAAAATAATATATGGTGAAAAAAAAAAAAAAAAAAACATGTTTTTGGACTTTTACTTGAAAAATCTTTTACTTATCTACAAAAGCTAATGAAAAAAACTGCTAAATAGATTCAAAATTTTGTCCCGAGTTTAAAAACACCCAGTGTTTACATGCTTTATTGCTTTTTTTTGCAAGTTATAGGCCTATAAATACAAGTAGGAAATTGCTGTTTCAATATATATATATTTTAAATGTATCAATAGTGACATTGTTACACCGTTATCTGTCATAAATCCCCGAAACACACCTAACATGTACATATTTTTTAAAGTAGACAACCCAGGGTATTCAAAATGGGGTATGTCCAGTCTTTTTTAGTAGCCACCTAGTCACAAACACTGGCCAAAGTTAGCATTTATATTTGTTTGTGTGTTAAAAATGCAAAAACGCTAACTTTGGCCGGTGTTTGTGACTAAGTGGCTACTAAAAAAAGCTGAACATACCCCATTTGCAATACCTTGGGTTGTCTTCTTTTGCAAATGGTATGCCATCATGGGGCTAATTCTCATTCCTTGGCTACCATACGCTCTCAAAGGCAACCTAACCAATCTGACAAATTTCAATAAAAAAAAAAAAAAGTAAAATCAAGCCTTATATTTGACCCTGTAACTTTCACAAACACTATAAAACCTCTACATGTGGGGTACTGTTATACTCAGGAGACTTCGCTGAACACAAATATTAGTGTATCAGAACAGTAAAATATATCACAGCAATAATATCCTCAGTGAAAGAGCTGTTTGTGTGTGAAAAATGCAAAAAACTTCACTTTCACTGACAATATCATCGCTGTGATATGTTTTACTGTTTTGAAACACTAATATTTGTGTTCAGCGAAGTCTCCCGAGTAAAACAGTACCCCCATGTACAGGATTTAGGGTGTCATAGAAAGTTACAGGGTTAAACACAGTGCTAGCAAATTAAATTATCTGGACTTTTGGCCTGGGTTGGCAGGCAGGTCCCTCAAATTGCAATCATTAAAATTACTTAATTAGGTAAAAATATTACATAAATATGCACGTAGAATTGCCCGGGAAGACAGGCAACCCCCCTGGACCGGGAGGAGAGCTGATCGCCGCCGTGGGACCGACGGCGATCAGGTAAGTAGCCCAAAACCGTTATTACGGTTCAGGACCGTCAGCGGTCCAAACGCACGTTTTACCGCTGACGGTCCTGAACCGTCAGCGGTCCTTAAGGGGTTAATATTATATTCAATGTTGGTGGCTTGATAATGATGTGTCACACACAGAGCCTGCAGGACTGACCCAGGAAGTTCCAAAGCATGATAAAACCACACTATAGTCACCAGAACAGCTTAATGTAGTTCTGGTGATAGTCAATCCCTGCAGGCTTTTTTTATGTAAACACTGCCTTTTTAGAGTAATGTTTACATTACAGCCTAGGGACACCTTCAATGGCCTCTCCACAGATGGCTACTAGAGGTGCTTTCCTGGGGCAGTGCTGCAGTGTCTCCACCCTCGGCATGCAGACACTGAACTTTCCTCAGAGATCCATTGATTCAATGCTTTTCAATGAGGAGATGATTGGCCAGGGCAGTGTTTGGCTCTGCCCCCTCCCCACCTCCTTGGCTTATCGCCTCAGAATGAACAATCTCAACCATTTCAATGCTTTCCTATGGGCAAGCATTGTGATTGGCTCAGATCATCATTTTTGATGTCAGCCAAGTAGCCAGGTCAGGGGCAGAGACAGCACCTGCAGACTGGAATAAAGGTAATATTTCACTATATTTAGGGGGAGCAGGGACAAGGGGGCTAGATGATGTTTTTAACAATATAGGGTAAGGAATACATGGTTTTGTTCCCGAGTCCTGACCCTATACTGTACCTTTAATACCCACATAGTTACTTGGTGAATCCAAGCTGTTTTTTTCACTTTACCTTGTAAAAGTATTCTTTTGAAACCTGTAAACTTGTATTTTACATGGAGTAACACCAAACTAGTTTGTTTTAATGAAGGGGGAATCAGCAACCCAAAAGATATGCTAGAGGCAAGTGTACAAAGTGCAGTTCTATTAAAATACACATTGATTGGTATAACAAAAAAAATACACTCAAACTTTTAAAAAGAACTAAAACAACATTGAGAACAAAGTTCAAACGGCATCACCAGTCCATAGAAAGTCAATGATGGTACGTCTCCTTCCCAACCAGACTTCATCAGTATGTCACTTTCTAGTAGATCTAGTAAGTTAGATATATCTGCTGTATTGAATTCATTTCCCCAATTAAGATGGGCTCCATAGGCTCCTCGTACATTTTCAGATCATGTGCAAGATTGTGGTTTAGTTATAGGACCGAATACAGTGAAGGGTGCATTTAAAAAAAATGTCACTACATTCCAACGTTGAAAATATCTTTATATTAACCTATATATTTTGAAATGATTAATTTTAACTTAAAGGAACACTATAGTGTTGATGATACAAATCTGTATCCCTAACAGTAGTGTCTCCCTACCTATACCCCCTCTCCAGGAAAGATTGTCTTTACATTCCGCTGTGTGCTGGTTTCTATGTTGCTCTCTCTCCCTGGCTGAGATCATCTAGTGCGCATGCATGACACAACAGCGCACTGTGCCAACTGAATACATTTAGGAGTCATTTGACCTATAATCTTTTTGACAGCCACTAGAGACGTGTTAACCCTGCAATGAAATCGTTGACATTCCTGTAAAACGTTAATGTTTTCAGTTGCATGGTTAAAAAGACAGGGCCATGACACTCAGACTAGATTAAGCGGTCCGGGTGCTTAGAAGGTCCCATTAAATTGCTCCGATATGTACAGTATGAATGGAAATAGAACAGAAATAAAAAATGCCTAAAAATAGATTCCAAAACAGTATATTCTATAATAAACCACAATCTTACATTAAATAAGTGGGAGAAGCCAGTGAAGCCCATGAAAATCAACTCAATTCAGCAGACTATAAATTGGAATACGGCCAGGTCACAAAATTCCTTAAAGAAGTCACATTCAGATTCAACTTTATGATCTCTGTGCAGTGCACATACAAAGACAATGAAGCACGGTTGGCCTCGGATCAGAAATACATACTAGCAAAACAGGAGGAGGACTAGAACCAGCTCTAATTATTCACTAAACAGCAAAATATAGTGAATGGAAAGCCAAATTGCAGAATGAAGGCAAAATGAGCTGATTGAGAACAATTCTCTCTTGGTATATAGGATAGTATTTAAGCCTAATTTTGAAATGTAGTAAATAACCAGCATGTTTTGAACTTTTTAAACCTGTGCTTCTTGAAAGTGTTATTTGTATACCAATAGACTTGTATTTTAAATAGAATGACACTATACGCACCTTTCTATGGTTGCTGAGCTGTGCAACAGAGGACAAGAATAACATCTCATAACCAGAAAGACATACAATACCGCTTTCCCCCATACATGCCTCCTATTGTGTGTGTCTGACTATTACTAGGTTGTGTTGGGACTAGCAACAAAGGCTAACAGACAGTTTTTTTTTGCTTTTGATGTATTATTCTAAACCTTAAAGGAACACAATAGGGTCAGGAACACAAACATATTTCTGACCCTATAGTGTTAAAAGTCACCATCTAGCCCCCCGGGCCCTCTCTTGCCTCCCCAAATATAGTGAGACTGTGAAGGAGGCAGATCAGGGGCAGAGCCAGCACAAGTCAAACACTGCCCTGCATCAATGAATCTCTATGAGGAACGTTCAGTGTCTGCATGCACAGGGAGGAGATGCTGATATGTTGTGATGCACACTAGGCAAGACAGATTACAAGCAGCAGCCATCTGAGGAGTGGCCAGTGAAGTTATCACTAGGCTGTATGTAAACACTGCATTTTCTCTGGAAAGACAGTGTTTACAGCAAAAAGCCTGAAGGTAATGATTCTACTCACCAGAACAAATTCAATAAGCTGTAGTTCTGGTGCATATAGTGTCCCTTTAAGACCCACGTTAGCCCGTTCTATATTAATACACAGTGGTGCAAAAAAGAGCTAAACCTCCCATTCTGCTTTACCAGTTGTAAGACTTGAAAAACCACGATGAGAGTTCTACAGAAGCTGGGGCCATACTTCCTTCCACCATTACTTCACAACCTACACCATAGACAGCAGTTGAGCATCATGGGAAATTATTTGGACAACCATTTTGAAGTGCCAACATGCACTCATAAAATTGTGGCTCACAGATACTCTCACTGCATGAAGGGAAATGCTGACAGCAGACTGTAATTATTTTCTTTTAGTTCACCCACTGAACACAATTTATCCGCTTTATACATTAGTTTACCTGAACAGATAATTGAATGCTGAGTGAAACTGGTTTACTTGACAACGACTGTCACACCTCTAAAGCTACAAGGTCCCACCATGCATTGACACATCACTTCTACATGTTGTCAGGTGGTACATGAAAACCTCTGCCTAAAATTTCTAGCAATTATATGCTGCGAGGTTAAAAACCCACAAACCATGAACTCATTGATTTTACTGAGCCACACAAGCAGGCAGTGAGGGAGAAGAATGCAAGTCACCATTTATAAGCAATCGCCAGAGAAGGTCTGGTCTTCCTCACCTCGATATCCTTCATTAACTGAGGTAGATGGAAATGCCATTCGTTCGTAAAGTTGGAGAGCTGCAGCAAGAACCCAACTGTGTGGTCAGCCTCTTCCAGACAGGCCAGGCTCTGCACGGTGCGCACTGCACTCAGACACTGAGGAAAAACAAAAATGTGTTGGGGAGATCCTTTCAGTATCGTCAAAAGAAACAACTCTTTAAAGGGAAGCTTGATTGTATCTGGAACCAAAGTATTCGAGATTTCCGCACCATTCAGTGGGGAGGATTCCAGCAGTAGCACAACTTCCACAAATCCTGCTATTTCCCCACATCCACAGAAAAACATCAGCCAGTAAGTAAAAATAACACTGGCAATTATTGCACACTGGCTAAGTTACAGTAGCCTATTATATTATATGTATTGTACCAGTTAGTCACACACACACACACATTAATTTTGCTCACCTGCAATATTCTATCCTGGTGAACGCCAACAAAGTCCAAAGCCTCCCTAAGGAAGTTATATCTCAAGGTTTTTAGCAATCTTTCCATGAGTGACACCGTCAGGCGGTACACACCGGGCCAGGAGGGAGCATCCAGGATTTTGCGTGAGGACATGGCTGGCTGTGTCTAAGTGAGAGGACAGAGCACATTGCTGAAACAATAAGACAACATTCCGCATACACTCTCACATTCTGTTAAATGCTGTCAGGGGTCTCTAACAAGGTGCTCAATAAATACAAAAGTAGAAAGGGGAAAAAAAAAATAAGATATATATATATATATATATATATATATATATCTTAACTAATATAAAATTGAACTAGCTGCATGTTAGAAAAATCTTCTAATTCTCTTGAATTGATACCCTCAAAGGACTTGAAAGTGTCTGTGTCCACAATCCTTGAAATATTTTATTAGTGTAATTTTGTTACAATGTTCTTCTATGAAGAGGACTATATATTGTTGTACACCAGGGGTTACCAAAAGACCAGCAGCAGATGTAAAATGTTATTTGTCTATGTTTTGCCAGCCTTTTCATCAATCTCTTATACACTGCACACATACTCTTCTCACCGTTGAGCCAACTCCATTGCTGCTTTGTTGATACACGCTCAGCAGAGGCAAGCAAACACTTTGTGCTACACCAGCTCCTGCCAAGGCCGAGGCTCCCTGTGGAAACAGACAGACATGTTAATACAATACAGCGTGAGGGAAACGCACTCCAGTTAATCAGTCATTGTCAACAGCTGTGTGTGCATAGACGTGGAGAGTCTATCGCCTGACGGCAGGAAAGTCACATTAGTCTACCCATTCCGCAGGCAGGTAACAGGTTGCTCCGTGGATTCTTTAAGGTGCAGATTGGCACCGTGCTCACTGTATAGAAGCCAGTAAGCAAAAAATTCAAGGCAAAAGGAACGGGAAACATTCTATAAGTCAGGTAGGTTTCCAATTCGGCTACTTTGGCCTTGCACTTGAAACTCGCTTTGAATTCTCACTTTAGTGAAAACCTCTGTATGAAAAGAAGATAAAGGAAGAGACTATGGAAGGGCAGAAGACGAGACACTCGTCACTCACTTAACTAATTCACAAACTCAGAAATTATCGCAAATTAAAATCAAAATGTAATTACAAAGTCACACCTCCAAGTTAGAAATGGCTCTTGGGATATGCCTAGCCTGCCTTACTCTACAAGGAGAAATGCAGAACTATACTGAATACACATGAAACAATAGAAAGGTCTATACATGATGAGTTGGAGTGTAATGATCTCACCTGGTGGGTTTTAGCCAGTGTGAAGAGGAGGTGAAGGGTGGCCTCACAAAAATGGAGGTTTTGCTTGACCTGCAGGCTGACCTCCAAGGCACTGAAAAGCATTGGCAGCACAGGGAGTTTCCTGATCACATGTAACCACTGTTCTCCATCTTCGTCTGCCTGGCACAGCTCCTTGGCCAGGTACAATGCGAGGACACAAACCTGAAACACATTAACAGAAAGCAGTGTCAAGGACCCCATGGCATTATTGTCTTCACTAGTGATCACTCCTGTGTACTGTCTGCCGCAGGAAACCAGGAGCTGGATGAAGACTGTGGGAGTTTGGTGGTAGTTTATAGAACTATAAACTAGAATCTGGCTAACTATAGCTAAACTTCATGTTCTACTGAGGGGGAAAAAATAAGTTTCCAACAACAAAGTGCTCAAACACAGGGAGGACAAAAAAAACACAAACAAAAAGAAGTAATCCAATCAAACAGAGCTCTCTAAATGACTTGCAATTTGAGTTAATATTAAATGCAAGAAATAAATAAAAATAAAAATCGAACTAACCCTTAAATCATTCAAAAAGGACAAAATGTATTTCCCCTTGCAAACATTACTTCATTATAGCAGCACAGCAAGTTAAGGCCAATTATAAAGAGACCTATAAATAGGGGAGTCACGTCCATTCATTTCCCCAAAGGATTAGAATTTGATTTAATGTGCCTTTAAGGTCTGTGCTAGAACTAGAATAGAAAAGCTTCCTGCAAGATTTTTGAGAATTTTTCAATATTTAAAACAGAAAAATACACAACTACTGAATAATAAAAAAAATAAAACCACAGCAATGCTTTGAAATACAAAACACACAGCTAACACGGAAAACACGCATTTAATGTGCTGACTGCACCAACATATTGACATTCACCCCATCACGTTGATCTTTCTGCTGCATACGTGGGGTTTCCTCAGTCTCCATACTATCCTTGTCCTCAACGCCATCTCCTGCTTTCAGAGCAACGCGTGTCTGATCATTGAGCACCAACACCTCATTCTGAAGGGTTGTACATACGTTGAGTACCAGCTGCTCATACTGGGGTATCTCACTGGCTGTATAGGATAATTAATACATAGTTACACAAACTGAAGTGACTGTTGCTCCCTAGTTTTTATAACACTGCTCAGCTTATCACACACTCAAATGTTTAACCTTGAAAGACCGAAGATGGTCTCTAAGGCCATCCATCCACACCATCCTACCTTTCATCTGCTTTATTTCTAGAACATATATCAGGGCAGAGAACACTCGGGATTTTGTTTTTTCCATCTGCTGTGAGTCTATCTGAAGAATTCCTTCCAAAATTTGTGTAAGAGGTGGAAGGATATCCTCTGGTGAGCCCATTGCCCTGATACCAAAAGAAAACAAAAAGACAAGGAAGAACATGTTAAAAGGGACTAAAAGCTCTGTGCTGGCAATCTCAACATGAGAAGACATGGCAATCTAATATATAGATGTATGTGTACTGGTAGTTAATCTATTAAAGGAACACTGTTGGCACCAACACAACTTAAAGGGATTCAATAGTGCCAGGAAAACAAAGCTGTTTTTCAAGCAGTATAGGTTTCTAAATTGCCTCTTTGACAAGAGTTTCCACTCACAAAGCTGCAAATATCATTTCCTCCCCCCCCCCCCCTTATGGCCCTTGTAGAAAGGAAAAGCAGAGTAAAAGTAAATTGTACAACTTACTTCCTCCACTTTCTGAGCAGGATGATCATCAGAGTACACAGCATGGATCCGAGCTGCACGCAGGCTACAGAGCCAGGAACCAGAAGCTACAGGGAGATAGCTCTACATTACACACAATACAATGCATCTTGGTACTCTTATTATCAAGACTACTAGTAATCATTTTAAAGCCAAGCATATTGAACAGCAATTTGATTTTAAACCAAGTTCTTTCTACCAAACACTTCTAACTCCAAAAAATAAACATGCATTGAACAAGCACCCAATCTACACAGACCATGGCGAATACTTAACAGAGGCTGAGAAAGCTTTCTAGAAATACCAACATACTCACCACATTTGTGCTTGAAAGAGAAATTAAAACCCTCAAATGTGTAAAAATCTGTTTTCCTGGCTAACAATGGCAGAATTGCTTATGTGTTAGCTTCTCCCTAGCTGTCAGGACAGGAATAACAAACAATTAAACAAGGTAATTTAAGCCTTCTTTCCCCCCTGAATTCTCCAGTCTTTGTCTTGTCCTAGTTGACAGGCAGGAATATTTCCGAACATCCATTATTTTGTTTTATTTTCTGGCCTAACTCGCCATGTTTAGCATGGTTCTATTGGGGGAGTTCAGACTTTCATTCTGAAATAAGTAAACAAGGCTGCCTGGGCATTGGTAACTGGTTCAAACTTCTTAATAGTTTTAAGCAGCTGTACCTTGGGATCTATAGTTTGCACCTACTGTTTGGCAGTGTAGCATGGCAAGTCCTATGCTCCTTGATCTTCAGAGGTTGTGTGGGAGTCTCTTTGGTTTCCGTCCCATACTTATGGGCATATGCAAATATTACAAGTTTTAGAATGAAAAGTTGTATTTCTGTGTACTTTGTCTTTAAGAGATTTTGCAAACTGACAAGTGGTTAGAAATGGAACATTGTTTTTCATACAATGTTTCTTTAATAAAATGACCTACTCATATTCAGACGTTAGGACGCCATCTTGTCCTAGTTAGTGTAATTCCCCAAGTCAGGGAATTTCCCATGTCATGTGCACCCTTACCTTTTAGCCTAAACATAGATAAGATGTTCCCATGTGAAATGACCAAGTTATGGCCTCGTATCTTTGCCAAGTTAAGGTAGGTCCTAAAATGACCTACTTGAACATCTAAGGTAAAAATATGTGTACTTATTAATATTAGAGACAGAGGAGAGATTTTGGAGACAGAGACGCTGCTCCATTTTATCATGACTGAGAGGTTGACAAGTTCATGTTATCATATCTTACTGATATTGCAAGCACATACCTTAATCTTATAAACTCTGCTATAACCTATTGTAATGGATTATTACGTTTTTATATGTCTATATTTAGATTTTTATTTAATACAAATATTTTAAAAGACAAAACTTTATTGATTCCAAGACAATCCCTATTTTATATTGTATTCTCGATTATTTATATATTTTAAATAGAGGAACTCTTACTAACTATATAATATTATGGCTAAGATATCTGTATGGTTAGCCCTGCTAAATTCTAGGCTTTAAGACGTTATAGTGGTAAATTGGGGAACCAGCCGCGGTTACACCATGTTGGGTGCTTTTTAAGTGATCATCGCTAGTTAGTGTGAGGTATTATTGACTGGCTTCCGGTTTCTTTTATAATTTCGACTGTATGACAATATTTTAATAAAATTTGTACTCCGTTTTTTTCCCTCCCTTAATCTTGGGTTTATTCTTGGGTTTTGCCATGTTCAGCCAGGAAAAGCGAACATTTAATACTTACTGTAATTTTCTTTTTGTGGCTATTCTACAAAGCAGCATCACACTCTCTCCCTTCTGGAATTTTAAGTTGGGCTTTTTACAAGACTAGGGAGTTCAGGGATGGAGAGTGGGGGGGGGTTACTACCTTTATTTAATTGTTAATTATTCCTGTCCCGACTGCTAATGGGGAGCTAACCCATAATTGGTGCGGTCATGTTGAATAGCCATGAAAAGAAAATGATAGGCTGCACAACAATAAAGCAGTGCATATAATAAGAAAAATAAATTGGGGGTGTGGGCGGGAGGGTAGAGGGGAGAGAAGGAGTATAGTCATGGTGTTATAAAAATAACTTGCAAACCTAATCAGATTCCAATACATTAGTCAGAAAATGTATTAAATTCAGTGAAGACTGCAGCCCCTGGTAAAGGATCTATCCTCCAAATCTGCAGATCTTTTATAGAATTTTCAGAAGTGCTATGAATACATACCAGCGTTTGAGTGTCATTCAGGACCTGATGGAACAGCTGCTGCTGGACATCTACATCTGTCAAGTGCATCACCTCAGCCTTGGAAGAAAAGGGGGCGAGAGGTATGAGATCCAAGTAAAGCGCATGCAGAAATATTACACATTAGTAAACAAATGGGATAATCCATTAATTTTCTCATACATATTCAATGAGATGCCAGGAGGCAGTTACTGCATATTGTGTAAAGCAGATCCCCCTTCTCATCAAATGCAAAATAATGCGAAATGGCTACAAGTGGTGGCAGATGTTGCTTGAAGCTCTCTCGCCATATTTTGCCAAAAACACATTTACAGAATATAAAATGTTCCTTACTTTGTATTACGTCTTTTCATTTAGCTGGAATTTCAGTGAGATTCCAACTCAGTCTAAATGCATTTTTCATAAAAAAAAACCCTGTCTTTATTTAAGGCAATCATTTAAAGGTAGCCGCTTTATGCCAAGATGAGAAAAGTTCATTTAATGCAAGCTTACATTGTTTGCAGCGATGATGAGAAACATCCTCCAAGCGGAGATTAACATCTGGTACTCCGGTGGAGAGGCACAACTTCCTTCTGCTTCGGCCTCCCTACAGACCAGTGAGTGAACATATTCTGACCAGTACTTGAATCTCTTCTTCTCAGAGAACTTCTTCAGAACACCTTTCAACGCACTATCCATGAAACCCCTGTGAAAACAAATAAACCTTACAAAATCAACCTTATGCCAACTTATGTTGGTTGAACAAAAATAAAAAAAATTCTCCAGGTTTCCAAATGGATCCTTCCACCACACTAGAATGGCAATAGGAGTTGAGGAACACACAAAGGAAGCCAAATATCTGTAGTTCTCTTTAGGGCTCTTCGCTCTCAGACTTACCGGACAACATGGAAAATCTCCAGACAGATTATTCTCATGATGAAGGCACAGGTTTCTAGAACACTGAGCTGTAAAAGCATTAAACGCATTATTTATAAGCAGCAGGAGTCACACAAATGCAAGCACACATTCAGAAAAAACTTATTTACTGACCTCCGATGATTCCGAAGGTGGTACAAGGGTTCCAAACAAAGGACTTGTCAGGTTCTCCCAGAAATTGGGCCTAGCATAGAAACAAACAGATATGTATTATACAAGTCACAGTTCAGTGAAAACAACTGGTGTGACAGGTCTGCTCTAGAGGCTTTTACACTCACTTTGTCCTCAGGACAGTCATTGCACTATCACGTCGGTCCTGCCATATTGCATGCAAGAACGCAATAGCGGAGCGATGCAGCTGAGGGGTGCTCCAGAAGCGTTCGGATTTCTGAAAGTCAATCAGGTTTAGTACAACCTGCAGACAACTCCACTTGCCCAGGCTGTACTCCTGAAGAGAACAAAGGAGACATAACAAGGGAGGATGACAATCTTTAAACCTCACAACTGAATTAGCAGGCCACATATTGTATTAACGTTGATTTAGGCTGACTTTACAAATTTCAGTATGTACTAAATGGAATTTGATCTTCATTTCTTTAAATTAAATTTGGTTATATTATTTGAAATATATATAAATACATATAGCAATAAAATGTTATAGTTTATCTTCAAGTTGAAGAACATTTGCGGTCAGAGAATGGCAAGACTGGCTTATTCCCTTATCAAACTTTCTGAATCCATTTCAGACCACATATATGTTGTCGACACACAAACCTTTATTTACATTTTTAAACAGCCATCTTCTTTTAGAAGTTTCTTGCCTGACTATCCTCATAGTGCCTGAATCGTTAAATCGCTAGAGGAAGAAGCATCAAATAGACCAGCAACACACGAACTGATTCACTCTCACGTAATGGCCATTGTAATCTGGCTGGAGTCATAATGGAATTCCTTAATGCGGCTAGACTTTGAATTTTGACATGCAGAGAATGTTGTTTCTTTACAAAGGTTTTACTCAGAAAAATGTCACCTTGCAAACTCACCTTTGATCCATCGCTTGCATTGGTCAACTCCAGGTTTAGGAAGAGTTCTATGAGACCTGGCTGGGTCTCTACGGCAACAGTAAGGAACTCTAATATCATGACCTTAATCTGCAGGTCCTCAATGCTACACTGCAAACGGATGAGGAAGGCATCACGGATGGCAGCGGCATCACTACCCAAGCAAGCGTACACGGACATGGGAGAAACCTGCAAACAAAACAGAGGCTGTTAATCACAATCCATAGATCAGAAAAAGAAAATCTGATAACATCTTGAAGAGGTAATGTCAGGATTCAAGAGCTAAAATATTCCACTGCGCCAGAGAACATTTAGCCTTTGCTAGTTAAAATGAACCCTTCATGACTATGCCATGGACTCTCCAGGTGTTCAGTGGCAAGTAACTTAAGCCTTGAGTAGCATGGTATGCCCTTGTCAAAACATACCTAGAGCTTGAGAACAAAAACTTTGGTGAACCCTCCCCCAAAGACACATCGATACACCTCCCTTTAATACCTGCAGTATACATTTCTTTACATACTCCTGGAATTTCTATAATGTCTGAGGGAGTGCCTAGAGCAGAGAGTGGAGTGCTGAAGCTGAGCAGCACCAGCAGCAAGTAAACAGTTGATTGAAGGATTTGAGACTAAAGAGCCCCCTTCCAAAGCAACATATATGACAGAATGCTTTCTTACTGTGGCCAAGCGTTTCAGTAGTTGGATAGCCAACCGTGGCAGTGAAGGGTCAAACTTGTGGTAGATGTACTTTGCCAGGACAGCAATTAGATTGTTCCCATGGGCCCCTGTTAGAAACAAAAAGTAGGTAAAGGATTAGAAGGCAGTAACAGTGCAAGTAAGATTATTCCACTAAGTAGCTAATGAGTGCAACTGCCTAATCTAAATTGTGTAAATTTGTGTACACAGGATTAAGTGGGTGAATAAAAACCTCCCTTTATAGTAACTTCTAATGTTATCATTTAGATCTGGTTATAATTACTAGACTTGGAGATTTGTTTTGTTACAAACTGCAATTCATCCGAATTTGGGTCGTCTGGGTAATTGTTTGATTTCTCAAACTCACAGCTGAAATAATACCAAATCACATGCGGTTACTGGATTAGTTTCTGAATTTAAATTCCACCCATGACTTTTTCTCACTTGATCTGTGTACCAAATGGGGAGGGGGAGAGGTATATATTAAGTATATATTTAGCAGTACATGAACTGACCCATTTTTGCAGCTATCAATTTGTCTGATTCGTTTTTGAAAATGTTTGATTTAAAAAATAAAATAAAATATGTTGCTGGGGCATATGGCTGATCTTTGGACATTCCGAAATGTATTTATTATTCTGAGATACAGAAATCTAATAATTACCATGCTGGGTAAGTGCCTGCTCCAAAGGGGAGATTCCACTAGCAGGGGGCTTCAGTCGGATGACATTATTGGTGATGGAAAAGGCCAGCTTCACAGTCTGTATTAGCATCTGTCCCTGACCCTCTGAGTCGCTGCTAGAAAAGTAATGGAACAACATTTTAGAATACAAGTTGTTTTTTATATTTTTAAGCAAAAAAATGTTCTTGCAATGCATCCTATGTTTTAAATAAATGAAACTTTTTTCACAAACTTAAACCAAGTCTACTATGGTTCCAGATGTGACTTCTCTCCCTTGAAGGATAAGCTTTCAACAAACATGAATTTTGCTTTTTGAAAACTATAAGTATTCATAAGGGTCAAATATTCTATTGAAAAAAAAAATTTCAAAAATGAGAAAACGTAAACAAGAACCAATAAAAAGGAAAAACTATCACATATAGCACACACACGTTAATAGTGACAGACATGATTGCCATAGTGATGTTAGAGAAAAGTCTAAAAGATGTGACTTGTTAATAACATAGAACTTGCCTGCCTGCCTGAGACATCATGACCGTATTGATGGTGTCTACTCCAATTCCCATGATGTTAATGACAGCTTGTCCGGCTTCTGTGTTTGTCAAACTAAAGATGCATAATGACTGCAGGTTTGGGGCACTAGAGAAGCATACAGAAAAAAACATGGATATTCAAACATATTTTTACTAACGTATAAAACCATGCATTTGGAGAGACCTTGACCTACCTGCTGTGTGAAGTATCATCAGACAGGTTAAGGATGGCATGAATTAATCCTAATATCATGCAGCCTGAAACAAAACATCAGGTCAGTCTTCCCTAAGATAAGTCTAAGTGAAACAAATGAAATCTGAATGAATAGCGAATAGAAAGTCACGTACCCAGTTGTTCTCTCACTCCGTGGGTGTTGTAGCGCCACCTATGGTAATTAGGCAGCATTTCTCGCAGAACAAATAAGATACAGGGAACTAATCCTTGGCTCTGAGTGCTTCCGAGCTGACTCTGAAAACAAAGTCAATTATAACTACTGGGAACATGTGAACTGAAGTGTTCCAAGTATTTTCAGAGCAGGCATACCTTGACTAATGTGGTTACAAGACGCAGAAAAGAAATTGTGACAGCGTATTCACCCTGAGACTGCTCGATCCCAAGGAGTGTCCCATAGCCGCCGGCATTCATCCCTTCACTGATTTGGAAAAGACAGAATATGCTTCACAATCAGAGAATATAAATGTATGCAGAGACTTGATTTGAATACTTTACTTCTAGATTAGGGGTCAGAAAGTATTTTACACAACCAGCAACCCTGATGAGGATTTTGAACTTCACACAATGCTGATAGCAGGTTGTAGTTTCAACTGGAATGGACACATGTCCCTTAGTAAAACAAGGGCTGACATTTGGCACTGAAGTTGCTGTAGACTTCCTTTATCCAAAATACACAGCAAGCAATCTTTTCTCAGCTGAACAGCAAGATATTGGCCACCATTTGCTAGCCTATAAATACAGTGTCAGATCATTGTAACAATACAATGCATGCTACAAGTTTTAGTTAGAGTGAAGGACATTACCTCATTATTTGACCAGAAACTGGATTAGGCGCAAATGGAAGGAAACCCGTGTGGTGCAAATCTGCCCAAACCTTACAAAGGGAAATAAAAACAAGTTATGATAGGCTAAAAATAACAACTGGTAGGTACACACAACCTTTAAAAAAAGAGTCATTGATGACCCATTTACATGGCTCAGTTACCTTAGCTGGTATGCATGTGGCTAGTACAGTCAGACACTTGACACAAGAGGAAATAAAATCCATTGGAGGGCTCATCACAGTTGTTAACCTGCAGAAATCACCAAAAGAAACAGTGTCTCGCTTAGTAATTCGCCTTTGTACAGGTGACAAACATAACTCACAGCCACAAGAATTTGCCTACCTCTGTAGAAGCATGTAGATGCGAGACGTGATGGGAAGCAGGTAGTCTGCAATTGACGGGTCTGCACTGATGACTTTATGAACAAGGTCAAGAATGGGCTTCACTCTCTGACAGTGCTGGATCACATCTGCAAGTGACAAGGATATTTTCATTCGAGAGGGTCTACTTTACACCTTCAGTTACTGCTAGACACAGTCCCCATAATCCTCTGCGGATAGCTTTTGCCTTGCATAATTTCATACAAACATAGGAATGGTAGCTTAACAAAATGTTGGAGGGCCAAGGATGTGCACCCTTGTTTTTGTTACACAAGACACAAGGTTTTGTTCCCACCAGTTTCCAGTTTCTGCAGAACTAGGTCATTATTACACAATAGTTCACCGGTGAGGGTATGCACTGATCTGATAACTATGGAGAACTAAAAAGGACTTTTATAGGTCAAGATATGGAAGAGGGTAAAAAAAAAAAAAGATGAGGTAGGAGAATTTATTCAGTTCATCTATTTTCACCAAAACCATGCATAACTCCATCAGAGCGGGACACACTTCAGTGAGCAGCCTTAGGTTTCAAGAGGGAAACCAACGATCAGGAAAATACATGTTCCAAACCAGAGACTTCACTAACAGAATGCGAAAATTAAAGGGGAACTATCACCTGTCCAAAAATGACACCAGTTAAATCACCTAGAACTTGTGTCAAACCTTTTTTTGTTTTGTTTTTATGGTAGAAAATGATAACGTTAGAATAATGACTTACATGGAGCCTAGATGGATGCACACAAGTTCTGGATGGAATAGTGAGTTTCTACATTAAATTTTTTCCCACCTAACAAATAATTGCTACATATAAAAATTAAACATATTAAAAACATCCTAGGAAGCAATTTCCCTTTAAATAGTATTGTCTGAAAATGACAACATTTTTTCATGTTAAACAAAAGAAGTAGGAATAAACGACAGCAATGCATAACAAGCCACCAGCCAAGAATATTACCATTCTGCAAAATAACAGACTTCTAAATATTACCTGCTGTGGAAACAACATGGAGGAGCATCTCGATCTCACAGGTAAAGAGAGTCCAGCTGCTGTAACAGAAATCCCAGCGAATCACAAAGCCACGTTCATTAGAGATCACTTGTCCAATGGCTCCTTGAGGTATATTTAAGTTGGTCTGTCCAGTTCCTAAAAGTATGCACAGCAAATTAATTTAATTGTGTTTAATGTACCATGTACAAAATAAGCGTATGCTTCAAGTTATAGCGGCTTTAGCTTTTTATAAAAAGGGAAACCATCCCAGCTGCCAGGCTATCTGTTGCTTGTATCTGCAAACAACTGATACGGACCAATACATCCAAGTATCACTTATGTCTGCAGTGATTTTTAAACAAATTGCTGCAATTAGAAGTCACTCTGGGCAGAAAGACAATGAGCAAGGTACTCTATTGCCCTGACCTATTCAATTGAAAGTTCCTACAATGCATAGCACAACACCTTAATAGTGATGTCAATGATGCACTCTACAGGCTCCTACCTAATGCATAAAGATGTTTAGGAGATTTTCTCTTCCACAGAGTCCCATCTTCATGTGTTATTACATCATGTGGCTTATGTTTGAAATGTTCTGTGTACAACGACATCTTATCCAGGAACATGTATACCTGTAACCAGACACTAGTATTACTTTGAGAAACAAAAGAATTAGGTCAAAACATATGCACATAAATAACCGAATCCCCCCTCTATTTGTTTTGGTTCTAACCTTCTTTACGGAAGACTTGGAGACCAGGGCAGTGAGGAGCTGGAGGAGAGGAGAGAGGCGATTTGGAAATATCCCAACAGCACTGTCCAAAAGGACACCTAAACCCATTGAAGGCTCCTTAAAAAAAAAAAAAAAAAAAAAAAAAAAATTATATATAGATTTTACAATAACAACTTAGCAGAAATGTAATAAACAGTCAAAACGCCACTTAATTGTTACTACACATTTATACTCCTCTATAGCTCACAAATCATTAAATTCAACATGCTCAGTCACAGGACAAGTTTTTGCTTTGCAGACAATTCCATGTGATATTCCCATAGGCAGGGCCAGCCCAAGACATTGTGCTGCCTGGGTCAAAGGATGA
The DNA here is from genome assembly GCF_036172605.1 of Pelobates fuscus. Lineage (NCBI taxonomy): Eukaryota > Metazoa > Chordata > Amphibia > Anura > Pelobatidae > Pelobates > Pelobates fuscus. Next base: position 142,635,206 of record NC_086325.1, on the reverse strand, counting down.
AATGAGGCCCACTGGACCGGCCTTGCCCACATAAACCAGGATGTGGCTGAATAGTTCAGCCAGTCGATGTTCACCTATCCAGGCATGTTGAAGAACTGAGAATACCTGGCCATGACAACCCAAGCTTTACAAATTGACATACATAGAGATGACACTGAATGACAAATATGACAATATGGTCACATGCAAACCATTTGATCCATCTTCAAACAATATAACAAATGTCTACAAGTCTAATAGGTGTGGTTTAATGTTAACCAGAAGCAAAATACTAGCTTCTGTATAATCTACAAAACTCATTATCCCCTCAGTATTTCTGCAGAGTCAACAAATAAATGGAAATGGTTTTGTTTTTTTCTAAAATCTCTGTGATCACAACATGTAAGCATGTAAGTGTTTTTTCTCCCGAGATGCAAGCTACAGCACCTGTTTAAAGGATCACTAAAAGGCACCCAGACCACTTCATTCCCTTTAATTTTAACCCTGCAAGATAAAAAAAAAAAAAATGCTGCTTCGTAGATACAGCAATGCTAGGATTGAAGGGTTAAAAACCATCTCTATTGGCTGTCTTCCTGACGTCCAGTAGAGGCACTTCCACTGACTAACCGAGTCAGACTACTACCTATGGAATCAAATACTCCATATGGAAGCATTGGATTGGCTGAAATGATCAATCTACCTTTTAAATCCTCACTAGATGGGGTATCTGTATTCCTAACACTATAGTGTTTCTTTAACATTTTACTTTCAATGACATGGATATAATGAACCTGGGTCCAAGTTACATTTTTTTATGATTTTTGCAAAGTCGAAAGTTTAATCTAGAGTCATTTCACTTTATATTAGAAATGCACTGGTTCTGTATACAGACAATCCAAACTTTCAACTTAAATACTCACAGTGTTCCAAAAAAGATCCGACAGGTTTGGAGCAGAGAAGACTTGACAAGCGGTGTCAATAACATCCTAAAAAGAAAAAGGTCACAATATAATTCCACAGCTATATACAGTGAGGTAGAAACATTTACAAAACGAATTACTATACCAATTGTTCAAACATGTTCTATTTTATCCCAGCATACTACAACTACTACTAAAACAGACAGTATGTGAAGCAAAAAAAAAAAAGACTCGATTTAAAGTGATAGTTAATACATAGTCTAACATAGAATAGAGGGGTTGAAGTCCTCTATTAGGAACAACAGAAAAGCGGTGGAAGTTAAAACGTGACCTTTATGTAACTTTTAATTAAAAAAAAAAGGCGAATATCAGCCTAAAGTGAAAAACACAATTTAAATATTTTTATACATCACTTGACATTTAACTAATCGTTAGAGAATTTCCAATCACCAACTGATCTCTGGTAGGATGTTAAAATATTAAGTTAATCAAAGACATTATTATTGGTCTACTATAAATCAACGAATGAGCTAAAGTAATGCTAGCTGATGAATAAATGACCAAAAAAAGGATAGGATCAAAACCTATTGGAATACTTGCAGATAATTAAATAGGATTACTATAATTTGTGTAAAACTAAAATGTATATCACAAAAAAAAAAAATCAGTGTGCCTGTGTTACCAGATCGAATAGTGAATAAGAACCTCCCTATATTTCTCTAGTTATTACAATAGCGAAAAAACTATACTAACAGATGTACAGCATTTAATAGCAATTATATACGGAGTATATCATTTCTTTACAAATTACAAGTATCAATATTTAGAATAGTGGACAATATATACATATATATATATATATATATATATATATATATATAAATTTGCAATAGATATTTGCTACTGCATATAAATATCCACCAAAGGTCGTTGTTAACCTAGATGATGATAATTTGTTGAGCGAGACCAAAACTATTACTAATAACGGTGAATGAAAAAAGAAAAATATAGAAACAGAAACGAAAAAGGAAGATAAAATAAAAATAATAGCCATCATAATAAACATTCCCTAAACCTGGGCTACTAAGGTCCGGCTGCTCCCTGATCTAGCTAATGATCATAGCATGAACACTAATAACTGCATATGTCAGCCGACCAAAGTTCCCCTAGACTGAAGTAAACAAAGCAAAATAAGGAAGTGAAGACATTCGCAGAAGACAAGAATCAAAGCACCTGACATCGGGATCATCGGGAGTGCTACGGCAAACAGTAAGTTAAAGAGACATTCTCAAGACTAACAGGATATAGAAATATCTATTTGAGAATATAATGGGCATTTTAGCACTCTAGTTACATCTATTTGCTTCTAAAAGATCTAAAATAAAACCCTGTGGATGGTGCCCAAAGACCATAGGCAACATAACCACTAAGAATGTAGTGGTTATATACTGTAGAACGTCCCTTTAAAAGGTGCCAATCCCCAACAGACAGATAATGCAGCTTTCATATATACAAACACAACTACGGAATATAACTGGGAAAGTGAGATCATATCCATCTCACCTGTTGTTTTCCCAGTGTGTGTTCCTCCAGCGTAGTCAACACAAAGCATAGCAGACTGTAGATACAGACACACGCTGTGCTGCTGGTACACTGCAAAAAGACATTAAAAAAATTAAATGACATACAGGTGAAGCCGTACTAGTGTGATAAGCATACATCCAACTCAATTAACTTATTAATTGTAATTGTCACATGGGAATTAAAATTTTAATGGCAACTCTAGTTTATATTTGCATCTTTCACCTCACATTTTGTAATAAAATCTACGTGATTCATAAATTGTGATACATACAGGGCTCAAAATAAAAAGTACAACTCTATTAGATGTGCCTAGAAATGACTTGCCACTACCAGCCTGGTGAGTCCATGGTAGTCACCACGGATTACTTACTCTCCTGTGGCTAGAGGAAATCCTGAGCCCTGGTATATAAAATAGGCCAAGAAATGAAGAAAAGTAGAAGAGGCAGTTTACTATATTGTGGTCAAAAAAATATCAGGCCTTCCGAAATCTGGAGAGAGAGTGGCAGGGTCAGTGCTTGCTGGTGGAGGTTTCCGTAATGCACTAGCCCACCCACACGTGATAGACGATCTTAGAGCACATGAACCAAGATGGCTGGTAACCTGGCTGTCCAGCCAATCAGAGCTTCTTATATGTTGGGCTCTGCTGAAGCACTGGTTAATACGTTTAAATGCCCTTAAAGAAACACTCCAGGCACCATAACAACTTCATCTCAATGAAGCAGTTAAGGGTCACTGAGATTAACCATAACATTTCAAGCGAGAGAAAGATCTATTTGAGATCAAAATGGTGCACTTTTTCCAAATAAATCTGCAACATTATTATCCCTTGAGTGCCTGGACCACAACTTTGTGCAACTATTAAAGGAACACTATAGTCACCTAAATTACTTTAGCTAAATAAAGCAGTTTTAGTGTATATAGATCATTCCCCTGCAATTTCACTGCTCAATTCACTGTCATTTAGGAGTTAAATCACTTTGTTTCTGTTTATGCAGCCCTAGCCACACCTCCCCTGGCTATGATTGACAGAGCCTGCATGGAAAAAAAACTGGTTTCACTTTCAAACAGATGTAATTTACCTTAAATAATTGTATCTCAATCTCTAAATTGAACTTTAATCACATACAGGAGGTTCTTGCAGGGTCTAGCAAGCTATTAACATAGCAGGGGATAAGAAAATCTTAATTAAACAGAACTTGCAATAAAGAAAGCCTAAATAGGGCTCTCTTTACAGGAAGTGTTTATGGAAGGCTGTGCAAGTCACATGCAGGGAGGTGTGACTAGGGTTCATAAACAAAGGGATTTAACTCCTAAATGGCAGAGGATTGAGCAGTGAGGCTGCAGGGGCATGTTCTATACACCAAAACTGCTTCATTAAGCTAAAGTTGTTCAGGTGGCTATAGTGTCCCTTTAAGGTAGGGGTAGCGAACCTCAGGTCTGGTAGCAGCAGGATCTCAGTAAGAATGTGCTATTCCCTTTCATGAATGGTTTAATCATAAAGTTATGAAGACTGTGCCCACCCTTTCTGCCCCTGGTTTCCAGCAAAGTCCAAGGCTTCAATGAGAAAGACCTACAGCCTATGACTAGTTAGCCATTCACTAACTATGTAAATAGGTACATACCTTTCTCACACTTTTGTGAATTGGAAGCCACCCAGGACCTCCTTTAGCTGTTCATAGCAAGTTCTTGAAACATGCACTTATGTTGCACTTTATAACAGTCCTCCAAAAACTATGACAGAGTTTCTATATGCAGTGATCGGGAGCACCAATTTAAGACCATGGTGTGAATTACAAGGTCTGTACGAGTTTATTTTTGCATAATTAATAAATATCCTTACTTAAACAAATACTAGGTCTTGATAAATTGATTTCCCTTCAATTTAATAATTGCTTTCACATACTGCTTATCAGCATTAAGAAATTCTGTGAATTAATGAAAATGTTTGGATCTAGCAACCCCATTTATATTACATATAACACTCCAGATTTAATAAACAAACATGAATAGCTATCACAGTTTTCAGCAAGAGACAGAAAAAAAAAAAATATAAGGAATGTTATACTCACATTATGTTCACTACTACCGAGTGACTTCAGCATGTTTGTCAGATACTGGAAGACATGAAGCTGGATGGCAGTGTTGCCCATTTTACGAATGGCTGTTTCGGCCTCATCAGAGCTCAGTGTGTGCCGAAGTAGAGCCCAGGCCAGAAGGACTGGGGCATGGTGTGGGAGGTCACCAAAGGTAAGCAAAACATTGTCTATGTCCTGTAAATACACAATTTGTTTATTGGAGGCAATGCAACAGATGTATAAATGTATTAGGCATCATTTGGTAGGGAGGTCACACAAGCACCTTACCTTGCAGACCTGTTTTTCCGATGCAAATGGATGCTTCTTGGTCTGGTCTCTAAAAGCACAATCCTGCAGAGAGTCTATGTCAATTGCTTCCAAGAAAATTAAGACGGAAAAGTATCTGCAAACAAAAACACATTACTTGAAATCCTATTTCTGAAGATGATTATCAGAATTTGACAAGCTTCGGAAAAGGAGAAGTTAAAACTGAAAAGCCAAACATGAATATTATAGTTGTTAAACTAGAATACATTGCTACGGACTATACAGGCAAAACTGATTTTTATTAAACTGACCATCTCAACATGTCACTGCTGTCCAGAGATTGGTAATGAGTAGATGTAAATTCAGCATTTTTGAGGGAGATGAGGCAGGAAAATGATCTTTTAAATTATGTCCTCTAGTCTCATAACCTGTTCTTTGCAATAAAAGACTTCTGACAGAAGTAAAACTAAGACCAAGTATACATTCTCACCGACATGCTTCCTTCATCAGTGTTTTAAATCATTAAATCAGCGACATGAGATGAAGCAAAATTTTGTTTAGGAAAATCTTCAAAATAACCCAATACTGACCCTTTCAATATGTGAGCTGCGCAGACACATTATATATGTATTTGCGTAATTGATATTTATGTATTGGTTTCTCATTTGTTATTTTATTGTAACGCGACATAGAAGGAAAGATCAGTTTGTCCTACCCAATTCTCTCAACTAGAGGGTCCATGCTTTGCTCCACTAGATGCCGGTTCTGCTGCCTCAGCCCAAAGCCTTGCTCTTTAAACAGTTTGGTGAATGCAAGTAATTCGCTAGGAGACATGAGAAAGTAGGCGTAGTACAGGAAGGTGATCTCCAGCAGCATGGTCTGCTCACGCAGACACTGCACAAACCAGCGGGACACCTGGCGTTCCGTCTGTGAACAGAAATCATACATCAATTAGTTCAAAACTCCAAATAGTGTATGTGGGAGGGAGTATTGAAGGTATGTCTCCTCCTCGCTCTACAAATATAATGATGGCTACATTGCAAGGCTGATAGTTATGGATTTTCGTTCTTTAGTCCAAACCATTCATAAAGTACAAAAGGAAAACATGTCAATAAATAAAATATGTAGTCCTTCAACTTAACCCCCGGGTGACCGATGGCATGTCTCACACATAATCAGTAAAATATGGTTTGGTGACAGATGATGGGTGCGACATGTCATGGCAATAAATGGCAAATTTCAATACAATCACTGCAACATTCCTATTTATGGATATTTCACCAGTGAGGCACCACAGAAATAGCTTTTAAGATGTCCCACAAGGCAGGAAATAGCAGGGAAAGCTGTCCCTGTGATTGCCATGTCTATCATCCTCAGGCAGTCGCAGGACCTCCATTACACGCTGCGATCTAAGTTTGTATATTCTGTTACTGAACAGTCGCGCTCTTGAGACTGTCCATTAACACCCACAAGAGGCAGCCACAGCATGATTGACAGCTGACGTCTTGCTGCCGCAGTGCATGCTGGGATCAGCTGTCAATGGTCTACTGCTGGACTACCTTGCAATAGCATTAGGTTTAAGGAAGAGTTAGAAATAGCGTCAATGTGCAATGCTGGTTAGTATGATTTTTTTGCCCTAATTGGGGCAATCAGAACCAATAGGTGAACCAATTTTAAGTAGTTTTTTTTTGGCTGCATGTTGTGTAGCAGTTATTTGGTACAACACTGACAAGATATATAAATATGAACGGGGGTACCGGATGAGAAAATTGCGATAAAACAAAGAAAAAAAAAAAAAAAAAAACCCCTACAAAAATGACTAACCATGATGTTTCCGTGTGTTTCCCATGTTGGTGCATCTTCCTTGAAAAGACTTTCCAGCTGTTTGCGATACTGTCCTATGATATCGTTCTGGTGCAGCATCTCCACACATTCTCCAAACTGCTCCTGACAACATCATTTAAAACAAATATAAAAGAAGCCACAGGGTAAAAATATACAAATCGTCCCTTATAGAAACAGATTTTATGTCTAGAAAAAAAATAAACATTTCGCTCTTACCACAATAGCCACCACAGTTTATTGTAGTAAATAGGACGCAAGGCTTGTTTGGGTGCAGCCCCTTGTGTTTGTGCCAAACTGTTTTTTTAGTTAGATTTGACAGTCACCATTTCCCAGTAAAATGTGTTTTGTACATAAAGAGAATGAGAGGAGAAGGCTGCAGTGTCACTTAGAGCACATGGTAGTCTTATTCTATAAAGTAAAGTGCTACAATACAGCAAAATTACATCTCTGCACCCCTAAAGTAATCATAAAATTGTTTTTTATAGATGGTGAACACAGCATATAAAAGCAAAAGTAGATAAGGGCAGTAATAAATGCAACACACACACACACACAATATTGGTAGTAATTATTACCCTGTATGGGTACTTGTCATCTTGAAAATATGTCAATAGGTGCCGGACACAGCGCAACATACAAATTCTTTCTTCATAGTAATAATCAGCCATCTTGTGGGGGAAAAAAAAAGTAATTAAAACATTTACAGCAAATCCTGCTGTTCTGGCACGCCATTACAAATGTCCCAGCCAAAACAAGACATCAAAAGCACAAATAGTACTTGTACCACCAAGGGGTTTATCCAGACGGCATCAAGGGCTGCTTGAACACTTGTCTAATATCAGAGGTAAAAGGTACCTTAACTTAGCCACAGTTTAGGCACCATAACCACTACAACCCCTTGTAATGATATGGGTGTCAGATGTTTCCCCTGATATACCATGGTAAGTAGCCAATAGGCACTTAAATAATGTGACTTACCTGGGGGTCCCTTGCACTCTTCCAGTTCTCAGCCTCCTCTGCTGATACTGCTTTCCCACATAAGCAATATCAATTCAGCGCATGTTAGGATAGAATTATTTGGCCGCACGCATTAAACCTCCCTATAGGAAAGCATTGAATAATGCATAGCGTGAGGACATCAAGCGTCGTTTAAAACACCGTTTGTGTTTTAGGAACACAGAAGTCCCTCTAGTGGCTGTCTAGTAGACAGCCACTAGAAGAGGACTTAACCCTGCAAGGTAATTATTGCAGTTTATAAAAACTGCAATAATTACACCTGCAGGGTTAAGGGTGGTGGGAGTTGGCACCCAGACCACTCAATTCAAATTGAGTTCAGCTTGAATTCTCACTTAAGTGAATAACCCTGATAGATGCAAATTATCTGTGTGATGGCTAGTGGTAATCACACTGCTAATCTCTGCAAAGAAATTTAGACTGCTAGTGTCAGATCTGTGCTTTTACCATTGCAGTGTTAAACATACCAAGAAAAAAAATGCTCCGGATTGGCCAAGTTACTTCTTGGCATAACCAGAGCTCAAGGCTTATGATGTAATGTCTGAAGAGTTGCACTAAAGCATGAACTATACATTTTTTTTTCACTTTTCTTTGAACATATTTAAGGAACTAATTAAGATTATAAAAAAGTGATTATTCCTCACGACAGGGTGTTTCTGTACACAGAACCGATGCTCACTGCACCATTCCCACATCAGAGACTGTACGGTGTAAATATCACAAGATATAAACTGACATTTCAGAATCACTACATTTGGCACGAACAGTCCATCAGTTCATGCATTCTCCACACTCTAAAATATGACCAAACAAAGCCTCTGACATGACTGCATGCTTTAGATATTGTGACTTAGTAACATGATCCACGTTTTCTACAATGGCACAACAGCATGTACCCAATGAAGTGTCCAATTACTGTACACACGCAATCACAAACCAGTTACAATTTACTAGAAAGCATATTAAACGTACCTTCAACATTAAGGCCTGGCTCTGCCTCTCATCCTGGGGCACCAGCTAAAAGAAGAGAGGAAATGTGAAATTGAGGCCATGCATGCTGGCTCTGACAGGCATTGTGGGTAACGATATTACCTTTATGGAGTCCTGTGTACCCCTGTAATCATCCTGGAGGTAGCACTGTAACAGCTGCACACTCTGTTCTTCATCCAGACCCTGTATAGGTTAACACAGAGAAGTCTGCTCAAGCCCAATAAGAAAGCCAAGAATGTATTTATATGGTTTATATAGCAAATAGAGAAAGTGGGGAAAAGCCAATAAATAGCATGGTTCTAAAATAAAACACACTTCTCTGCTATATATACACCCAACTCTGCTATATATACCCATGATTGTGTGTTTGGCTTCAGCCGACCTCAATGTCCACTTCAGAAACAACACACACAAAATCCCTATGTTATGTTAGAAACCTGTTGGCAAAACTGTATTTAGAGAACAGCTTTCCACTGTAAGAGATGCATCTTAAAAGTAAAGTCCACCTTTTTTCGTGACAAGAATTGTAGCTCACCAAGAATTTACTGATACGCAAGCCAAGTTCACTTATGGCAGGAGCCAGAGTCTTGTTCGCTTTCACTTTGTCTGCAGAACTCGTGCTGTTGAGTGAGGAAAAGTTATTACAGTAAATCTGTTATCCTGAAAAGAAATGTGATCATCGGTTACGTGCTGTACTTTCACTATACAAGAGGACAGCTGTTATATGAGATCTGATGAGCACTCCCATTGGAAGCAGTGGCTGAAAAAGAATTGCTGTAAATGAAGGTTGTCGTTCAGATGTACAATTAGATGGGGAAGCTGAGTATAGTGTGGTAGAGCGTACTCATTTTCTGACTGTGAACAATGAAAGGAACTCTTCATTAAAAGAAAAAAGATTGATTAAGTATATGCCCACAAAGAAATGATGCATGTTAACTGTACTGGATTTTTTTTTCCCATTGATGGTATATGAAATCTTGGCTGGCAATAGCTGCAGATCTAGTATTTATACCTACTGCAAACCCTCACTTTTTTCACTAGTACAGAATGTATGTGGCTGTCCAATTATTTTTTTTTTAATTCTTTATTTTTCTTGTGCATACATTTACAGACAAGCTTGTAGCGCCACGACAGCAAAGACAAGCTAGTCAGCGGCATATAATAGCATGGCATAGTAATCAGCACATTTAATTTTTAGGAGTGATGACATGCTTGGAGTACATGAGTGGTCGTTACGTAGAGTGGTTAGACTATACATGTATGGCTATGTGGTCGTTACGTAGTTAGACTATACATGTATGGCTATGTGGTCGTTACGTAGTTAGACTATACATGTATGGCTATGTGGTCGTTACGTAGTTAGACTATACATGTATGGCTATGTGGTCGTTACGTAGTTAGTAGTTAGACTATACATATATGGCTATGTGGTCGTTACGTAGTTAGTAGTTAGACTATACATATATGGCTATGTGGTCGTTACGTAGTTAGTAGTTAGACTATACATATATGGCTATGTGGTCGTTACGTAGTTAGACTATACATGTATGGCTATGTGGTCGTTACGTAGTTAGACTATACATGTATGGCTATGTGGTCGTTACGTAGTTAGACTATACATGTATGGCTATGTGGTCGTTACGTAGTTAGACTATACATGTATGGCTATGTGGTCGTTACGTAGTTAGTAGTTAGACTATACATATATGGCTATGTGGTCGTTACGTAGTTAGTAGTTAGACTATACATATATGGCTATGTGGTCGTTACGTAGTTAGTAGTTAGACTATACATATATGGCTATGTGGTCGTTACGTAGTTAGTAGTTAGACTATACATATATGGCTATGTGGTCGTTACGTAGTTAGACTATACATGTATGGCTATGTGGTCGTTACGTAGTTAGACTATACATGTATGGCTATGTGGTCGTTACGTAGTTAGACTATACATGTATGGCTATGTGGTCGTTACGTAGTTAGTAGTTAGACTATACATATATGGCTATGTGGTCGTTACGTAGTTAGTAGTTAGACTATACATATATGGCTATGTGGTCGTTACGTAGTTAGTAGTTAGACTATACATATATGGCTATGTGGTCGTTACGTAGTTAGTAGTTAGACTATACATATATGGCTATGTGGTCGTTACGTAGTTAGACTATACATATATGGCTATGTGGTCGTTGCGAGTTAATGAGTCTACTGGCTGTGCAAGTTAACATCAGGTACAGATTGCGAGCTGTGAGTGAGCCTATGTTAAGTAAGATTATCTTGTAGAGATAGTGGAGGGGAGTCTCTGAGCGGTAAAGCCCTAGCAAGAGTGTGTCATGCTGAGTGGGAGATTGCATGGTGAGTAGCCTAGTATGCTAATAAGGTAGGCAGTCTATTTGTCAGGGTAGCGTCCTCAGGCTGTCTGGTGTCGTCTGCAATGCTGTTTATCTATAGAGTCCTGTGTAGGGATGGATTTTCTGGACTGCCGGGAGTCACACTAGTCCCCCCGATCTTTCTTCCAGCCTGTCCTCCAGAGTCCCTGCGGTGGTTGTTGTTTGCAGCGGCATCCGCCAATTGCTGTAAGCTTGCAGGCATCTATGTGAGGTCCAGGGGACACTGTGGTGACATGTTGCCCCGCAAGGGGGTCTGTGGAGACCTGAGGTCTGTTTGGGGGTGGCATTACGGATCTGTGGCGGTAATACAGTATGGGCCGACTAGTCCTAGCAATTATTTCAGGGGTTCCCCAGTGTGGCAGCAGCAGGGCTTCTCTTTTCAGGGTTGTGAGTCTCCACGTGTTTCAGCGGGCTTGGTGTCTGTGCAAGTTTGTGGTTCTCGCATTGGTGGACTCACCCTTGCGCCTGCTACACGCTGTATCTCTCCCCTGGAGCTTCGTAGGGCAGGAGCTGTTGGTGTCTTGCTCTGCGCCGTCGCCATCTTTGCAGGAGCCTTCTGCCTTGTGTTCTCCAACCTTAGTCTTGCCAGCTTAGTTTGTCAGCAGAGGCCTGAGTTAGGCTATCCTGGTGTTCTGGTGATAGTTTCTCCCCAGTCAGCTTGGTCGTACCAGCAGCTCTCGCACATGGCTGGTGTGCGGCGGACATTTTGTGGGTTGTCGCCGGTGAATGTTCCTCTCCAGGGCGGGTGTTTAGGCCCCAAGTTGACACACTGCTCGATGCCCTTGCAGACCGGGATGACCCCCCGGTCCAGAGGGGGGGGGAAGCACGACCCCGGCCGGAGACCCGAGAGAGCGGCCATCTCAACCCGGCTCAAGCTCCATCCAGCTCCGGGCCCCAATCGGATTACTGTCGGCACCGGGAAAGCGGTTACCCAGTTCCTGGGGGCCAGTGTGGATCCGGCATGGCTTGGTGTTCGCGGTTTGCCTCCAATTTGCACCGTTTTTCAGGCCCTGGAGCGGGAGCTCAGACAAAGCGCGTCTGATCCCGCCGGCGGTCAGGCCCCACCCCCACTGACTGTATTATATTACTAAATTGAATAGGAATAAATATAGGTTCTTAAAATAAAGGTTACCCGCAGAAAAACAAAATGCTACCCGCTTGTTTTTTTTTTTTAGACATACCTGGGAGCTTTGTAGTACGCAAGGCCTTTGACAAATCGCTGTCCATATCGATCGAGTTGGAATTTTATCTGTGCCTGCAAATTTCATACAAGGCAGGTGAGTTTCTTGCAACGAATTCAATTTACTTTATTTTTTTCCAAATGCTTCACCACCCGACTGTCCCACAAACAAGACACAAAAAACATCAAAGTGCGATTATTAAAGGGACACTATAGGCACATAGACCACGTTATGTCATTCATGAGGGCTGGGTGCAATAATCCTGTTCCGTTAACCCTACAATGTAAAATCTTGCAGTTTTAGAGAAACAGCAATGTTTACATTTCAGGGGCAAGTCTTCCTGCTGTTTAACTCCATGAAAACAATGCTGGACATCCTCATGCATTATGGCTTGAAAAACCCACAGGAAAGCAATGATTCAATGCTTTCCGATGAGAAAGGCCAAGTGTGAGCACAGCACTGACTGCGCATTAGGTTTCTGGATCACAGTGATGTCAGCACAGGGGGGAGCCCAATCCAACAAAGGTGCTAGAATCAGGTAAGTGATAACCATTTATTTGTCAGCATTTTAAAGACCAGTGAGTATGCTCTTATTTGATGGATAACTTCTGGCTGGAGTATAGCACCATGCCAGGTATACAGTGATTACTATTTTTCAGTTCGGTACTCCTTAACACACACACACACACACACACACAACTAATATATTTGTTTATACTTACAGTGCTTCTCAGAGCTGAGCGTCCATTTAAAATGGTCCATAGTTCCCTGCTGCTTCTATGAACAAATTCAAAGTAAAATTAGACCAGAATATGCAGAAACTATGGCAAAAAAATTAAACGAGCCAACTTTAGCAAATCGTGTATTTGTATCACATATTTCAAATTGCTAGAGTAGCCAAGTAACGTATCTTATGTCTAGGATTGCACTTCAGTTTTGAAATATTGTAGACTTTTTCCAACCACCTATACACAAGTAACCAAGTCATATTATTTATATAGCACCAACAAATTCCACATCGCTGTACAATGGTTGGACTAAAACACATAATATATGTGTAAAGCTGTAACAACTAATCAATAAAATCTACCGTATATACTCGAGTATAAGCCGACCCGAATATAAGCCGAGGCCCCTAATTTTATCCCAAAAAACTGGGAAAACTTATTGACTCGAGTATAAGACTAGGGTGGGAAATGCAGCAGCTACTGGTAAATTTCTAAATAAAATTAGATCCTAAAAAAATTTTATTAATTGAATATTTATTTACAGTGTGTGTATAATGAATGCAGTGTGTGCGTATGTGTGTGCGTATGTGTGTGTGTATGAGTGCAGCGTGTGTGTATGAGTGCAGTGTGTGTGTGCATGAATGCAGTGTGTGTGTGCATGAATGCAGTGTGTGAATGCAGTGTGTGCAGGGCCGGTGCAAGGATATTTGCCGCCGTAGGCAAAAAAAATTTTGCCACCCCCTCCCCCCCCATATGTCCTGACTTCCCCTCCTCCTCCCTCAGTGGTCCTTACCTCCCCACCCCCGTGTTCCTTCACTCCCCCCCCCAGTGGTCCTGACTCACCCCTCCCCCAGTGGTCCTTACCCTCCCCTCCCCTAGTGGTCCTTATCCCACCCCCTCCCTCTCATAGTGGTCCTTATCCCCCTTCTCCCTCCCATAGTGTTCCTTATCCCCCCCCCATCCCTCCCATAGTGGTCCATATACCCCCCCCCTCCCTCCCATAATGGTCCTTATACCCCCCCCTCCCTCCCATAATGGTCCTTATACCCCCCCTCCCTCCCATAATGGTCCTTATACCCCCCTCCCTCCCATAATGGTCCTTATACCCCCCTCCCTCCCATAGTGGTCCTTATCCCACCCCCTCCCATGGTGGTCCTTATACCCCCCCTCCCTCCCATAGTGGTCCTTATACCCCCCTCCCTCCAATAGTGGTCCTTATACCCCCCCTCCCTCCCATAGTGGTCCTTATACCCCCCTCCCTCCCATAGTGGTCCTTATACCCCCCTCCCTCCCATAGTGGTCCTTATACCCCCCTCCCTCCCATAGTGGTCCTTATACCCCCCTCCCTCCCATAGTGGTCCTTATACCCCCCCTCCCTCCCATAGTGGTCCTTATACCCCCCCTCCCTCCCATAGTGGTCCTTATACCCCCCCTCCCTCCCATAGTGGTCCTTATCCCCCCCCCTCCCTCCCATAGTGGTCCTTACCCCCCCCCCTCCCTCCCATAGCGGTCCTTATACCCCCCCTCCCTCCCATAGCGGTCCTTATACCCCCCCTCCCTCCCATAGCGGTCCTTATACCCCCCTCCCATAGTGGTCCTTAACCCACCCCCTCCCTCCCATAGTGGTCCATATACCCCCCCCTCCCTCCCATAATGGTCCTTATACCCCCCCCTCCCTCCCATAATGGTCCTTATACCCCCCTCCCTCCCATGGTGGTCCTTATCCCACCCCCTCCCATGGTGGTCCTTATACCCCCCCTCCCTCCCATAGTGGTCCTTATACCCCCCTCCCTCCCATAGTGGTCCTTATACCCCCCTCCCTCCAATAGTGGTCCTTATACCCCCCCTCCCTCCCATAGTGGTCCTTATACCCCCCTCCCTCCCATAGTGGTCCTTATACCCCCCTCCCTCCCATAGTGGTCCTTATACCCCCCCTCCCTCCCATAGTGGTCCTTATACCCCCCTCCCTCCCATAGTGGTCCTTATACCCCCCCTCCCTCCCATAGTGGTCCTTATACCCCCCCTCCCTCCCATAGTGGTCCTTATACCCCCCCTCCCTCCCATAGTGGTCCTTATACCCCCCCTCCCTCCCATAGTGGTCCTTATCCCCCCCCCCCTCCCTCCCATAGTGGTCCTTACCCCCCCCCCCTCCCTCCCATAGCGGTCCTTATACCCCCCTCCCTCCCATAGTGGTCCTTAACCCACCCCCTCCCTCCCATAGTGGTCCTTATACCCCCCCCCTCCCATAGTGGTCCTTATACCCCCCCCCCCTCCCATAGTGGTCCTTATACCCCCCCCCCCCTCCCATAGTGGTCCTTATACCCCCCCCCCTCCCATAGTGGTCCTTATACCCCCCCCCCTCCCATAGTGGTCCTTATACCCCCCCCCCTCCCATAGTGGTCCTTATACCCCCCCCCTCCCATAGTGGTCCTTATACCCCCCCCCCTCCCATAGTGGTCCTTATACCCCCCCCCCCTCCCATAGTGGTCCTTATACCCCCCCCCCCCCTCCCATAGTGGTCCTTATACCCCTTTTTTTTATTATTATTTTTTTTTTTATTATTTTATTTCTTTTTTTTCGTCCCCCCTCCCTGCTTGATATATGGCAGGGAGGGGGGCTCTCCTTCCCTGGTGGTCCAGTGGCAGTTCAGTGGGGGGAGAGGGGGGCTGGCAGAGCTGTACTTACCTGTTCTGCAGCTCCTGTCAGCTCTCTCCTCCTCTGCGCCGTCCGTGCAGCTCCTTCTGTCAGCTCACAGTGTAAGTCTCGCGAGAGCCGCGGCTCTCGCGAGACTTACACTGGGAGCTGACCGAGGTGCTGAACGGACGGCGCGGAGGAGGAGAGAGCTGACAGGAGCTGCAGAACAGGTAAGTACAGCTCTGCCAGCCCCCCTCTCCCCCCAGTCTGTATTATGGCAATGCAAATTGCCATAATACAGACTCTGACTCGAGTATAAGCCGAGTTGGGGTTTTTCAGCCCAAAAAATGGGCTGAAAAACTCTGCTTATACTCGAGTATATACGGTATATATAAAACCTATTTCAATAAGATGGTCTTATGGAGACCATTTGATTGGTGCAGTGAAGCATTCTGCTGCACATGCACACTAGCCTTCTAATGTTTTCCTATGGCAAAGCATTGGATTGGCTGAGATAATCTCCACTTATGATCTCAACAAGAGGTGCAAATCATCACCACGAAGACTAGCGTGGCAAGGTCTGAAAAGTATGTAAAATGTACCCTTCCAACCCTCATATGGCAGGGGGTGGCACACTAGTATAGATATTGTTTGGATACCTAACATTATAGTGTTTCTTTAACCCAGGACATACTTGAAAACGAGAGAAATCTCAATGTATCTTTCCTGGTAAAATATTTTATAAATACAAATAAATAATTTAAACGGACTGTAAAACAATGTTTATACACACAATGCTATTTAGGTCTGCACACAACCCCACGGAGTTCCTAAAAACAGTTCACCAGCGCCAATACTTTATATTAACCAGGGGTGTTTCTTTGAATAATACTGCAGGTAACATTTTCTCTTCCTCCGTAGCAGCTCGCAATTAAAACATTCTCAATGCTCCTATGATTGGACCAATTGTACTAATTAAGGAGGGGTAAAAGGAAGTACTGCCTGGATGGTGCATGTCCTGACTAAGTGGGTTGGAATCCACAAAAAGCATAGCTGGGCTGCCTTGCAAGTAGTGTATGAGACCGATACACGGATCGCACTATGGAGAGAGACAAGTTATTACAGACACTGGGATTCTCTCGGAGGAAACAGGAGCGATCAGGCAAGAGCAAATTATATATAGGCTACATGTGTTTTACTGAACGCTAAATGTAGGCACTGCCCACTGTACAGCACAGTGAGATAGGAAGCACTTTAGTGGCTGTCTGAGTGACTGCCACTGAAGGTATCACATTGAAAAGCCCTTTAAGAATTATTGAAAATAAAACTTAAAAAATAAATAAAAAAAAACTGGCTCCTAACTTTTTTTAGCTGGCTTCTAGATTGAAAGCAAACTTTTAAGCCCTACTCTAAGCACCATAAGCACTTCTACTTATTGAAAGGGCTGTGGCCTGTCTGAAAAGACAATGTTTACTGCAGAATACCTGAAGGGACTGATTATACTCACCAGAACAACATTATGTTGTAGTGGTTTTGGTGACTATAGTGTCCCTTTAAGAATTGTATTTTTATCATAAAAATAAAGCTTTGTAAGTTTAAAAAACCTGGTTCCTAAATTCAGAGCAAATTTGTCAAGCCCTATGTAAGGAAGCTGAAATGGAACGCTAATTGAATATTGTAGAACCTAAGGATCATTCAGACAGACTGAATACCAAACATAGGTTCATGCAGGTAACATTTGGGGTGCTGTCTTACTGGTTGGAAGACCACGTTCCATCACGATATTTTATAGCCTGAGGTCAGAGACACTTTGGTACTCTGTGTAATATTGTTTGAAATCTGGGCGATATTCCAGAGTGTAAGCTTCTCTAAATCGGAAGAGAATTTAAATATGAAAATGCTCTTGTTAAAAAAATAAAAACACTAATATAATATATTATATATATATATATATATATTTTTTTTTTTTTTTAACAAGAGCAATTTCATATTTAAATTCTCCTCCGATTCTCTCTGTATATATACACACATACAAAAAAAAAAAAAGCTTCACTTGGACATGTAGTTGGTGAGTAGGGTAGGGTTTTATATCAATACAATCACTTTCCTAATATGCACCTATGAAACAAAATTCATTGGAATGTTGAGACTTGGACAATTTTCCAAATGAAACAGAGAAAGGAAATATCTTCCCCACTGGGTTTATACATGCATTAGCATTCAAGGTTTTGGAAATCTGCTTGCAACTACTTAAACAAATTGATGCAGATTGACATACAGGTGACTGTCTGGAGACAGCCCTGTTCGGCAACCTACATAAACTCCAAACTGGTACAAATTGCTCTTGGGGTAGCCAGAAAATAAACTCTCCATCAGAGGATTCGCAAGGAGCTCGTTCAATTAACCCTGTCTCAATCCAAAGTTTGTTTGTTGTTTACATTATCTTTCTCATGAATTGACTAGGAGGAGATATATAGATATATATAGTATTGCAGCTGGACTTCGTACATCACATCAATGCTGGTGTTCAATCCCTTCACAATGGTTTGCATGCCAGGACAGTCCAAGACAAATGTCCCTTAGAGGACAAGTGGCTGTCCTGGCATGTTACAATTTAGAAATCAAGGCACACAAACTCCATGTAAAAGTCCATACTGAATGCTCTGACACTAGAGCTGTCATTAACAACCTCAGATACTTTGTTGCATTTCTCGACAAGCGATCTCATTCAGAGAGCGACCATATGTTAGGTTAGGCTGACAGACGCACACAGTTTTTTTTAATGTTGTGTTTCTGATCCCTATAGAATGTCCCCATTCCCTCTCTTGTCTTGCATCCCCCAAGTAGCAGAAAATTCCCCCATTCAAAACTAATTAACCCCTTGGTCCCTGTATAAACCAAAAGGTTGTCTCGTTTTAAGGGCTCCAAATGTTAAAAATAAACCAACAACCTTCATCATCAATTCATACAGTGACGAATGGGTCCCAAGTATATCTATCACTCACAGGAATCATAAGTGGCATAAAAGTTTGGGCTTAAGTGCGATCACCCCTCTGAATATTCCCCAAACACTTTATGCACCATAACTACTAGAGTAAATTGTAGAAGTTATGGTGCCAGGTGTCCCATAGCACCATGCTGTTTTTAAGCAGAAGGACAATTTCCTAAATCTCTGGGGTTTAATCATTCCTTCTAATCTCAATTCCACAAAACCAGAAGGTCTCATTCTGCTTTAGCATTTGTGCAACTTTTCACATCACACATTAGATCAGAAAACAATTTGACTACTTGTCGTAAAGCAACGCTACTGGACTTCTGACACCATAACCACTACTGTAGGCTGTAGTGCTTAGTCATCCTTTTAAAATGGAGCTCTGCATTAAAACCCTAATTTGTCAGTTTAAAAAGTATCATGTAACAGTGCAGGGACAGGGTCCTGATACCATAACCACTTCAATAACCATCACAACCACTACATCCCAACTTTTGTTACTATACCAGGTGCTGCTACTTGGTAAGGGGGAAAACCAAGTGAGAAAGGTTCGTCACTAACCTGGGACTCGCTGACACCAAGTGGGCTACGAATGGCAACTGAATGACGCCAGGCTTCAGCAGAGCTGCAGAAGCCGAATGCAGACAGACAGTCTTGTGCATACACTGGCTGTGAGCATCAGCTGAGCACTCTCAGACAATGAATGGAATATGCCATAACTAACATTAGCCAGGCCAGACAGCTTGTTCCAGGCTGGCTAAAGTTGCGGTTGGTGAAGTTACACCCCCAGTAGCTGGCTGTCACATCTCACTGTCTGCGGTGTTTTATACTCAAACAGTGCACATGCGGGTCCCTTACACCATGACCACTTCAAAAACATCAAAATGGTCATTGTGCTTGGATTAACCCTGTCAGCCTAAACAGCGAAACTGAAAACTTACCTGGCTTGAAGATTTATTAATTTATTTTAAAATCAGGCTATTTTGACCTAAAAAAAAGTTTAAACACGTTTTTGAAATTCCTGACACTTTATTCCATAAACACCACATTGTACCTAATTCAAATCCAAAATGTTAAACCTGAGGCCCCCCTGGCAGAATGTCCCCCCCCCGGTTATTTTGTCCTCAGACCCGCCACCCCCTGTGACCCCCCCGGGGTGAGCCATGTGCTCACTGGTCCTGTTACCAGGATACCAGAGAGGCTGAGTGGCCGCCATGTTGGGGCCTACACCAGGCTCCTTCCCGCCACCCTCTCCCCAGCCCGGTGCGCGCGCCCCCCCGGGTCTCCCCAGCCCGGTGCCCCCCAGGTACCTCTCATCCAGGCCCCCAGCCGCTGCCTCCATCTTCACTCCCGCCCCCTCCCCTCAAACAAACCGCGAGCTGACGCTACTTCCGGTCACGTGACTGGCAGGCAGGCAGGCAGGCAAGATGGCGCTGTCCAAGGTAGGCCTTGTCAATAGCACTGAGCTGTTATGGGAGTCAAAACAATGACCAGGAAGCGGGCTGACACTGAATGGGGGTCTGTGGAGGCAGATTAACTGGATAATCCCATTTAATAGGGTTTGTTCAAAATCTGTACTTAGAGGATGTTTTTTTTTTGGTTTTTTTTTTTTGCCTAGGAAGACATCATTTATCTTTCTTTCTAAATTAATTTACCAGGGTTTGTTTAAAATATATATAACATGCTCTAAATTACATTAGCCTCATTGGTATTATTTGAAGTATTTAAGGACATGGTGGGCAAAAAAACACACCAAAAAAAGGTATAGGTTGGCAAGGCTTACTGGGAGTTGCAGTTCTCCTCCTACAGCTGCTGGGGATCTTTTGGTCACCTTTCAGATAGAGTGATTTACTAAATTGAGAAGAAATTAGAAACCTGGAGCTTATTCACTAAACTGTGGGATTGACACATTAGTCAATCCATTAGGATAATGTCAGGGTTATTTACTAACACTAGCATTATTTACCAGTTCACCGCTGGGTGACCTTGGTTTTGTAAATTTGAAATTTGTTTTCACTTTTATTGGTGTGCAATTTGTAGGTATTTCTCCTTAAAGAATGAAACATAATTCCTAAAGTGATGCTCCATGTCACATAAATGAAATCTTAGATATAGATCAACTGGAATACAAACAGAATATCCAGGGATGTTCCGAAACACCCATGAATGCAATTTGGATTTTAATTTGGTATGATTAATTGTCTAATGAATAAACTCTCAAAGGTATGACCAGAACAATAGCTCAGGCATAAATATATTTGAGTTGGAGAATTCTTTAAGGCTGTCAATGCCTACATGTTGCAGTATTTTCCTACCAGTACAATTTCCTAGGTATTCACTACGTGTTATATTCACTAAACACCAAATCATATCAAATTGAAATCCAAAATGCATTGACGACAATAGAAGATTTTGAAAAAAAAAATCTCCACATTAGCGATAGTGTTAGCTTATTTTAGTCTATATTTTGAAATTTGAATATCTGTTTACTGCAGTTCAGTGCACAGTGAATAAATTCTAACACTCCAAGCACTATACCTATGACAGACCTATGCAGTGGTTATGGTGCCAGGAGAGCTCCTGACACTGTCCCTGAATGATCTGTCAAACCGGTTTGGAACTCATCTGTGTCCACCAGGTCATCGCCTCCACATCTCATCTTTTTAGAGGTAACCATACTAAAACCGTTTAACAGGTTACTTTGGGACAATACTAGGGAACTACTGGCACCATAATTAATACAGCAGGCTGTAGTAGCTATGGTACTTGAAGTGTTCTTTTAAGGGTTCATTCACTGTACACTGAACTGTAATGAAATTCAAATTTCTAAATGTTGGCCAAAATAGCCCCAATGCTTATAACCCCATTGACATTTGTGTTAATGGTGCTATTGGATCTCTAAAGGAACCTGTCAAGGTAGGTGTATAGCTTGTACATGTTGTACAAACATTGGGATGAGACAGATGAGGCATTAGTTATTCTTGCAGAACACTACAGAGGGTTATTTAAATGTTTCTGTTATAAGCAGTCTCTTGAGTGGAATGAGGACATGGTATCTCCTTGTATCGATAATATAGGTGGTTATGGTACTTGGATTGTTCTTTTCTGCGGTATGTCATGTATTTTTTATTTATTTTTTACATTGTACCTTGCACACTTCTGCAAAACATGGGACTTTAGGATTGACTTAATCCATCATCTCCCCCAACTTTCACGGTCTTAAAGGGTTACTCAAACCGCCATGACCACTTAAGTGATTTGCAGTCTTGATGGTGCCTGGAGTCTGTATGTGCAGTGTTTTGCTCTTCAGCACTGCACATGCAGAGTTTAACCCATTTGCTGCAGGAGGTGTAACTCCACGTCCTTCAGCGTCATTAGCAATTATGTGTGTATTTCTCTGCACGGAATTGCATTCTTTGCTCTCCAATAATGATTGGGTGGAGGATCACCATCCGTGGATGCTCTTTACAGGCCATTAGAGAACTCTCAGCGTCCAGACGCACCCCAGTAAGAGGGCAAACTGTTGCAAAACGGTTTGCCTCATTACTGGTAATGCGACCTGGGTACTCCTCACATCATAAACACTACATCAGGCTGGACTGGTTTTGATGCTCGGAGTAACCCTCTAACCCCTTAAGGACACATGACATGTCATGATTCCGTTTTATTCCAGAAGTTTGGTCCTTAAGGGGTTAAATCTTGGCCGTCCACATCTTGCCCATCTCTTAATTTAGTCATTCTCCCTTTTCTCACTTTGGAGAAATGCATCTTCTTATCTACTGTGCTTTAGTGCCCACATCTCAATATACTATATATGTTTTATTTATCCACTGAATTGGTAATGTTGCAAATTTTAGGACAAAATATGAAAAGTGGAACAATTTGCCTGCTTCGAGAGTTTCACCTAAAATTTGCAATTCTCTGCTGCTTAGTGAAACCCCATTGTATGTTCCTTTTCTGACTTTTTTATTAAATCTAACCCATGTACTATGTTTGTTTTTCTAGGCATTAATGCAATGAGACCATGCAAAGACGTGGAGTACACATACAGAAAGATAATACGGGAAGAGTGTTCGCAGCCTGAGGAGGGGGGACACAGCAGGATTTTTGCACATTGACATCATGTTGAATAAACTAGTAATTGCGGAGTCGCTTGTAGTGTTCTGTATTGTCCTAAGCATTCACTCTGTGGTCTGGGATCGCTTTTCATGGTGTGCACTGGCCCTTGCTGTTCAAGCTTTCTACGTCCAGCACAAATGGGATCGGTTATTACAGTCAAACGGAGCAGTATTTCAGTATCGTTCATCTGCCAACAGTGGACTTCTCCCCGCTAGTATGATTATTCCATTACTTGGAATTGTGACGAAAGAAAGATGCAAAATGTCTGGGAACGTCTACTTTGAACGGTATGGGGTGGTAGTGGCTGCTACCGGTATGGCCTTGGCTTACTTCTTGTCAATCATTGCCCTAGGCATCACAAAACCTGTGCCAAAAAACACCTGCATAGTGTCAGGGCTTAGTGCATGTGCCATTCTATATACCATGAAACATTCCCTGGCGGTATCTGAAGTTATTGAGGTTTTGGAAGTGCTCCTCATCTTTGTATACCTAAGCATGATTCTTCTATACCTGCTCCCACGCTGTTTCACTCCAGGAGAGGCTCTGATCATCCTTGGGGGGCTAAGCTTTGTCCTTAACCAACTTATCAAAAAATCAATTGGCGCTTCTAGTGGCAGAGGAGAACCTGCAGATTACCTTCTATTGATGGCACTGGTTGCTTTGGTGGTCTTGGGAATAATCTTTTCTGCTCTTTTTTTCTTTATGGACTCGTCAACTTGGACATCTGCCCTGTTTTTTTACATGATGACCGCTGTTCTAGGTTTAGGTGTCTTTGTGCCGTGGCTGCAATACCTCATCAAGAGGCATCCTATCTTCTGGCTGTTTGAATTCCTGGTGCAGACCAACACACGTCTCTATCTCTTGGGGTCATGGATAGTCCTTGTTGTATTTGCCTATTCGGTGGTCCTGTATCAGAATTACAAGCGCTCCACAGAATGCAAGAAGCTTCAAGTGTCCACGACTATCCGCAAATATTTCCATTTTCTTTCTGTAGCTGCATATATTCCAGGATTGATATATGACCGACAGCTGCTGTTTGTGGCCTGCGTAGCTTCCGTGTCAGTATTTGTCCTCTTAGAATATGTGCGTTATTTCCGCATCAAACCACTTGGGCAAATCTTACGGAATTTGTTTTCACTCTTTATGGATGAGCGGGACAGTGGACCTCTGATACTGAGTCACATTTACCTTCTTTTAGGGATGTCCTTGCCATTGTGGCTTTTTCCTAAATTCTGTTCGGCTTCTATTTCTGGGCCATCTACGTTGCTCCCTTATAGTGGGGTGCTGGCAGTGGGTGTTGGGGACACTATAGCATCAATCTGTGGGAGCGCTTTTGGAGAGATTAGGTGGCCAGGTTCTAAGAAGACATTTGAAGGAACAACAATGTCTGTGTTTGCTCAAATCATTGCCGTGGCACTTATCCTGATCTGTGACAGCAGTGTAAACATGAGCACTGGCTATATTTGGATAGTTGGAACCATCGCACTGGTTTCACTTCTTGAGGCTTTTACTACACAAAATGATAACTTAATATTACCCCTCTACCTCTACATAATGCTTATGGCCTAAGTGTAGCACAATGAAAGCTATTTATAAAGTGCAATTTAATAGCAAGGGTCTAAAAATGGTGCAATCCAAGAAAGGTTAAAGCTGTGAAGTTACTATATTTAGATGTTTACTCCCGAATTGCACCTTATATATAGTCCCTATTTCCGTTTGAAAAAAATACTGGTACTGATCACTGTGTAGAACCAAACACTTTTTGATCTGCTTTAATTATAAAATGCTGCTTCTGTTACATCTTGATTTGAGACCCCCAATTAAATTGACACGTCATCACCCAAAATCTCCAGTGTCTGAAATAACTGCAAGCAATGAAGGGTTATATTTTTATTAGCATTGTTACTTAACATGGAAGTTGGACTGTCATATTTTTTGCATAATACAATTTTTTTCTCAGAATTCTATGTACGCTGTGTGTATCTCTCTTTGTGGTAGCAATCTCAGTGTTAATCCGCTTGTTGTGTAATTTGAGTATGGATGATAGATTTTGTATTAGTTCAGTCAATTCTGAAGTTACAAAAAGGAATGTTTAAGGGGTTACTCCAAGTATGATAACCACTAGAGTCAGCTGTAGTGATTATACTGTCAGGAATGGCTCCTTTTACCAGTAACGAGGCAAACCTAGGTCCCGCCGCCGTTCTTGGTGGTCTTGTGACATGCATACATCTTCTGTAGAACTGAAGAAGCCATATGCCAATCCCGAAGGCCATTCATTAGTTGAGACCGCTCACAGCAAATAAATACAACTAAGTTCCGGGCTGGGTATTGACGCCTTAATGAAACTGATAGAAGTTAAAACTCAGTGTGTATTAAACTCGGTGTGTGCTGTGTTTTATAGTGAAAAACTGCACATGCAACCTCCAGGCACCACGACCACTTCAAATCACGGGAATGGTCACGGTGCTCAGAGTAACTGATTAAAAAGAACACTCCAGATGCATAAAGCACTACAGCTTCCTAAAATGCTTAATGTGTCTAGGGTCCATCGTTTTTTGATTTCTAGAGAAATCGGACAGCCAGGAGGGTTCTATTCTTCAACAGCTGGTATGCAGAGCTAGAACGCCTCTCTTTCCCTAAAGCCATGGTCGCATCTGCACTTGCGACTCTTGTAAAGACCCACCCCACCATATATATACACCCAAAGAAAACATGCAGGAAAAAAATACATGTTATCTTTTGGAATATATCTACTAAATAGTTCAAATTAAAGTCAATAGAGTGTTCCTTCATGCAGATGGTGCTAATTAACATTGATATTGCTACTGATTATCACTTGGAAGAAAAGCTAACAATCCAAGATACCGTATATACTCGAGTATAAGCCGACCCGAATATAAGCCGAGGCCCCTAATTTTACCCCAAAAAACTGGGAAAACTTATTGACTCGAGTATAAGACTAGGGTGGGAAATGCAGCAGCTACTGGTAAATTTCTAAATAAAATTAGATCCTAAAAAAATTATATTAATTGAATATTTATTTACAGTGTGTGTGTATGAATGCAGTGTGTGTACATGAGTGCAGTGTGTTTGTATGAGTGCAGTGTGCGTATGTATGGGTGCAGTGTGTGTGTGTGAGATGCAGAGCTTTGGTGGGGGGTGGGCATTTTTATTATTTTAATATTAATAGTTTTTTTGTTATATTATTTTTTTTTAATTATTATTATTTTTTATTTTATTATTTATATATTATTATTATTTTTTTTTTTTTTTCGTCCCCCTTCCTGCTTGATACATGGCAGGGAGGGGGGCTCTCACTCCCTGGTGGTCCAGTGGATGGGCACTGTGTAGGAGGGGGGCTGGCAGAGCGTTTACTTACCTTTCCTGCAGCTCCTGTCAGCTCCCTCCTCCTCCGCGCCGGTCCGGTCAGCTCCCTCTGCAAGTCTCGCGAGAGCCGCACTATGACCCCGCGACTCTCGCAAGACTTACACTGGGAGCTGACAGGGGTGCTGAACGGACCGGCGCGGAGGAGAAGGGAGCTGACAGGAGCTGCAGGAAAGGTAAGTAAACGCTCTCTGCCAGCCCCCACAGCCCCCTGTCTGTATTATGGCAATGTAAATTGCCATAATACAGACAGTGACTCGAGTATAAGCCGAGTTGGGGTTTTTCAGCACAAAAAATGTGCTGAAAAACTCGACTTATACTCGAGTATATACGTTAGTACTTTGATTTCTCCAACAACTTGAAAATAGGACACGTTTGGTAAAAAATTAGGGATGCAGTGTAAAGAGAAAACTGGAAGAAAATTATTATGCAAAAAATAATACACTATATTGTCAATGAGTGTACACATTTCAGTACATTGATTATACAGTGTTAAATGTACATTGATAAGAAAGGCAAGTACTGTATATACTCGAGTATAAGTCGAGTTTTTCAGCACATTTTTTGTGCTGAAAAACCCCAACTCGACTTATACTCGAGTCAATGTCTGTATTATGGCAATTTACATTGCCATAATACAGACTGGGGGCTGTGTAGGAGGGGGGCTGGCAGGAAGCTGTTACTTACCTCTCCTGTCAGCTCCCTCCTCCTCCGCGCCGGTCCGGTCAGCTCCCCTGTCAGCTCCCACTGTAAGTCTTGCGGGAGCCGCGGGGTCATAGTGCGGCTCTCGCGAGACTTACACTGGGACTTACAGAGGGAGCTGAGCTGACCGGACTGGAGCGGAGGAGGAGGGAGCTGACAAGAGGTGCAGGAGAGGTAAGTGCATCCTGCCAGCCCCCTCCACTGAACTGCCAATGCCACTGGACCACCAGGGAGTGAGAGCCCCCCTCCCTGCTATGTATCAAGCAGGGAGGGGGGACGAAAAAATAAAATAAAAATGCCTACTCCCCACCAAGGCTCTGCATTACACTCTGCATCACACACACACACTGCACTCATACACACTGCACTCATACACACACACACACACACTGCATTCATATACACACACACTGCATTTATACACACACACAGACTGCATTCATACACACACACACTGCACTCATATATACACACACTGCATTCATTAAATACACACACTGTAAATAAATATTCAATTAATATAATTTTTTTAGGATCTAATTTTATTTAGAAATTTACCAGTAGCTGCTGCATTTCCCACCCTAGTCTTATACTCGAGTCAATAAGTTTTCCCTGTTTTTTTGGGTAAAATTGGGGCCTCGGCTTATACTCTAGTATATACGGTACGTATAGACTGCTGAAGGGGTAGAGGGGTTATGCCAGTTTGATGTGACATAGGGTTAAAGGAGTTCTGGGACATGAGAGATCTTTACATTAGGGATCAACTGATATTTTTCCAGTGCCAATCATGAATATTGGTTGCCTTTTGGTCTGATAAGCCAATAACAGGTGTTGATATTCTGTACATTTTAAAGTTTTGAAAAAGTAACACAATTTCTTCACAAATCTGGCATTAGAGGAAGTCTATAGTGTCAGGAATACAAACGTGTGTTTCTGACACTGGTTCTAAAAGCGCCGTCCTGCTCCCCGGCCCCCCTTTACCTTTTCTGTTAAAAATGTGGTTAGCTCAGGTCTCTTAAGCTGATATTTTCTACTCATTTTCTTCTCTTTTCTGTAGCAATCCCCCCCCCCCCCCCCCCCCCCCATGTAACATTAGCCAATTACCTGACTAACACTATTTGCACATAGAATATAAGGAAATCTCCAGACTGTAAATTACTAAAAACAAAAAACACTGTTTAGTTCCCTCTGTGCTTGTGCACTCCTCATTGCACGGCTTTCCGAATTAATTCTAATTGAAATCGACACTTTCATAAAGTGCCTTTTAAATGGTACAAGCTGAAGTGCTTTATGGGTGTGGATGGTCCTTTAAATGAGACTACCCTACTTTGACTTGACAGTCCTTTGGAAAAGAGAAAAAGACATTTAGCAGAATTTAGGCTCATAAGAAGATACTAGAAACAGAATGCACTTAGTTTTTTTTTTTTTTTTTAAACCCATTTTTCATTTTGATCTATACATGTCCTTGCAATTCTTTAACTACAACATCTAAATTATATTAAAGTGACATGCATCACTTTAAGGCAACTGTCTCATTCAAAAACAGGTAAATGTGATTTTTGCTTTTCCATGTTTGCCTGATTCTTCTATCTTATGCTTTTCACACCCACTACAGGGAGGACACTGATTTAACCAATCAGTGTCCTATCCCTAGGAATGCTGGAAAAGTGCATTGTGCATGCCAGACAGATTTACACACATGCCCTTGGAAGATCTCTTCACCTTGCAGCATCCTGACAGGGGTAGAAGAGAGGGAGACTGATAAGTGTGAATCAAGCACGTGTTGGGTTTCTCTCTCCTGCTGTTGCACAATGATGCTTTATTTTTGTCATTAGTGGACTGGTCCAAAACGGAGGTGGGTGGGTATTGGGGTGCTCAAGAAACTCACCTAGCCAAGTAGCGCGATCAATAATGCAATCGGACTGATTTTATAGTAAGTTTTGAATGTTTGTTACATGCATTTCAAAGTTTTTGTTGGTCTATTTTGGTTGGTTGGTTTGTTTTAAAAGTGTTTTCTTGTTGGTTTAAAAAAACAAATTAAGTGATGCATGTCCCTTTAATAATGTAAACACAGTTTAGGTAGCTAGTGTGGATATGTCCGACCTTTAAAAAAAAAAAAAAAAAATGCTTGAGAGTCTAAGTCTTATTAAGATGGCCCTTTCTATTTAACTGGAGACGCCAAAGAACGAAAGGTGTTCACGGAGAACATTCTAACAATGAAAAGTCTCACGATATTCTGCAATCAACAAACATCATTTCAACACTCTATTTGAATACTCAGGGCACTCAGTAAAATAGAGGCATCTGGGTGCATGTGTTTTGTTTTCCTATTTCTTAAACCATAATCAGTGTTAAAAGCTTTCTCTAAAACTATTGCAAGCACAACATTAATAATTCTAAATTAAATTGACCTACCATTTCATATTTGAATAAAGAAATTCAAATTGTTTGAAGGAATATAAAATAATGTGTGCAGTTTTTTTAACTCGCATTCTAAGAAGTGTTATGCAAAGACGTGTAAGGAGTTCACAGTATGTTTATTGTCCCTTTTATAGCAAATACTGGATCAGGTGCAATTAACGGCATTTAATCTCCATCTGTAGCTAAAAGTTATTAGATGTGGTGAATACATCAAGACAGGTAGACGGCAATCAAGGGGTTCTTCTCACATGTACAGAGATGGGAATGGAAGTTCAGGAGTCGGCTGCAGCCTGAAAGTAATGCAATATAATAATTATTAAATGTTCTGTCTTTAAACGGACATGTACCCAGGAATCATTCGGTAGAAAGCCAAATGGCATTCTTACTTGGACATAGTATGGCCAAGCTGGAGAATTATCCAATCTTGGAAAGGTTGGCCCATATTTTACAAAGTGTCACAAAAAAGTTTATATTTTTCATTTAAGTAGGACTGGGCAAAAAAAAAGGAAGTAAGATCATAACATCAGAGAGGAATATGGCATCTGACAGAAAAAGCTCTAAAATATTCAGGTGTTCTTAACCTTTAAAAGAAAACCCAACAGTAGGCTACTTATCTCTCTGCGTCCCGTTGGATTTTTATTTAAGAGGTAATAATTTGCAAAAAAGTCTCCGCCATATTGGATTTCCATTATTTGGCTATAAACGTTTTAACTGCTAAGAGAATGTTGATTGCTTTTTTTTTTACCAAAGTGAGATGGTAGGAGGATATAACCCTGAGATCAAGCATTAGGGTACAAAAGGCAAGGCCCCTTCCATACTATCTTTAATGAAGTTTCCAATAGATTGCCATAATGCTAATACGGTTGGACAATGCCACCACATATGTAGCAACAAACCCGCCACACCACATCCCATCCAACACAGCATAGAAGGTCCGGGTATATGTGGCTTAATTTTGTTTGTTTTAGGTGTCATCTACAAAAGATTTTTGTACAACCCCCACGCACTTCCGTTGTATAAATAAAATTAACTTGATGATTCCAGTGCCAAGGCACTTTCTGCGCTACTTACCATACTGCCTCCCACAGCATCACGGAGGAGGCATGGCCTTCTATGCTGATGTCCAATCATTGACCTGAGGAACATTGGGGACTCAATGAACATGTGCCATGCACACATCCAAGCTTCCCCATAGGAAAACATTGAATCAATGCTTTCCTATGAGGTCTTACATGTCACATGGCCAAGTCTTACTTGGTGAGTGCTGCAGAAATGCTTCTAGCAGTACTAATGTCAGTTGCACTGGTGTACAGCACTGGTGCGGGCTCCTGGCAGATGATGGCTGCTTCAGGCGAGTATAACCTTTCATGCCATGGCCACCGGACACCATCGGGCTCCTCACAAAATAGACCCAAGAACGTGACAGCGCTACTGCGGTTGAGTAAAAATTAAAAGCAGCTATCCAGATTTTTTTATATGAACATTATTTCTATTGTATGACTTCTATATATTCACTTCGACATTTGCTAGCTTGTATGAAAATCAATATGAGAGAGTGGCAAATGACTTGTTCTCACCAATTATCTGGGCTCCATTTAGTTCCTTCAGCATCCATTACATGGAAGGAATAAGCATGTCGAGAAGACGGAGAACTGTTAAAATCACTTTTGTGGACGACTTCCCCATGGATAAGAACAAGGCTTCCTAGTCGCACACAATATATAAAATATACCAGTTAATGTAATAAAACAAGCTTAGAATAAACCGTTTTGACTTCTGCATTATCAATGTCAGTTTCATCTAATCTGGACAACATTGATGGATTGAAAGTGCTGGGCTTACCAGCCCGCAGCCATACACCACCATCTAAGTTGGACAAAATTGACATCGATAAGCTAAAAAAAAGGCTTAATTCTGAGGCTGAGGAGGGCCAGCAAGCCATTCATGTGGTATGATATTAAACTATTTGGTGGGTCAGGGGACTCTAGGCAATTTAACAATTACGGGAAGCGGTAGTGGTTCGATTGCCGACAGTGGCACTAATGAATAAACCCGATTAACATGTCTTGGTAAAGGAGAGCTAAATTTTATTAAAATAATTTTTTGGAGGCACCCAGTTTTGCCAGTCTGCCTAGCAACATTGTAACATTCCACCAAACACAGACATATTGACAAACGCCAATGTTTTCAATTTAAATAGTACCTTTAGGCACTGGGGCGGGCACGAACCGGTCAGCACTGAACTGCTTCTCTTCTCCAAGAAACTGTGTACAAGGAAATGTCCCCGGGGCAGTACGTACCATTCGGCGAGAGATTCCATCTTTTAAAAAGTGGATAAAATTCAAATTAAAACAAATCTCTTTTTCCTCCAATTTATAAGAACATTGTTTTTTTTTCTTTTCCCTTTATTATATAATATGACCTGTTTCGAAGTTATCTTTAAGAAAAATCATTCTTCCATTTTTTTTATTCTTTATTTTAGAGGTTTTTGTAGATGCAGATTAAAGCAAATAAAATGTGAACATGAATACTGATAAAATTGGCAAGGAATGTCAGTTAGGAACATGAATCAGAATCTTAGTTAATTTCCACTGACTACAGTTAACCTGTCATACTCTCTGTCACAGCAACTGTAACACATGTGCTCATTGTGCTGTAGTTGCTGTGATATTCCTAATGTAATCACTATGGCATTCTATAGTGACTATAGAAACATAGAAACATAGAAACATAGAATGTGACGGCAGATAAGAACCATTCGGCCCATCTAGTCTGCCCAGTTTTCTAAATACTTTCATTAGTCCCTGGCCTTATCTTATAGTTAGGATAGCCTTATGCCTATCCCACGCATGCTTAAACTCCTTTACTGTGTTAACCTCTACCACTTCAGCTGGAAGGCTATTCCATGCATCCACTACCCTCTCAGTAAAGTAATACTTCCTGATATTATTTTTAAACCTTTGTCCCTCTAATTTAAGACTATGTCCTCTTGTTGTGGTAGTTTTTCTTCTTTTAAATATAGTCTCCTCCTTTACTGTGTTGATTCCCTTTATGTATTTAAATGTTTCTATCATATCCCCCCTGTCTCGTCTTTCCTCCAAGCTATACATGTTAAGATCCTTTAACCTTTCCTGGTAAGTTTTATCCTGCAATCCATGAACCAGTTTAGTAGCCCTTCTTTGAACTCTCTCTAAGGTATCAATATCCTTCTGAAGATAGGGTCTCCAGTACTGTGTACAGTACTCCAAGTGAGGTCTCACCAGTGTTCTGTACAATGGCATGAGCACTTCCCTCTTTCTACTGCTAATACCTCTCCCTATACAACCAAGCATTCTGCTAGCATTTCCTGCTGCTCTATTACATTGTCTGCCTACCTTTAAGTCATCAGAAATAATCACCCCTAAATCCCTTTCCTCAGATGTTGAGGTTAGGACTCTATCAAATATTCTGTACTCTGCCCTTGGGTTTTTACGTCCAAGATGCATTATCTTGCACTTATCCACATTAAATGTCAGTTGCCACAACTCTGACCATTTTTCTAGTTTACCTAAATCATTTTCCATTTGGCTTATCCCTCCTGGAACATCAACCCTGTTACATATCTTAGTATCATCCGCAAAAAGACACACCTTACCATCAAGACCTTCTGCAATATCACTAATAAAAATATTAAAGAGAATGGGTCCAAGTACAGATCCCTGAGGTACCCCACTGGTGACAAGCCCAAGCTTCGAATATACTCCATTGACTACAACCCTCTGTTGCCTGTCACTCAGCCACTGCCTTACCCATTCAACAATATTGGAATCCAAACTCAAAGATTGTAGTTTATTGATAAGCCTTCTATGTGCAACAGTGTCAAAAGCCTTACTGAAATCTAGGTAAGCAATGTCTACTGCACCACCCTGATCTATAGTTTTAGTTACCCAATCAAAAAAATCAATAAGATTAGTTTGGCATGATCTCCCTGAAGTAAACCCATGTTGTCTCTGGTCTTGAAATCCATGTGTTTTTAGATGTTCAACAATCCTATCCTTTAACATGGTTTCCATCACTTTCCCCACTACTGAAGTAAGGCTTACTGGCCTATAGTTGCCCGACTCCTCCCTATTACCTTTCTTGTGAATGGGCACAACATTTGCTAACTTCCAATCTTCTGGGACTACTCCTGTTATCAATGATTGGTTAAATAAATCTGTTAATGGTTTTGCTAGTACACCACTAAGCTCTTTTAATAGCTTTGGGTGTATTCCATCAGGTCCCATTGACTTATTTGTCTTTACTTTTGACAGTTGAAATAGAACCTCTTCCTCTGTAAACTCACGTGTAATAAATGACTCATTTATCCTTTTTCTTAACTGAGGTCCCTTTCCTTCATTTTCATCTGTAAATACCGAACAAAAATATTCATTGAGGCAGTCAGCTAGACCTTTATCCTCATCTACATACCTTCCTTCTTTTGTTTTTAATCTAACTAATCCTTGTTTTACTTTTCTTTTCTCATTTATGTATCTAAAAAAAGTTTTGTCCCCCTTTTTTACTGACTGTGCTATTTTCTCTTCTGTGTGGGATTTGGAAGCTCTTATAACTTGCTTAGCCTCTTTCTGCCTAATCTTATAGGTCATTCTGTCTTCCTCACTCTGGGTTTTTTTATAATTACTAAATGCTAACTTTTTGTTTTTTACTATTTTGGCCACATCTGCGGAGTACCACAGTGGTTTCTTGAATTTTTTGCTTTTACTGACAAGCCTAATGCAATTTTCTGTTGCCTTCAGTAGTGCAACTTTTAAATAATCCCATTTCTTTTGGACTCCATATAAATTGCTCCAGTCTGATAATGACTCCTTTACACATATTCTAATTTTAGAAAAGTCTGTTTTTCTAAAGTCTAAAACTTTTGTTTTTGTGTGGTGTGACTCAGTCACTGTTCTTATATTAAACCACACTGACTGATGATCACTGGATCCTAAACTTTCACCTACAGTAATATCTGATACCAAATCTCCATTTGTTAACACTAAATCTAGTATGGCCTCTTTACGAGTTGGCTCCTCAACGACTTGTTTTAGAGACAATCCCAGTAGGGAGTTTAGAATATGTGTGCTCCTGGCACAAGTAGCTATTTTTGTTTTCCAATTCACATCAGGAAGATTAAAGTCACCCATGATGATAACTTCCCCCTTCATTGTCATTTTAGCTATTTCTTCAACTAGTAGATTATCTAACTCTTCAATTTGTCCTGGGGGCCTATAAATCACACCTACACGAGTTACTGTGTGATTACCAAATTCTAACGTAACCCAAACGGACTCTATGTTCGCCTCACTAACCTTTATTAGGCTAGATTTTATGCTATCCTTTACATACAGGGCCACCCCTCCCCCTTTCTTGCCTTCCCTGTCTTTTCTATATAAAGAGTACCCTGGTATTGCTATGTCCCAGTCATTTTTCTCATTATACCATGTCTCAGTAACAGCGACTAAATCTACACTATCAGTTGCCATTATTGCCACAAGTTCATGGATCTTATTCCCTAAACTGCGAGCATTTGTAGACATGACTCTAAGCTTATCATTTTTTAACACACTTGCTACAGGCACCTTCTGTCCTTGTTTTGGGGGACAATTGGATTGATGTTTTATCACCCTTTTGCCCCCCCCTCCTAGTTTAAAAACATCCTAGCAAAACCTCTGAACTGCTCACTGAGAACATTTGTTCCCTTTTGAGAAAGATGCAAACCATCTTTTTTGTACAGTTTATTTCCATTCCAAACAGAGCTACCATGAGCAATAAAGCCAAATCCTTGCTCCCGACACCATTCACCAAGCCACAAGTTAAAGTCCCTAATACGCATCCGCCTGTCGTTCTGAGTGTTATGCACAGGCAGAACTTCAGAGAATGACAGTGTGGAAGCAACCTGCCGTATATCATTGGCAAAAACACTAAAAACTTCCTTAACCTCTGAAACCTCATTGCAAGCCAAGTCATTTGTCCCTAAATGGACAAGTACATCCAATTCCCCTTCCTGCTTTGCTTGCTTAACAATATTACAGATACGTCTCCTGTCTCTGTGAGCAGTAGCTCCGGGAAGACACCTCACAAGACCACCATTGTCCATCTCCACACCTCTTATGATGGAATCCCCCAACAACAACTGCTTTCTATTAGGCCTCACCATAGTCTTCAAGCCTCTCTGCACAACACCACTAGCCTCAGTGCCTCTCTGCACAACACCTCTAGCCTCAGTGCCTCTCTGCACAACACCACTAGCCTCAGTGCCTCTCTGCACAACACCTCTAGCCTCAGTGCCTCTCTGCACAACACCACTAGCCTCAGTGCCTCTCTGCACAACACCACTAGCCTCAGTGCCTCTCTGCACAACACCACTAGCCTCAGTGCCTCTCTGCACAACACCACTAGCCTCAGTGCCTCTCTGCACAACACCACTAGCCTCAGTGCCTCTCTGCACAACACCACTAGCCTCAGTGCCTCTCTGCACAACACCACTAGCCTCAGTGCCTCTCTGCACAACACCACTAGCCTCAGTGCCTCTCTGCACAACACCACTAGCCTCAGTGCCTCTCTGCACAACACCACTAGCCTCAGTGCCTCTCTGCACAACACCACTAGCCTCAGTGCCTCTCTGCACAACACCACTAGCCTCAGTGCCTCTCTGCACAACACCACTAGCCTCAGTGCCTCTCTGCACAACACCACTAGCCTCAGTGCCTCTCTGCACAACACCACTAGCCTCAGTGCCTCTCTGCACAACACCACTAGCCTCAGTGCCTCTCTGCACAACACCACTAGCCTCAGTGCCTCTCTGCACAACACCACTAGCCTCAGTGCCTCTCTGCACAACACCACTAGCCTCAGTGCCTCTCTGCACAACACCACTAGCCTCAGTGCCTCTCTGCACAACACCACTAGCCTCAGTGCCTCTCTGCACAACACCACTAGCCTCAGTGCCTATCTCCAGGACACCACTACACTCTGAAAGTGCAGAAAATGAATTATGTAGAACAACAGACTGTGCAATATGCCTTTTATCCACAACTCCAAGTCTACCAGATCCTACAGTAATCCATCTGCCATTCCTAGTATGTCTCTGCGGCAATGGCTTTGCAGCAGTTCCAGCCTGAATTTGTTTACCAGATAATTTACAAATCTCAGACTTCAAAAATACAATCTCCTGCCGCAAGATAGAGAACTGTCTACAGATTAGACAACAACCAAACCTCCAAAAAGTGGAACGTGAAACAAATGCAAAGCAACTATTACACTGAACTAAGTCTGCCATTCCAATGAGGCGAATAATTTAAATCAAACAAATTTTACCTTTTTTTTTTTTTATTTATCCTCCTGGATACCTCAGATTACCTCCAGTTTATCTCCAGAATATCTCCAACCACACACACACTTAGAAGCAACACTCTCCAGAATATCTCCAACCACACACACACTTAGAAGCAACACTCTCCAGAATATCTCCAACCACACACACACTTAGAAGCAACACTTAGAAGAAGCAACCAAGCTCTATTAGCCAAGCTAATGACAACTACCCTTATATACTCCTAAAATCACCTCCCACTAGGAATGTTTAACACCTGGGTAGGCCTCTGCTTATTAGCAAACAATAGCTAATTTAAATAGCAATCAATAGCAAGTAGCTACCTAATCCAATCAAATGCCTTATAATTACCAACAGGAAATCAAACCTTGTGCAGTCAGTAACCTTTTCCTACAGATGAATCTTACCTGTAACAGTAAAAAAGAACTCTTAGCACAGCTCTTAGACAGTTGAAGCTTCTGTAAAACTCTCCAGAATATCTCCAACCACACACACACTTAGAAGCAACACTTAGATGAAGCAACCAAGCTCTATTAGCCAAGCTAATGACAACTACCCTTATATACTCCTAAAATCACCTCCCACTAGGAATGTTTAACACCTGGGTAGGCCTCTGCTTATTAGCAAACAATAGCTAATTTAAATAGCAATCAATAGCAAGTAGCTACCTAATCCAATCAAATGCCTTATAATTACCAACAGTGGTGTCAGGAGTGTCCTTGCGTCCCCCCCAAGTAGTCTAGCTGTTTTAGAACTGTTTGACTTCTAACCTGAAGTCTGCCAGTCGCCTCTTCTCACCTCCGCTACAGTACACAAGAGTCAGAGGCTTTCTGTCTAAACTAGGCCCCTCCTATAAGGCACCCCTACCATACTGTACCTATGGCGAAGGTTGTCTGAGAGACGATTACACAGGACGAGTGGCTTAATACTGTATAGCATATATGGTAATAGTATATCTTCTATTAAGTTTCATGGGCAAACAAAAAAAAAAATCCTTGACGGGTAACTAGACAAGCCCACCACTAATGTTAAGCTGAAAATGGTTGGAGTTGTCAAATGTTATGCAGTGTTTCAATATACCGCAATCCTTTTTAGGCTTATGCATAAGCCATGTTGCCAATGTTATTTTACTATCCTGGTCAAGATGAATAAATAAAGAATTTAAAAAAATAAAAATAAACTAGGCCCCTCCGTGCAAAGCATTAGCTCATTGGCTGAGAGCTATCAGCCGATGCGTTCAACCAATGAGCTAGCTTAGCTCAGGAGACCTAACACAAGTTCCTAAGTAAGAACTTACAACTCTCTTGACTGCTATGAGGAGGCAGCAAGTGGACCACAGGTAAGAAGTTGAACTGTTCTAAAACGGTTTCACTTTACAGAATGGGGCGAGGGTGCTAGGTTTCTCCTGGCACCATAATAACTACAGTGTGCTGTAGTGGTTATGGTGTTTAGCGTGTTCCTTTAAGACATATTGGACATTACTCCATGCATAGTTAGCATATCTTTTGCCTACTGGAATAAATGCAATTGTTAGTAGTTTAATTGTTTTCTTAAACATAATCCTTTAAGAAAACAGTATTAATTTTCCTCCTCTTTTTGCTTGCGTATACCCCTTTGTATTCTCATTATTGATAAGTAAATAGAGCCAATCTTTACAGAGTGCATTTGTGAGTATGATATTGCTTTAACGGCGGAGTTTCAGTAAGCCTGGTTTCATTGCAATATGTTGTGCCATCAGCATCCTTTTATGTACGTCATTACATGCGGGTTTACCCTTGACATCAGAACCCGAATATGGCGTCATATTTGCACTCTTACGGTTTTTATTTCCCCAAATGTAAAAAATGGGACGGACCATCCAGAGATTCATTTAAAATAAAGCTTGGACTTGGCCAAATAAAGATGGAATGATCCATTGCCTATTACCAATGACAGGTCCACTTAAGATGTAGAGAAAGAACTATATAAATATGTTTTTCTCACCGCAGTGGGAACCAGGAATGAACCAAAGACAGCCGTTCTGTTCTGTAGCATCCTCCAGAGCAATCCAGAACCCTGTGATCCGACCCATAGGCTCAGTGTACAGAAACGTAGCATCCTGGTGTGAGGTTACTGTCAGCAAATTTGGGAAACATGCATGAGACTGTAAAGCTGTAAAGCTGTTCAAAAATAAACTTAATTCTGTTTTTCTGAATGTTTGCAAATGCAAAGTAATTGGCAACTCCCCTACCTCCTCCTGTACTGTACAGTAAAGTTGTTTGTAAAAGTTCTTAGTTGTATACTAACAGCAAGGTAGTGCAGAGCACAAGATGTACACTACAGCTCTTCTTTCAGACAGCAATAACAGCCTGCAATGCTCTGTATAGTACTTACCTGAGGTTTTATATTGTACTTTTTTTTTCAAGAAATACCACACAACTGGCATTTAACAACATGATTGATTTCGGAGCATCTGCCAACTGCAGCCATGGTTTTTTACTTCTACGCTTTTGGCATATAGGTTAAGGTTGATAGGGACAAAGCAGGTGGTCCTCTAGACTGGACACATGGATTTAACTCTGTCCCTAAATATTTTTAATAGGGAATAGTAATAGGTATATATGGAACAACTATGATCCCATATATAGGGAATAAATCATATGGACATATTCCTAATATTAAATGAAATAAATAGCCTATTTTGAGGCTAAACACAAATTACAAGTGTAATATAGAGTTTAGCCACAAGATGTCGCCAAAGGATTTTTTTAGTTGTTTTCCAGTAAAATTAAATAGAAATAAAAAAAATAAATATAAAGTGAAGCTGATAGCCCAGCATTCAGAATTTTAGTTATAAAATATTCACCTGATGTATTTTATATGTGGAGGGAGCCAGCTGGGGAGTGAGTATGGCAGGCACCAGCAGTAAGAGCAATGCTTGCCTTAACAGGATCGAGGAGGGAGCCAGTGGGACAAATGGCAGTCACTGCTGTTGGAGCGGTGCCTGCCTGTGGTTCGTGGGAGCCAGCTTGGCAGTGAATGTAGCAAGCAGCGCTGCTTGTCACTATGTGGGAAATAGTTTCTGCCACCGCAGGCCATGCTACACGGGTCTGGGGTCACTAATTTAATATTATTATGGCAGGCACACCGTGGTTAAAGAGGTACCTGTCTTAGTAAGATAGACACCCGGGTGGTGTCTGTCTACAGAGAAGGAGATAAAATATTTTACGGTAAGCTACATCTGATTGAAAATGAAACCATTTTGTTTTCATGCAGGCTGTGTCAGTCGCAGCCAGGCGAGGTGTGGCTAAGGCTGCATAAACAGAAACAAAAAGTGATTTAACTTCTAAATGACAGTGAATTGAGCAGTGAGACTTCAGAGGCATGATCTACACCAAAACTACATCATTAAGCTAAAGTTGTTATGGTGCCCCTTTAGATAGAGGGCCTAGTCCCTCGGTGGAACAACGGACATTACGAGAAGCACACGCAAGAGGAGGAACGCGCACCTGCTTTGGTTATACACACAAACAGACCATAGACAGCACGAACACTACAGCACACCAGCAAAAACTGTACATCAACTACCCCCAACCACACGAAAAAGGGAGGGAGAGTCCCAGGCAACTCCCACTTATAAATGAGGCATCAAGTAGGACTTACAATGTCAAACATTTGTGGGGAAACAGCGCAGTTATGACAAATGTCAATGTTTAAGTTTACATTGTTCTGAAAAATAGTTGGGCGGATACAGTTACAGGTACTAGTTGTACCCTTGCAAAGATACGCATACCAGAAATTGATGGGCTCGCAAGAACATTGTGAAGAACGGCGTAGGAGAAAGCCCTACACAAAATTGCAAATGTCAAATGACTGTAGCAACCAATATATGCAAACTAATGTATAATGCGAGCTTCGCTCAGAATACCTATGTATGTAAACACACATGTAACAATAAAAGCTTTAATAACTAAAGTGTCCCTTTAATCATATTTTTGTACATCGCCCAACAATCTGATTAGACTTTTTTTTTTTATCACACAGACACATATTAAAGTTGTAAGTTTACAGAAAAAAAGTTTAACCCCTTAAGGACACATGACATGTGTGACATGTCATGATTCCCTTTTATTCCAGAAGTTTGGTCCTTAAGGGGTTAGGACCTGACTAGCATGGAGGACAGACGTGCTTTGGCAGAGCTCCTCTGAAAACAGGGTGATTGGTGGCACTTGTAGCCCAACTAAACCTCAACTTGGCGACAACACTCGACTTACCTGACCCACGATTGGGCAGGGAACCGACACAGTGGACTGTGACCCTCCTGAAGCCTCGCAGCATGAGGCCTAGTGCGTGTTGGGCGGGAGAGGCGGGCGATATCCCAGTACAGCGCTGCGCGATGCTGACTCACGACGAGCAAAAGCTGTCACCAGCCTGGGACCTCCCCGGGGGCCTACTCTAGTCTCCAATCGTTACCTACCATTCCTATTAATTTGTCTATGACCTTCTTAGCCATAGCTCTGTACGTCCTAACTTACTGTTAAAAGCAGGTCTTGTGATATAAACTGATGTCCTCAACTTGTTTTTTCTATAACCTTAAAATTGTGCTATTTGAAATGCCATGAAAATGATTGTTAATGCAATGCTTGCTTCAGCTGTCGCGGAGAAGTAAGCCTGTTTGTTATCCTAGGCACAACAAAATAAAGGATCAAAACAATTAAAATAAAAAATAAAAAACCCAACAGAAAAAAAAGAATGATATAGTTGTTTTTTTATTGGACGTATACCACATAATACCCTTACCTTCTCCTCCTAATCCAGGTTGCTGTAAAATAAAATAACAGTTGTTAATTGGACTGACATCCATATAATATAACCCCTGTAAATTAAATATTCTCTATGTAAAAAAAAAAAAAAAAAAAAAATGGGATAGTTCCCCTTTAATTGTGTATGGTCCGCTACCACTGGATAAATATTAATCAATACAGCAGACATTGTGTGTTTCGATCTATATGTGTATTCAGTTTAATCCTCTTTATTTTACACAGACAACAAATAAGGCTCACCTTGAATATATACATACTTTGCACAATCACTGGCTTCACAAGGCCAATCCCACGACCCACCTCCTACAGAGACATAATGGGTATCGTTAGCATTGCCTTTCTTTCACAGGTATCGGATGCACCCCATCCCGAGCTGCTCACCTGTACTTGTGGAGAGTGGGTGATGTCTCTGAAAATAGGAACATGAGCGTGTAAAGCTAAAAGGAAAAAAAAAGA
This sequence comes from Pelobates fuscus, assembly GCF_036172605.1. Lineage (NCBI taxonomy): Eukaryota > Metazoa > Chordata > Amphibia > Anura > Pelobatidae > Pelobates > Pelobates fuscus. Next base: position 142,593,370 of record NC_086325.1, on the reverse strand, counting down.
TGGCTTCAATGAAACAACTCTTAATAACACCGAAATCTGCTAATAAATAATGCGGGGAAATAATGAATACTCCATGAAATTGGTTTTCCTGAATAACTAGAGACTGGAAAAAATGTGATTCTCGTCTATACTTGAACTACAACTGCCAAGAGTCTTTGGCAGCTTTAAGATTGCACTGTCACTTGTAGGATCTTTGCAATATTTGATTCAATTTACATAAAAAAAAATAACTGTTTAGTAAATACATCCCCAATGAAAACATGGATGAATTTAATTATGCATTTTTTTCATTCGGGGTACATCTAAAATCAGCATGCAAAAGTTCAACATTTTTATCTGCTTTCTTTGCCCTCCCCTTCTAACTCCGCCCAAACTTTCTGTGACTGTCCAATCACAGACTTCCCATTGCAGCTCAATGGGAAGTCTTTGTAAGGCAGGAGCTCTGAGCTATTGCTGCCTCTTATCGATACTGATACTTTAGAGAGAGCTCTGAGAAGGGCTACTAAACTGGTTCATGGATTGCAGGATAAAACTTACCAGGAAAGGTTAAAGGATCTTAACATGTATAGCTTGGAGGAAAGACGAGACGGGGAGAAATGATAGAAACATTTAAATACATAAAGGGAATCAACACAGTAAAGTAGGAGACTATATTTAAAAGAAGAAAAACTACCACAACAAGAGGACATAGTCTTAAATTAGAGGGACAAAGGTTTAAAAATATCAGGAAGTATTACTTTACTGAGAGGGTAGTGGATGCATGGAATAGCCTTCCAGCTGAAGTGGTAGAGGTTAACACAGTAAAGGAGTTTAAGCATGCGTGGGATAGGCATAAGGCTATCCTAACTATAAGATAAGGCCAGGGACTAATGAAAGTATTTAAACAATTGGGCAGACTAGATGGGCCGAATGGTTCTTATCTGCTGTCACATTCTATGTTTCTCTTTTTCTCTTGAGCTAAGCTATACTGAGCTAACCAAACCAGGAAGTAATAAGACCAGTTGTCTGCTTGACTTTTAATTAAAGGGACACTATAGTCACCCAGTCCACTTCAGCTCAATGAAGTGGTCTGGGTGCCAGGTCCCCCAGGTTTTAACCCTTCAGATGTAAACATAGCAGTTTCAGAGAAACCTCTTTCTGACAGCCGCTAGAGGCGCTTCTGCGAAAATCGCATTCAGCGTGCAGAACATCCATAGGAAAGCATTAAGAAATACTTTCCTATGGGCGTTCTTAATGTGCATGTGGCTCTGGCCACGCATTCGCATTGGGCTCCTGACGTCGGGAGCTGACGTCAGCGGAGGAGGAGAGGTCACCAGCGCCGAGGGAGCCGGCGCTGGATTAAAGTAAGTAAGTGAAGGGATTTTAACCCCTTCAGCCCAGCGGGAGGGGGGCCATGAGGGTGGGGGGGACCTAAGAGTTATAAAGTGATCCTTTAATAAAAGTGACAATTTCTATTGAAATCTGCACTTTTTGTAAAATAAAAGGGACCACATGCTTCACACATTTGAGCAAGTTGAAGTCCCTGGCCTTATCGTATAGTTAGGGGTCTGTAACACTTTAAAGAACGGTCATCATCTCACACCCACTTTCTTTGGCTTCTGGAGACTTTATTAGCCACGAGTCGTTGTCACTACTGTAAAATTGTGCATGCACAAGAGCTTGAAGTGAGGTCTATGAATTATTGATAACCTCATACATGCACAATAGGATTTTTAATTGATTTTTGACAAGAAGGTGTTAAAAGCATCTATTGCACATCACGCCAAATGTCCTCCTCAGCCATTTTGACAGTCAGCAAAAGATTGACAATTACATGAGACAAAAGAGCTGCTACATTGTCCCGTGTATATCTTTTCATTGTGTTGTCAAAAGGATTTTCATAAAAATTCTGCCTTTATTATTTATAGGGATAATAGTCACCAAAACAACTTTAGCTTAATGAAACAGTTTTGGTGTGCAGATCATGCCCCTGATGTCTCACTGCTCAATTCTCTGCTATTTAGGAGTTATATTACTTTGTATCTGAACCCTAGTCACACCTCCCTTCATATGACTTATACAGCCTTCCTAAACACTTCCTGTAAAGAGTCATTTCATGTTTACACTTATTGCAAATTATGTTTAATTTAGAATTTCTTATCTCCTGCTCTGTTAATAGCTTTCTAGACCCTGCAGGAGCCTCCTGTATGTAATTTAAGGGATTCTCCAGTGCCAGGAAAACACCCCCCATCCCAAGTAGCTGAAGGGGTTAAAACCCCTTCAGTGACTTACCTGAGTCCAGTGACGATGTCCCTCAGCGCTGGGTCAGGCTCCACCTACTCTCCTCCCCATGACGTTGGCGGGGAGACCTAATGCGCATGCGCGGCAATGGCCGCGCACGTACATTAGACCTCCCCATAGGAAAGCATTATTTAATGCTTTCCTATGGAGATTTCGGCGATGCTGGAGGTCCTCAATTAGCATGAGGACGTCCAGCGTCGTATAAAACACTTTGTGTTCTAAGAACACGAAAGTCCCTCTAGTGGCTGTCTGATAGATTTATGAAAACGGCAATGATTACACTTGCAGGGTTAAGAGTAGTGGGAGTTGGCACCCAGACCACTCCAATGAGCAGAAGTGGTCTGGGTGCCTGCAGTGTCCCTTTAAACTTCAATTTACAGAGCAGGAGATTTTTTTTTTTTAATTCTTTATTTTGCGGGTTATTGCTGTAGTTACAACACAATATGTGGATAATCGAGTACATAAAAAACAGTAAAATTATTATCGACAGATTAGACACATAGCTGGCATTAACCCATTTTTATAATTCATGTAACATTCCGATCATTAAATCTGAAGAAATAAAAAGCCATTAACCGAGGGGTACAGGTAAAAGGCGTTATGTACTGTGACAGAAGTACTCCTTTCCCTTGGTACCTTGTCCTGGGATTGGGATGTTACACACAGTCTTTTCAGGCTTTAGAGACACTTCACACGCTGGATGAGGTAAATTAACTTGCTCTTTTATTGAGGTTCCAAAATAAATGCACAGTAAGGTATAAAGGTAACAAAAATATATAAAACAAAAGCCTTGCTCTTCTGAGCACTAACTAAACAAAATAATCAACTAACTGGGTTGGATGGCTTGTCCATTTCCCAACATAACCATAAACAACCTTACTGTTTCAGGGTTTTCAGCTCTCTGTTTCCACTCACAGAAACCAAACACAATCTCCCTCCTTCCTTGGCAGGGGAGTACTTAATAGCACCGGTAATTGGCAATCCTTTTCAGGTGAGTTAAATTAGGATTCAAACTCTGGAACTGGACTTCTCACCTGTAGGTTTCAAGCAACTACTCTCCAAGTACTCCACCCCAGGGCCCAAATATACACATATTTAAAGTGCAACATTCATTATAACATTACACATTTCCCTGGGGCTAATTACACAAAGTAGGAACCTTGCAAAATCTGGGGAGGTATATAGATTCCCTCCAGCACAATTCCTTGCTTTCGGTCACAGTACCCATAGGCACAATCTTAGGGTGCCGAATTCTGATGCTTACTTAAGGCACTTAAGTGGGTGACCGTTGGAAAGTCTTCTCGATTTTAGGGTTATGCCTCATGCTAAATTAGAAGGTTTAGATAGTGAGCTGAGCGTGCGATGGAAATGTTCCTAGGCATAAAGATAGCGTTGTACGCTCTTAGAGAAGGGGGGTGGGGGGAAGTAACTTAACAGGGACATAGACCAATCGCCTACGGCGCCAGGGTATAGAAATCAAAAATCAATAGTAAACTATGAACTCAAACAAAGATATATATATGAAATATAAGCAGCATTTGGCCGCAGTTGTGGGTATCAGGTCGGTAATGTAGAAGCCTTCTGCGCTTCCCCTCTAGGTACAAAGGGAGTAATTCCTGCTACAATCCATGATGGATGAGCTTCCGTCAGTGGTGCGTTCGCCGGAAGGCCCAGAGCCTGGAGGAAGGCTGGAGCCTCTGAGAGGTGTGATATCAGGTGGGTCTTGCCGGCCTTGTCTGCCATCAAACGATGCGGGCCCCATTTATAGGTGATGGAAAGCTCACAGAGCAGGTAAGTTTGTTGTCGGAAGGACCTCCCCTCCGCCACACCAGTGTATGCCTGGAAAGGTACCTGTATAGTGTTAGGTGCACTCCTTCAAAGAACACTGTAGGAGACCCTCATGCAGCCCCCATGAGAACCCCGCAATCCGAATCCCTTCCAAGTTTAAGCAAAACATTGCGTGTTGTGTCTTGAGGTATTTTCGTAGCCCTATTGAGGCGGAAGCAGGAATGGACCACCAACTGCTTTGCCTGTTTAGGCGGCAGTAGTGTTGAAATTAGCCTTCGGCAATAATGGGGTACCTCACTTCCAGAGACTGACTCAGGCACTCCGCAAAGTCTCAGGTTGCATGCCTTAGCCCTATTCTCCAAGCTAGCTATTTGTGCTTGTTAGTTGGCAGTGCAGCATCAGTGGCTGTTTGCGCGAGTTTGGTGCCCCCCATACCTTTCTCTACTGCCACCACTCGATTGGTAAGTGCAGAGATGTCCTCTCTGACCAGTGCCATGTCTGCATTAAACATAGCTTTAATGTCCAACATTAATGCCTTGATGTCAACCTTGGTGGATGGTACAGAGCCTCTTAGCTCCAGAACGGTCTGTGGCACGGGTCTTGCACGAGGTAGGGCTGGCCTGTCTGCTGTGAGGCTGTCGTCCTCTGACAAAGGAGAGGTATAAGCCTCTTCAGGCGCCATCTTGAATGCTTCTGGGCGTGGGGCAGTGCGCAAAAAAAAACCAATATCTCTGGAGCCCAGGCTAGGGTCAGCCCGTTGATTCTTTTGCTTTCCCATAGTGTGGAGAGCTCGTACGTCCCTTTCGGGTCCCAGTACAAAAGCCGGTTCCGGAATCATACCGTGTAGTTCAGAGCAAAAACACGGAGATGCTTCAGTGTGCGTCTTGCTCGATCTTGCGCTGGTCCCACCCCCCGGGAGATAACTTTTTTTTTGTATTCTTTATTTTTGTAGTGCGTACGATTATAACAGTTGCTTGTGAGGTACCCCAAAGGCAGTCCTCTAGCGCGTTATGAGCAGTTTAAACATAGGGGTACACGTTAGATCTAGCACATATTTCAAGTAAAGAGATAAACAGTATAGGTTTACGTTGCTTAGTTATTTTCAAAACTTAACATCTAATGGAGTAACATCGCTTTGTTTTCTAGATAGTAGATTAATATGCTGTGTCAAAAGCTAGTCAGACAATGAGTAAGTAGCCACTGGGGTCTGCTGTGAACTCTCTTCTACTCTCTTTTTGATATGCCCAATTTTGCGGTTTCGTAGACATTAGGTAAGCTAGGCTGGATATGTGTTATTCATGTGACAGTGTTGGTTTTGCTTAAGCTTATGGTAAAACATGGAAATCACCCGCTAGGAAGTAGTGAAAATAAAATAAAAATTAAAGTAAGCAATTAGTTGCAGCCCATGCCTGTACGTTTTATGTGTATAGCAAGTGGGGTTTACAGTTTTAGTGCCAGGCATGTGGGTCCATCTCATGAGAAGTGCTAAGCATAGCATAAATAAGGAGCATGGCTAACATGTAAAAGTAGAGTAAATCAGTCTTACAATGTAGATTATATTAGCAGGCTAAGAGAACGATAGACATATGAACAGTGTAGCAGTTATAGCATGGGCGGTGGGGTTATGTCTTTTCACCGCCAGTCCTCCTCCGGTGCTGTCCATCTGGATTATCCAATGCCGGCTTTGGATGCTTGGCAGGCGGGCCAGGTGCAAAGTCGGTCCGAGCTGTCACGCTGCGTGGCAAAGCCTCTGGTCTCGGGCAGGTGAGTCGGCTCTGAGGCAGTGGCGGATCCAGGGGGGGGGGGCAACGGGGCAATTGCCCCCCCCGAGATTCTCCCCTGCCGGCTAATGCAGGGCTGACATTGCCCAAGTGCCAGCCCTGCATTGTGCCTGCAGACCGGGGAGGGAGATCAGTGATCAGTGATCTCCCTCCCCGGTCTGCGGGCACATTACTGACAGCCGACCGGCAGGGGAGGGAGAGAGGACCCGGGAGCTGTTACCAGCAGCTCCTCCGGGTCCCCCTCTCGCGAGATTTGGAGCGTTGCCGCGGTTACCACGGCAACGCTCCAAATCTCGCGAGAGTGAACTCTAGCCCTGGAGCGAGGGCTAGAGTTCACTCCTACCACTGGGACCACCAGGGAATCCCCACTGGGACCACCAGGGAAAGAAAGATGTCCCCCCTCCTCCCAGTAAAGGTAAGAAGGGAGGGGGGACATAAATTATATATTAATTTTAATTAAATGTTAAAAAAAAAAAACACACACATTAAAAAAAAAAAAAGCCCCCCCCCCCTATCCTTCTTCTACACACACATTGCCCCTGCCCCCCATACACACACACACACATTGCCCCTGCCCCCCATACACACACACACACACATTGCTCCTGCCCCCCATACACACACACACACATTGCCCCTGCCCCCCATACACACACACATTGCCCCTGCCCCCCATACACACACACATTGCCCCTGCCCCCGATATACACACACATTGCCCCTGCCCCCCATACACACACATTGCCCCTGCCCCCATACACACACATTGCCCCTGCCCCCCATACACACACACACACACATTGCCCCTGCCCCCCATATACACACACATTGCCCCTGCCCCCCATATACACACACATTGCCCCTGCCCCCATATACACACACATTGCCCCTGCCCCCCATATACACTCACATTGCCCCTGCCCCCCATACACACACACATTGCCCCTGCCCCCCATAGACACACATGCACACACATTGCCCCTGCCCCCCATACACACACACACACACATTGCCCCTGCCCACATACACACACACACACACATTGCCCCTGCCCCCATACACACACACACACATTGCCTCTGCCCCCCATACACACACACACACATTGCCCCTGCCCCCATACACACACACACATTGCCCCTGCCCCCATACACACACACACATTGCCCCTGCCCCCATACACACACACACATTGCCCCTGCCCCCCATACACACACACATTGCCCCTGCCCCCCATACACACACACATTACCCCTGCCCCCCGATACACACACACACACATAGCCCCTGCCCCCCATACACACACACACATTGCCCCTGCCCCCATACACACACACATTGCCCCTGCCCCCCATACACACACACATTGCCCCTGCCCCCCATACACACACACACATTGCCCCTGCCCCCCATATACACACACATTGCCCCTGCCCCCCATATACACACACATTGCCCCTGCCCCCCATATACACACACATTGCCCCTGCCCCCCATACACACACACATTGCCCCTGCCCCATACACACACACACACATTGCCCCTGCCCCATACACACACACACACACATTGCCCCTGCCCCCATACACACACACACACATTGCCCCTGCCCCCCATATACACACACATTGCCCCTGCCCCCCATATACACACACATTGCCCCTGCCCCCCATATACACACACATTGCCCCTGCCCCCCATATACACACATTGCCCCTGCCCCCCATATACACACATTGCCCCTGCCCCCCATACACACACATTGCCCCTGCCCCCCATAAACACATTGCCCCCACATACACACACTGCCCCCCATAAACACACTGCCCCCACACACATACATTGCCCCACACACACACTGTAACTGTCACACACACATACTGACCCACACACACACTGCACCCCTGACATATACTACAGCCCTCACGTACACACTGCAACCTTCACACACACACACACTGCTAATACACTGTCCCCCTCACACACACACACACACACTGCACCCCTCACACATTGCACCACTCACACATACCACTGCTCCTCTGCCCTACTACAGCCCCATTCCCCAGAGGACCTCAGGTAAGTTGTCAAACAGTTCTTAAACAGTTTGACTACTTACTCTGGGAGGGGGTCTTGGCATTATTGGCACTATAACCACTACACTGAGCTGTAGTGGTTATTGTGTCTGGATTATTTATTTAAATAATCTACAAGTGCCCCTCCCGAGATCAGGCTCTGGATCCGCCACTGCTCTGAGGTAGTCCTCGGGGTCTCTCTTTTTGGCGCAGGCTTTGATTGTGGCCTCGTGTGGGAACCTCTTGGTGGTTTCTGCGTTGTCGCTTTGAGTGAGGAGCGCTGCTTGATCCGTCGCCATATTGGGACTCTCTCCACTGACGGAGCTGGGGGCTTGGAAGGTGGACTCCGCGGCATGCGGTAAGTGTCTGTTGGTAGAGGGGCAAGGCAGCTCATCAGCCGCTCCAGTCGCCTCCAGAAGTTGGAGAAATGTCTGTCCAGCCTGGAGAGGATGTCCTCTCGGTCAGCGCCGGGTTGTGGTGACCACGCGGTGTCCGCCATATTGGGTACTGTGCCGCTGTCTACTGTCACCCAGGCCACCTCTGTTGGTGCTGGGTATTCCTTCCAGATCACCCCCCGGTCCGTAGGGGGGGAGTAACGGGGCCCTGGTATATGCTTAGTTGCTTTCCGGTCTCTCCGGTCCAGGGGCTCGGCCGCGTCCCCCGACCGGCCTACACCAGGCCGCATCTGCCACGGTGAAGCCGCAAGTCCCCCAACAGGTCTTTTAACGATTCTCCGCTTGGTCAGTATATTGGGTTCATAGGGCCTCGCTCGGGTTCCTCCCTTTGGAGTAATAACAGGCTTAGTTTTGCTCTTATTGCCAAAGTCGCGGAGGAGCTCCTCCATGGCACATCTGCTCTCCATGGCGGTCAGGTTTTTTTTAATGAAGATCAGAGTCAGAATATTAAATGTGACTCTTCTGTAAGAAGGAGGGTTTTTGCGAAGATGGGTCTAACATCACCATTATGGATTGATAGTATGCACTCACTGAATAGTATTACTCGTGCACAGTAGTTACAGTAATTGAAATGTATTAACTGTAAGCACAGTAGTTATAGTAAGTGTGCAATGGCCATACGTTATAAACTCACCATGTCCAATTTTATTCACAGATTTCTCTTTTTCCACCAAAAACTCTCCTACCATAAAATAACAAAAACAAAATAAAATAAAAAAGAGAATAATATTTGTCATTAAACTTAGAATATTATATTAATTATTATTATTATTATATTATAGTGATACTCCCTTATAATGTCCAATACGCTGTCTAGGCATCTCAGGAAAAGTAACACATTTCTAATGCACTAGTTTTCCTGATTTTTAATCATTATTATTATCATTTTTTATTATTTATATAGCGCCAGCAAGTTCTGTAGCGCTGTACAATGAATGAAGCCCTGCAGCCCAAGGATCATTTAAAATGGTAAGCTAATGTGTAAATACAAGCTAAACAACTGACAGATTCAATAACATATAAACTTTAACTAGAAAATAAAAAATTACATTATAGTCAGTTTTCCTTTAAAGGGACACTATAGTCACCTGAACAACTTTAGCTTAATGAAGCAGTTTTGGTGTATAGAACATGCCCCTGCAGCCTCACTGCTCAATCCTCTGCCATTTAGGAGTTAAATCCCTTTGTTTATGAACCCTAGTCACACCTCCCTGCATGTGACTTGCACAGCCTTCCATAAACACTTCCTGTAAAGAGAGCCCTATTTAGGCTTTCTTTATTGCAAGTTCTGTTTAATTAAGATTTTCTTATCCCCTGCTATGTTAATGGCTTGCTAGACCCTGCAAGAGCCTCCTGTATGTGATTAAAGTTCAATTTAGAGATTGAGATACAATTATTTAAGGTAAATTACATCTGTTTGAAAGTGAAACCAGTTTTTTTTTCCCATGCAGGCTCTGTCAATCATAGCAAGGGGAGGAGTGGCTAGGGCTGCATAAACAGAAACAAAGTGATTTAACTCCTAAATGACAGTGAATTGAGCAGTGAAATTGCAGGGGAATGATCTATATACACTAAAACTGCTTTATTTAGCTAAAGTAATTTAGGTGACTATAGTGTTCCTTTAAGCTATCTGGTTCCTAGTACTTGTACGTTTGGATCTCAAAGGAACGAGCACATTACCTTTCTCATTAAACACTCCTTTCTCAAAGAAGAATCGGATTTTGTCTCCACTGCTGAGGAAGTAATCTGCGCTGCCCTGCAAAGAGAGAGGTTACAACCCGAGTGGAAATTATTGGGGGGAGGCTCAAGATGGTATTTTAGTTATACAAACAGTTGAATAATTTTTGTATAAATGACCATTCCAGGCTAATTTTGCAGATCTTGTGAACTGCAACCTTTTTCCCTGAAAGAGACTAACGATCTCGTCACGGGGGAAATAGCCAATAATGGGTTTCGCATTGAGAAGCCTTTGAATCTATTTGCATGTCTGATCTAAGCTCTGTGGAGGACCTGGAGTTGTCAAAGATGCGGGGTTTGTGGGGGGGGGGGAACTGGCGTACTCAAGTAGAGCATGCTCGACCTTTCCGTTACCTTAGGAAGCTACTGTAGGGGGTAATCAAACCTCCCTGGATCTTTGATTGACACCTAAGGGGATGTTTAATAATTTAATTTAGGTCTCAAAATTTCCACTTACCACTAGCCTCTGACGAGAGAAAATGTAGCCTTGGCACATAGAAATTCAACCCTGGTGAGTATGCTATAACTCGTAGTGGTATGTAACTTTTACGGCCTAGATAAGGCATAGGACTGCAAAATATAACCCCCTGATTTAGGACATAAACCATAAATATCTAAAGAGACACTTTGAGAAAGGTCAACCCTTCTGGGATCTGAACCTGCAAGCCCTAGGAGCTGAACATATTCTACTGATAGTACATTAGCCCACTGAGCTATCTCAGATAAGTGGGTTTCCTATAAGCATAACTGGCACCTGGGCCTGAAGCTGCTCCTCATGTTTTGTAGTGAACTCTGTGCGGCAGTGCAGTGGGACGTCCATATTCTGCAGTATTTGGTCAATTTCCTGTTTCATGGTCTCGCACTCCTGAGGGCTAAAGACGCCCTCCAGGACCAGAAATCCATCATCTCGGAACTGTAAAACATTAAGTAAGGAATGTAGAATTAATGAGGGAATTTCAAATTTTAGGAAATTGACAAATTAGCTATCTATCCTTATCAAGTATTCCTGGTTTATTTAAGAAACCACTCACACAGGGTTAATCACAAAAGTCTAAATGGTCAGAATTCAGTGAATTACAAATTCTATAAGAGAAGCAAGACGATTGATAAACAGCGCCTATATTTTGCAGTAGTAATGGTGTCTCTTCAAATGGTAACGTAATATGCAGAAACAATAAACAGAGAATATTTTTGTTTTGTTTTTCGTTTCTGCATATTACGTTACCATCTGAAAAAACACCATCACTATAAAACCTTTAAAACATATCCTGACACGGGGATTGTACCATCCACGCTGAATACAGCAGAGCTCTTATTAGCTCTATAAAGTGTGAGTGTGTCTTTATCATATGTCCGATACATAGTTATTTTTGAAAGTTTTTACACTATTGTATGTTTTTTTGTTTTCTTATTCCAAAGATACTTGGCACTACATAAAAGAAGGCCCTCTCTGATATATGAATGTATGTATGTAAGCTTACTGGATCCATTTCATGGACACAGTTGCCCCGAAAGGATTAAATGAGAATATAGTGTATTCTATGTTTTTCTAAACATATGCTATTATTTGATTTTCCTTTATTTGTGTTAGGTGCTTATGATAGTACAGTGTGAAATACCATAAATAAATGTAGGATAATAAAAAGGGCAAGTCGGTTGTGGTGTGCCGGAACCGACGAAGAGGTAGGCCTGAGAAAGAAGAGGGCCTACCCAGGGAAAGAAAGATAGAAATAAATAAATGTTAAAATGTGGTGTGGTGGGAGGGTCATTCAATGCTGACCTCGAACGGTAAGGAGCAAGGTAAGGGGAGTGCCTTAAGTAGGCTAGAGGTAGCAAACCAACACCTCCCACAAATCCAGGCAAATTGCCTAAATACTTGTGTTAGGTGCTTATGATAGTACAATGTGAAATACCATAAATAAATGTAGGATAATAAAAAGAGCAAGTCGGTTGTAGTGTGCCGGAACTGACGATGAGGTAGGCCTGAGTAAGAAGAGGGCAAAAATTAAGTAAATTTATTACAGACAACCAATACATATACATTTTATCAACCAGACATGTTTTTGAAAGCATCCCTTAATTCTTGTACTGGGTTCGGTATATACCGTGAGTAAGCGGATGACTTCCAGCGCCCCAGTGTTTTGATAACATGAGTTGGGATGTTGAAACTGGAGGCTGTGGACACGGCTCCTATACGAAAGGAGTGCCCTGAGTAGTTGGCTGCGTTGAGGCCCAGTTGTGTGAGCAAAGACCTGACGTAGGTCATGAAGGTTGTAGTGGTGAGTACTGAACCTTGCAGCTGTAGTAATGGTTGTGAGGGTAGTAAGTTATGATGCTGTATGTAGGCATCAAGAACCCTGACGGGACACCATCTGTTGTGCGTGGGATAGTACGGAATGTTTATGGGTATGTGCTGACTGGTTTTGGAGTGAGGTAAAGTCAGGATGTAATGATCCATATGTTTTGTCAAGTGGGAATAGAGGAGGAAAGGAGTAGTTTGGGTCGTGGAGGTTGTAGTGAATTCTCTCGGTGTTAGAAATCCATAGAAAGCTATGTATATTGCTGTTTTGATGATAGAATTTGTATTGGTGTCAAACGGTTTTAAGTCAAGCAGGTTAGATAATGCTTTAAAGATATGGTTATCTATGGGTAGCCTCTGGGCTGTATGTGTGGGTTCGGATTTCTGAATACCTCTGAGTATGGTCTTAATTTGGTGAGAGGCCATGAAACTGTTGTTATTTGGGTGTAAGATTAGCATATGGTGTTGAATGCCAGTGAGATAGAGTTTGATGGTGTTATATGACATTTTAAGTTTAAGGTGGTCAAAGGAAGCAAACCCCAAAAAAGATGTCATAACAAATGGTTGCATGATGTTATGTTCCAGAAGGAATCTTTTGAATAGTGTGAAAGCTCTGTTGTATGTTTTGTGTGTATTGTTTGAAAGTGCCAATTGGGACAATGTCCTGCTATGCTGCGTGATGGTTTCTAGTCCAGTATGAGTTGTTGAAATGTTGGAGTGATGGTGGCTGTGGGCGCCGTCGGGAGTGCTTGATGAAACGCCTGAAATTTAAAGCGAGACAAATTGTTAGCAGCTGTGTTACATACACCTGGAACATGGAAACAACATAGGAAAAAATTATGACAAGCTGCCAACCAAGTGAGTTTCCTCAGAAAACTCATGATCGTAAGGGATTTGGAACGACCTTTGTTAATGATGTGACAGGTTGCCTGGTTATCGGAGTATCAACGAAACTGGCATGTGCCCATAAATGACCCCATGCTATGGTAGCCGCCACGATGGGATAGATCTCAAAAAGAGCTGCGGTAGTGGAAAAACCTTCCAAATCCTGAACTGCTTAAGGCCAGCTGCCCCAAAGCCATTCGTTCCCAAAAATTGCCGCAAAAACAGTGGTAGATGCTGCATCTGACCAAATGGTGGGAGATGAGTCAGTCAATTGAGGGAGGAACATACTTTGACCATTCCAAGTGGATAAAAATCTCTTCCACATGTTTAGATCTGCCGTTGCTTGGGTATCTAAGGACAACCTGTGCGTGTCATGTAGAAAAAGTGGAAAAAGATGCAATAGTCGTGATATAAAGGAGCGGCCTTGAGGTATGATGCGCATAGCAAAATTTAGTGATCCCAGCAGGGACTGTAGCTCTTTGCGGTTGCAAGTACCGAGCTGAAGGTAGCTGTTTATGTAAGTGAGAATATTCACATCTTATCGTGTGGTAGGCTCGCTTGCATTGTGGCAGAGTCTAATTGGATACCCAGAAAAGTGATAACTGTGTCTGGCCCCTCTGTTTTCTTAGGGGAGATAGGTACACCTAGTTGCTCAAATAGCTTAGTGGTAGCTTTGAGACTAGTAGGAGGGGAAGTATTCTCCTCGACCAGTAGGAAATTGTCTAGGTAATGTAATACCGTAGGGCATCTGGCTATGTTCAATAGTAACCAGCATAATGCTTCTGCAAATGTGTCAAAAATAGCTGGGCTACTTTTGGACCCAAAAGTTAATTGGGAAAAAAAATAGTAGTTCCCGGACCACTTGATGCAATGCAGGTGCCACAGTGTGGGGTGGATTGGTAGTAATTTAAAGGCGTTAGTAATGTCGGTCTTACTGAGCCAGGCTCCAACCCCTGCGTGTATGATAGCGGTAATGGCATGATCTATGGTGGTGTATTGCAGGGAGAATTCCTCAGAGGGTATGAGGGAATTAAGACTGGGGTTGGCCGATGAGTGGGGTGCCGATAAGTCAATGATGAGTCTCTGTTTTTGGGAAGATTTCCCTGTGACAATACCAATGGGGTTAGTGCGCCATTCTATGAATGGAGGAGTTTTGAAAGGCCCCAATACGAAGCCCTCAGCCACTTCTTGGGCTATGAGGGTGTCAACCGCTGTGGGGTTGTGTTGGGCGGATTGTAGATTAGGGCATTCCAGAGTTCCGACTGGTAAGTGTAGGATACCTGTATGGAAGCCTTCTGTTAAACCAGAGATAAGAAAGTCTACTAGGTGTCTAGATGGGTGCTGAGACATAAATGCAGTGAATACTGGCATATTAATGGACGTTTGGTAAGGCTTGGAATACATTTTATTTGGACACATGGTCTTTGCATGTGCCCTAAAACATTTTGAACAGACATGCAATAGTCTACATCCACTGTATTTACAAGACCCAACATTAAAATTATTACATATCTGGGACTTGCCCAGAAACTTGATTGGGTGTCCCAGTTTGTCTCGTGACAACTTCTCTGGAACCCCAGAGGAACTAGCTCCTTGCGTGGAGGCATGTTCGTCCGCCGTGTTGGGACAAAAGTTTGTAGTATGGGCTGTGGAGGAGCAGTATGCACAAGCCGGTGTTCTTAGACCTGCAAAGTGTCTGCAAAAAATTACGGTATCAATCCTTCCCCAGTTGGATCGGGTTCCGTACTGGGAGAAGGCTCCAGACACTTTTGCAGAAAAAGACCTATGGTAGTCATAGAAGGCTGAACCACCATATTTGTTGCCCAGGTCTACCAGCTTGTGCATATAGAGATCAAACTCCTCTCTTCTGTTGGGATAGACCGCACATTTGACATCCCTGTAAATACCCTGTAAATAACAAAAGCTAGTACAAATTCAGGGATAGTCATTTTCCTGTTTAGGCTTGCCTCCCTAGACCTGACAACAACAGATACGTCATCATAAGCATACGTCTTATTCTCAACAATATCCTGGGAGGCATCCAACAGGGAAGCCAGGTTGACGTCTTTACCTTCCAGGATATCCCTTTTTATGTGCTCAGGTATCATATGAGCCAGGCTAACTTCCTGGTCATCCAGGGTGATGGCTGGAGCAACTAATGGCAAGTCGGCTGGTGCTTGTGAAGCAGCAGCGGGTGGCCCTGCTAGAGTAAGACCGACTCAAGGTGACCGACTCAAGTTTCTCCAGCCTGGAGTTGACCTTGCTCATGGACGCCATGAGTGAGGATAACATGGCATGTATGTCTCCTGGGTTGGACTGGCTAGGTCCTTCCCCAGCATCCATGTTATTTGTAGATGTGCGTAGCAGTTTGAAAAGTTCTGCTTTCCTTGCTGTAGCGGGGTAGGGGATTTGTCTTCTCCTCAATTCCGTGGTTATACGCGGGATCGTCCAGGATCTGATCGATGCTGGACTAGCTAGCTCTCTTCCTTGTGTGGGAGTGACAGCTCTAGCCGGGGTGCTAGGCAGGGAGAAATCCTCTACCCCTTCCTGAGACATACTATAAACAAAACAATTAATTAGTATAAGAAACCACCAAATTGTACTGGCAGGCTAGCTAGGCTGGATGGCGAAAACATTATACTTATTTGGTGACAGATGAGGCCCTGCTAATTGCCAAGCGGCTTGAGAGGCTCTATCTATGCGTTGGCGTGAGGGGTTATTGAGGCCACTCGTCGTAGTGGCAGGAGTTTTAGGCCTCTCGGTGACTGTAAGACAGAAAACACGGGAAGGGAGTGACAGGTGAGGCCCTCTCTATGCAACATGCGAGGCGGCTAGCTAACGTGTGTTTGCCTCTGAAATGTTTGAGGCGGGGTGTTGGCCTCGCGGGACCACTAACTGATGGCGATTGCCAAGACGGGGTAAATACCTATTGGGAAGCCTTTGACCCCATTGCCAGCACTCTAACCTAGGGAAATGAAATGTATGGTAGAAATACCATATGAGCAGGTGTACGTACCTGGTAGTATGACAAATTCACAGAGAAAAAACGTGTGGAGCAAATATATATAAGCTTGACAGCCTGAAATGGGTAAAAGAAAGTAGTATGATGAGTGTGGATTGTTGGAAAGAAAACAGACTTATAGCCTGTAGCAGCAATGTTTTAAGGTTTGCTGGCGTATGATTGAAAATAAAATGTTGATACCATGGGAATAGATGTGTTACTCAGAAATGTTGTCATGGCTTTAATAAGATATCTGAGGGAGGCCGTGGCCTATGTACCAACAACATATGTGTTATATAATAATGGTGTGTAAGGGAAACATAAAATGTAAGTTATATATATATATATATATGTATATCACTGTGCAGGAAACTTATGATTGGTTGGATCAGTACGTGTGTTGTCTAAGGAATTAAATCCTTAGACAACATAGACACTACATAGACAAAAATATACCAAAACGTGTGGATTGTTCCCGATTGGTGTGCTATTACTTTGTGGAACGTTTCGCCGAATGGTTCACGGAATATCGTCATTCTCGAGGCAAAATTGGTCCCATAGAAATGAATGACAGAATGTTCAAAGCTAGAGTGGGAGCTGGCAAAAGCTGAAAAATCAGGACATGATTTCTAAACTGCCACCACTCCCTCATTTTCAAGCCCACCTACACAAATCTTATATCAAAACGTTCAGCTATCCCTGCTACCACTAGAAATGTCCACGGCTAAGCCATAGTCATGATTGTTTTCACAATATGACCATTTGTTTGCAACTCACGCCGCCCATTGACATTCATTGAAACTCCACTCTAGCCAGCTCAAATTTGAAGGGCAATTTCTAAACTGCGACTGTGCCTTCATTGTTAATATTTCAGAGACATACTATGCATCAAAATGTAGGTCTGGGTCTTGTGATTCTCACAATATAAAGCTCTTCGCTGTAGGATTTATAGTTTTTAAAATACGACCGTTTGAAGATGGCAACCGCCAAAATACTCTGACCTGTGCCAGGCTGGAGCAGCAAGTGATGTCATAGACAGGGCCTTTTGTACTGTGCAACAACAATGTAACTGTGCAACAACGTTGCAATTAAATGTGCTATTTAAATAATAACAGTTACTCCGCCCACTCCAGTTGTAGACTACTGCTGGAGGCAAGAACACTTCACACAATTTCCCTAGAAATTGTAGCTTTTCTAGTTACAAATTGTAGGCCAATATAAACCAAATTAAAAGCACAGTTAAGTGAAAGGGATGCTAAGCACCAGAACCACTACAGCTTAATGTATTAGATCAGGGGCAAAGAGACAGTCCCTTAAAGGATCACTATAGGGTCAGGAACACAAACGTGTATTCCTGACCCTATATTGTTAACACCACCATCTGTAGCGTTACTCACCTTTCCCAGGGGCTGGCCGCGGTCCTCTCTTCAAGCCGCACGCGGTCCTGCGGCTGCACGAGCCGCGCGCGGCTCATCCGACGCTTCAGGCAGGAAGGCGGCAATGACCGCGAGATGCGGTCACATGTCCCGCCTGAATCTAAGAGCGCGCCGCGAGTCTCGGGCGCGCTCTTAAAGAGACAGAGGGAGCCTAAATTGCCAAAAGGCTCCCATTGGCCCCTGTCATCCAAAGCCAATCACATTGTTTTGAACCTATTTATACTTACCCTTTTCCCTTAGTTCCTTGCCCTATCGTGGTTTCTGCTACAGTTCCCTTTAGCGTTTCTTGTGTTCAGTTGTGTTCCGTCCGTACTTGACCTTGGCTTTGTATTCTGACTTCGTTTTCGCTTTATCCTTGTCTGTTCTGTTTGCCGGCTTGCTGTTTCCTGTGTACCAGACCCCGGCTTGTCCTCGTTTACGCTGTCTCTTTGTGCCCTTGACCTCGGATTGTTCCTGACTCTGTACTTCTCCTATATACGTCGAGTCCGGCCATTCTAAGGTCCGGTAGACGTATCTCTCCTCTGTTCTGCCTTCTGTTTAGCTGGATCCTGTGTGTAGGGGTATATTCTCGTTACATTACGATAGGGCCATGGACCCCGCAGATTTAGCTCAACAGATGGCGTCTCATGAGGCTAGATTTGTAGAGCAGGATCACCGAATGGATCAGATAGCCCAGGCTCTTCAGACGCTCCTAGCTAGAACCATTCCAGCAACCACACCTAACCCTCCTACACCCCTTCTTCCTGAAGTATCAACTGTGCCTAATGCTACGGCCCATTTAACACCTCCTTCTAGGTATGGAGGGGATTCTAAGACATTCAGAGGGTTCATTAACCAAATAGAGTTTCACTTTGAGATGTATCCTCGTTCATTTCCCACAGAGAGGTCTAAGGTTGGGTTCTTTATGCACCAACTTACCGACAAAGCACTTGAGTGGGCAAATCCTATTTGGGAAGCTAATGGACCTATGGTGCATGACTTTCACAGTTTTCTTACAGCATTTCGCAGAACTTTTGACACTATGAAAAGGTCTAAAAATGCCGCAAGAGCATTAATGAGGGTTAAACAGGGTTCTAGGTCTGTGGCTGATTACGCTATACAGTTTCGTACTCTTGCCTCACAGGTAGATTGGACCAACAATGGGTTAACTACTGCCTTCATGGAAGGCTTATCAGACTCTATATTGGATGAGGTAGCAGCTAAGGAGCTTCCTGTTGCTTTAGAGGACCTTATTGACTACCTCATCGATATAGATAATAGGATTCGTGACAGGCTCTATGCCAAGAACAGAAATAGACGTTTTGTTACACCTATTCAACCCAGAGTTGATACACCGGAAAGTGTAAAAGTATACGAAGAGGAACCTATGCAATTAGGGGTTGCCAAACTCACTGATAATGAAAAATTACATAGGAGAAGGGAGGGACTCTGCCTATATTGTGGTAGGAGAGACCATATGGTAAAGGAATGTCCTTTGCTCCCGGAAAACTCTCGCACCTAAGACCTTATAGGGGACTGGCCTTGGGTGTGATTTCTAAGTCTCCTACATTGCCTCCTAACCGACTGATTCTCCCTGTTTCGTTACATATGGGAGAGAGTTGAATAGTTGAAAATATATACGCCTTGGTTGACTCTGGGGCAGCCGAGAATTTTATAGACTCTGGTTTTGTAAAGAAAAACAACATTCCCATCAGGGAGAAGGAGATACCCTTGGCCGTTGAGGCCATAGATGGTAGACCATTGATATCTCCAGTTGTTACTCATGAGACTGCACCGTTACACATGTACACAGGGGTTTTACACTATGAAACCATTCAGTTCCAGGTCATCACCTCTCCCTCTTCACAGTTAGTGTTAGGGTATCCATGGTTACGTGCCCACAATCCCAATTTTGACTGGAAGACAGGGCAGATAAAATCATGGAGTGAGGCCTGCCATGAATCGTGTACTATTGAAGTTACGCCTGTGAATTCTATTAATGTTCCTATCACTCCTCCTTTGTCTACGGCTATACCCTCTCAGTATTTATCTTTAAAGACTGTCTTTGATAAAAGAGAGGCTGACAAATTACCGCCTCACAGACCCTACGATTGTGCTATTGACTTGTTGCCTGGCACTATACCTCCAAAGGGCAGGGTGTACCCCTTATCGGTTCAAGAAAACCGTGTCATGGAGGAATATATTAAAGAATCATTAGATAAGGGATTTATTAGGAGATCCTCTTCTCCGGCTGGAGCGGGGTTCTTCTTTGTATCGAAGAAAGAAGGTGATTTAAGACCTTGCATTGATTATAGAGGTCTCAATAAAATCACCATCAAAAATGCTTACCCTATACCATTAATAACAGAATTGTTTGACAGGCTCAAACATGCTACGGTATTCACCAAATTAGATCTTAGAGGAGCATACAATTTGATACGTATAAAAAAGGACCACGAATGGAAGACAGCCTTTAACACTAGGTCAGGTCATTATGAGTATACCGTCATGCCATTTGGGCTTTGCAATGCCCCAGCAGTATTCCAAGAGTTTATTAATGATGTCTTGAGAGACTTTATTCACTCATTCGTTATTGTGTACTTAGACGACATTTTAATATATTCTACAGATTTACACACTCATCACAGACATGTTACGACCGTTCTGAAGACCCTTCTTGCTAATGGTCTTTATTGTAAATTAGAAAAATGTCTATTCGACCAATCTGAAGTCCAGTTTTTGGGGTATTTGATTTCCGCTAAGGGTTTTCGTATGGATCCCCGGAAGCTCGCTGCTGTCATAGAATGGCCTCTGCCGCAAGGTCTAAAAGCCATCCAGCGTTTTCTGGGTTTCTCTAATTATTATAGACGTTTTATCAAAGGTTTTTCGTCTATTGTAGCACCTATTACTCGTATGTCAAAAAAGGATGGCAATACTCGTGTCTAGTCTACCGAGGCACTTCAAGCTTTTGACTTCCTTAAGACTACGTTCGCCTCTGCACCTATTTTACAGCATCCTGTCCCCTCATTGCCCTATATACTTGAAGTTGATGCTTCAGATATCGGGGTAGGTGCTGTTTTATCTCAAAGAGAGTCTCCTGAAAAGCCATTGCATCCTTGTGGCTTCTTTTCTAAACAAATGTCCAAAGCAGAGAAGAATTATGATGTGGGTAATCGCGAACTCCTTGCTATCATTTTAGCACTCAAAGAATGGAGACATTTGTTAGAAGGCACTAAGGATCCCATCCTCATATTTACGGATCATAAGAACCTGTCCTACCTTAGCGAAGCTAAAAGATTGTCTTCCAGGCAGGCTAGGTGGTCACTGTTCTTGTCCCATTTCAATTATATAATCACCTATAGGCCAGGTGATCGGAACACTAAAGCGGACGCTCTGTCCAGACAGTTTGAAACTATTGACAAACAGGAGATTGATATTACTGCCGTCATTCCCCCAGACAGGATAATAGCAACTACTGTATTATCTATTTCCTCGTCCCTATTGCAGGCCATACAAGCGAAACAAAGCATGGCACCTAGCGAGAGGCCTAATGATAAATTGTTCGTTGACGTTCCCGAGAGACGGGATATTCTGTCACTATATCACGATACTAAGACTGCTGGACATCCTGGTATTTCCAAAACAGTGTCAGCTGTTTCTCGGTATTTTTGGTGGGATTCCTTACGAAAGGATGTCACTGACTATATAAGTGCTTGTACTACTTGTGCCTGTATGAAATCCTCTCGTAGAGTTCCTTGTGGGCTGTTGCATCCGTTACCCGTTCCCGAGAGACCTTGGTCCAACCTATCTATGGATTTTATTGTTGAATTACCCCCTTCGAATGGTAACACAGTCATCCTGATGATAGTTGACCGGTTTTCCAAAATGGCTCACTTTGTGTCTCTTCGCAAGTTGCCCACATCCAAGGAACTGGCCCTTATCTTCGCTAGAGAAGTATTTCGGTTACATGGCATTCCCTTATCTATTGTGTCCGATAGGGGTAGCCAATTTATTTCCAGGTTCTGGAAGGCCTTTTGTACAGAAATGGGTATTTCTCTCTCGTTTTCTTCCGCTTACCATCCCCAGTCTAATGCAGCTGCTGAACGTGCCAACCAGTCTCTGGAGCAGTACCTCCGTTGTTTTGTGTCTCACCATCAGGACAATTGGTCTGACCTGCTTCCTTGGGCTGAATTTGCTCGGAATAACGCCACTCATGATTCTTCCGGCCAAAGCCCTTTTTACGTCGTCTATGGCCAGCATCCCGTTGTTCTCCCGGCTGCATTCTCCTCACAGGGCATGCCAGTTCTGGATGAGCATTTGGCTGGTTTGCGTAATACTTGGGAGCAGGTTCAGCGTTCTTTGGTTGACTCTGCTGCTCGCCAGAAGGCTCAGGCTGACAAGCATCGCAGAGCGGCTCCTTCCTATGTTGTGGGGGACAGAGTTTTGCTTTCCACGCGGAATATTCGTCTCCGGGTGCCTTCTATGAAATTGGCTCCCCGCTTCATTGGTCCTTATCATATTATACATAAGGTTAATCCCGTTTCTTATGCCTTGGGTCTGCCTAAGAATCTGCGCATACCTAATGTTTTTCACACCTCGTTGTTGAAGCCTTACGTGCGCAACCGCTATACCCGGCATGCTCCTCCTCCTCCTCCTCCTCCTGTCTCTGTGGAGGGTCATGAGGAATTCGAAGTGTCTGCTGTTCTTGACTCTCGTTTCCTTAGGGGTCGGCTTCAGTACTTGGTACATTGGAAGGGTTATGGGCCTGAGGAGCGCAGTTGGATTTCTGCTGATGCTGTTCATGCTCCCCGCCTTGTGCGTTCTTTCCATTCACGTTTTCCTGCCCGACCTAGTCATGCCCGCCCGGAGGGCGTGTCCTCAGGGGGGGGGTACTGTAGCGTTACTCACCTTTCCCAGGGGCCGGCCGCGGTCCTCTCTTCAAGCCGCGCGCGGTCCTGTGGCTGCACGAGCCGCGCACGGCTCATCCGACGCTTCAGGCAGGAAGGCGGGCAGTGACCGCGAGATGCGGTCACATGTCCCGCCTGAATCTAAGAGCGCGCCGCAAGTCTCGGGCGCGCTCTTAAAGAGACAGTGGGAGCCTAAATTGCCAAAAGGCTCCCATTGGCCCCTGTCATCCCACACACCCCATACACTTACCTTTTGGGGGTGTGGAAGTGACAGGAGCCAATCACATTAGTTTTGAACCTATTTATACTAACCCTTTTCCCTTAGTTCCTTGCCCTATCGTGGTTTCTGCTACAGTTCACTTTAGCGCTTCTTGTGTTCAGTTGTGTTCCTCCGTACTTGACCTTGGCTTTGTATTCTGACTTCGTTTTCGCTTTATCCTTGTCTGTTCTGTTTGCCGGCTTGCTGTTTCCTGTGTACCAGACCCCGGCTTGTCCTCGTTTACGCTGTCTCTTTGTGCCCTTGACCTCGGATTGTTCCTGACTCTGTACTTCTCCTATATACGTCGAGTCCGGTCATTCTAAGGTCCGGTAGACGTATCTCTCCTCTGTTCTGCCTTCTGTTTAGCTGGATCCTGCGTGTAGGGGTATATTCTCGTTACACCATCTAGCCCCCCTGGGCCTCTCATGCCTCCATAAATATAGCAAAATCTTACTGTATTCAAGCCAGAAGCTGTAACTCTGCATGCTGTTTGCCTAAAAAACAAGCAGTCTGCTGACATCATCAGAAGTGGTAGCCTGATCCAATCACAGTGCTTCCCTATAGGATTGGCTGAGACTGACAAAGAGGCAGCATCTCCTCATAGAGATGAATTTAATCAATGAATCTCTATGAGGAAAGTTCAGTGTATGCATGCAGAGTGAGGAGACACTGAATGTTTGGATGCATTTTAGGCAGCCATGACCCAGGAAGGATCTCTAACAACCACCTGAGGAGTGGCCAGTGAAGTTATCACTAGGCTGTAATGTAAACACTGCATTTTCAATGAAAAGACCGTGTTTACAGCAAAAAGCCTGAAGGTAAGGATTCTACTCACTAGAACAAATTCAATAAGCTGTAGTTCTTCTGGTGACTATAGTGTCCCTTTAAGAACAGGCATTGCATACATTACTGCCTAATGCCAATTCTTGTGGCTGTCACTCAGACAGCCATTCTATGCCAATATTTAGAACAAGAACAATGTATCTTACTTACACAGACTGATTTCTAAGCACATTTATTTTAGTTTAAAGACACATTACTGGGAGTATTATTACAGTGGAGCTCTGACACACTCAGACACACCAACAATATGGAGTTCCTAGAAAAAAGGGACATTAGGATAGAAGAGATTTAGGTGCAAATTAGGGACTGTCTCTCCTAAATAGGGACCGTTGATGTATATGTTGGTGATGTAATGAACCCAGGACCAGTGGCGGATCCAGAGCTTGACCTCGGGAGGGGCACTTGTAGATTATTTAAATAAATAATCCAGACACAATAACCACTACAGCTCAGTGTAGTGGTTATAGTGCCAATAGTGCCGGGACCCCCTCCCAGAGTAAGTAGTCAAACCGTTTAAGAACAGTTTGACAACTACCTGAGGTCTGCTGGGAAATGGGGCTGTCATAGGGCATAAGAGCAGTGGTGTGTGTGAGTATTGCAATGTGTGAGGAATGCAGTGTGTGTGTGTGAGGGGGACAGTGTGTGAAGGTTGCAGTGTGTGAGTGAGGGCGGCAGTGTATGCAGGGCCAGATTAACATAGGGGCTGATGGAGCTGCAGCTCCAGGCCCAGGCCCATGGAATAGGCCCATTGATTTAAAAAAAAAAAAAAAAATTTTTTTTTTTTTTACATTTTTTTTTTTCACACACTACTCTTAGGGATTCCATCTGGCTTTTATTTTATTGGCACAGCCAGTATTTGAGGCTGTCTGGCTGGTGCCAATATTGCAGTGATACTGGCAATACAAATGCTGGTAATTTTCTCAGTAACAAGAGTGATACTGGCAATACCAGCGCTGGCCAGTAGGGGTCACTGTGTGTGGAGACAGGCAGGGATAGGAAGTTCCAGCATATCCCTCCCTGCCTATCTATACTCACTGCAGGGGTGCAGCTACAGAGAGTCCAGACAGCAACTTTCACCCTGCAGAGACAGCCTACAGCTCAGGGAAGTAAGGGATAGGGCGAAAGGATGCAAGGAGACATAAACTGAGACACTAAGGGACATTGGGAGACATTATGACACAGACACATGGGGACACAGTGTCCCCATGTCTCTCAGTGTCCCCATGTCTCCCAGCCAGTGTCCCTGGTGTCTCAGTGCCCCCTAGTCTGCCAGTGCCCCCAGTCTGCCAGTGTCTCACTGTCCCCATGTCTCCTAGTGCCTCCAAGTCTCCCAGTGCCTCATGTGTCTCAATGTCCCCATGTCTCCAAGCTAGTGTCCCTAGTGTCTGTGGCCCTGGTGTCTGTGTCCCCATGTCTCCCAGTGCCCCCATGTCTCCCAGTGCCCCCATGTCTCAATGTCCCCATGTCCCCCAGCCAGTGTCTCTAGTGTCTGTGTCCCTGATGTCCCTATTTTCCCAGTGTCCCCATGTGTCCCAGCCAGAGTCCCCTAGTCTCCCGGTTCACTGGTGTCTCCGTGTCCCTAGGTCTCCCCGTGTCCCCAGGTCTCCCCGTCTTCCTAGTGTCCTAGTGACATGGGGACCCTGGGATACATGGGGACACAGGGAGACATGGGGCATTGAGACACTGTGATACATAAGATCACTGGGATTCTTTGTGTCTCATTTCTCTATTGAACTTATCTAAATAAAATCAGATTTACAAAAAAAAAAAAAAAAGATCACTGGGAGACCTGGGGACACGACACTAGGGGACACTGGGAGACATGGGGCACTGATACACTGATGCATAGGAACACTGAGACCTGGAGTAATCGACACATGGGGGCACTGGGAGACATAGGGGCACTGGGAGACATGGTGGCACTGGGAGGAATCCATCTATACAGCAGAATCAAACTAAGTAGTTTTTTGGTAATTTTACAGCATTTTCTCTTATGTCACTCCTTGTGATTTACATCATGTGATGTGACCCATACATATTTAATTATGCAAATTAGCAAGGCCGGTATGTTTTTCCAAGAAAGGTGGCAACCCTAACTACTTTTCACATACTTTTACTTAAGTATGGAAACTTAAGATGGATGTATGGGAACAAAACTTGTGTGGACTGGCTGACAATGAATATAGTTAAAGGGACACTATAGTCACCAGAACAACTACAGCTTATTGAATTTGTTCTGGTGAGTAGAATCATTACTGTCAGGCCTTTTGCTATAAACACTGTCTTTTCAGAGAAAATGCAGTCTTTACATTACAGCCTAGTGATAATTTCACTGGCCACTCCTTAGATGGCTGTTAGAGAACCTTCCTTGGTCATGGCTGCCTAAAATGCATCCAAACATTCACTGTCTCCTCCCTCTGCATGCAGACACTGAACTTTCCTCATAGAGATTCAATGATTCAATTCATCTCTATGAGGAGATGCTGATTGGCCAGGGCTTTGTTTGAATCATGCTGGCTCTGCCCCTGATCTGCCTCTTTGTCAGTCTCAGCCAATCCTATGGGACAGCACTGTGATTGGATCAGGCCACCACTTCTAATGATGTCAGCAAAATGCCTGTTTATCCGAGTCTAACAGCATGCAGAGTTACAGCTTCAGGCATGAATACAGTAAGATTTTGCTATATTTATGGAGGCATGAGGGGCCCAGGGAGGCTAGATGGTGGTGTTAACACTATAGGGTCATGAATTCATGTTTGTGTTCCTGACCCTATAGTGATCCTTTAAGGTAATGCTGACTTTGGTCTCTCTAACACTGTGGCATGTTCCCTTTCTTCTACACTCACTACATAAAGCTTTTCTCTGTCCCAGACTATATACCAGGAGCTTCTGCCTGCTAGTAAGAAGGTAAGGAGACAAGTCGACCAGCGAGTGCTAGGGGACAGTCCTTAGAAAGCGTTGAGCGAGCGCATCATTAGATGCATTTATGCCAAGCTCAGGGTGTTGTCTGCATAGTATGCCCTTAGTTGGCCAGCTGCATGATTGGCAGGCAGCCTGACATGCATTCATGCTAGGCTGGCCTTCTAATTCTTTTGGGCAGACATGTCCTCTTTTTGGGCATGTTCGCCCCTTTTGGCAGGTTACGTGATTTGTGTCAGTGGCACACCCTTTTACCGTGCCCATTGACTTCCTGCTTGACTGAACACTGCTGTTAGGGTTATGGATTTACTTGAAAGATGAAAACATAAATTAGTGAGAGATTAGCCTAGGGTATGTGTTTTCTTATAGCTGCTGTTTTCTTTCTCTCCAGCACCATCTCCATCAGATACATGACGATTGGGAGTGTTTTACTGTTTTTGGTCGATATGATTCTGTAATTAGGCCCGTCATAATTGTCAGCACCAGGCCCACTGGGCTCTTAATCTGGCCCTGGGCAAGAACAGTTAACCAAGACGGGATCTTGAGGAACTGCCTGAATTAACATATCTCCATCATGCAGCATATAAAATCTATATCTACAGAGAACCTCTTTTTTTATTTTCTAATAATCAGGGTAATGCATTAATGTTATGAATCTGGCAATCCCAGCTAAGCTCTAACTTTTTTCCCATCCTGCTACTTTTACAAAAAGGCCAGGAATCCAGTTAATGATTCCCGTAGGAAGAGTCCTCTGGAACTAAGCGCAGTAGAGGGGTCCTGTAAAGGGGGTATCACAGTTTGAGGACGTATGATTTCTAACAGCTGCGATGTATTAATTAAATACTGCCTCCTATAAGCTGATGCTTGGTACATTGACCATGCAATATTTATGTCACGTGACACTGCTACATAAGAGCTATGGTATATTTCATATTTATTACTGGTATTTTTAAGGCGCTAACATATTCCGCAGCGCTGTACAATTAGTGGAATGCATACAGGTAACAAACTAGAATGGCCACTCAGTTTTTACGATTCCACTGAACACATGGTGTATGCGATTTCTTCTGTCTGTAGTTATTATGAGGTTTATAGGATTATGGGATTAGCACAGGGGCTGACAACATTTTGATACTATACCGAACAGGACGGAAGCTGCACTCTGAATAAGAATAGACTAAAGAATAGAGGATGATTTTCTGAATTTCCAGGAATTATGGCAGCAGTTTTAACATGATAGCCCCAGCAGCCAGGACAGGGCTTGATAGGGGAGCAGAGGGCATTTCCCGCCTGGGCCACTGGCATGGAGAGGATTGGGGGCTGTTACCTTACAGCACAATATTATGTAACTATATTATTATATTATTTTCATAGCCCATTAATTGCAGTGCTAGTATAAAATATTTATTATAAACTTCAAAACACTGCAGAACTTTGTTTAAACATTTTTGATTATTTTTTTTTTTAAATACATGGCTGTACATCCAGCATTATAACAAATAGTCCAATATGTTGCAATGCAGTAGTAAAAAAAATTAAATAAATAATAATAAAAAAAAAACTATAAGACATATCCATTAATGGCAGTGTAGGTATTAAATGGACTTGTGTCCAAATGCTGCCACAGCTGAATTGCATTTGTGCACAAGTCCTTTAGTGTAGTGTCCTTTAAACATTGATACATAGGACAAGGCTGAGATAAAATCAACTCTGCCCTGCAAACTACGTTTCATGGGTCTTCCCCTTAAAGAGAAGTATGATCACGTTATATAATCTGAATTAAAAGACTGACAGGGTTATTTACTAGATAAATGGCAATAACAATAATAAAGTGTGAATTGTCAGGATTTCAAAGTGAAATTGGAATGCTAGGCTAAAACAGTCAAACTGAAAGCAGATCTTGCTTGGAGCATTTTTCGAAATCGGCTATTTTGGACTGATATGTGAAATTCACTTTGAATTCATACTTTTGTGATTAATCCTGTTACGTAATATTAACTCACCTTTTGGACTTGCTGATCAGTGATTAGCGTCATGAGTCCCGAATGTCAGTATTGTGCGTCTTTAAGCTTTCAGCCAAGTGAGTGCAGGGATAGAGAGTAAAGAGAGGGGGAGGAAAAGAGAACTGGAGAGATTGACTGATGAACACAAAGGGTCAATCTGCATTCCTCCTCGTGTCATGTGATCAGACAGGAGATGTCCCCTGTGAAAGTAATGTAGGCCAAAGCTTCATGGGAGACATTTCACACTGGAATTTGGTCTCTAATACGTTTATTCACTAAACTAAAAACTGTAGAGAACTGACGGGGGGAAATGGCACATTTTAGGCCACAATAGTTGAATTGAAAAAAAAAAAATCTCCAATAAACTCTGTTTTTCCTGCTCAGATAATTTGCCCCTCAAAAAATGAAGGGAAAAAAAATGTGTTAAATCGTAACAATTGCTGGATTAACAAATAAACCCTCATAGAAAGTGAGTGGTGATGTGTTTACAACTGAATTGCAAAATTGATGTCAAATCGCTCTGAAAATGTTTCTAATTTGTTTATTGCACATGTGGAGATTAGCCCTGAAGGTGCTCATATTAATAATAAAGTATCTAACCAGGTAAGAGACATTCAGATTACTCTGTTTTTTTAAGTACATCCTGGGGATGTTACCTTAGCCCAACATCCAGGGGTTGTTACTATTACCCGATTTAATCGAACTCATTTTATCTACCTCGGAAGGATGAGTCAACCCAAGGGTTGAACAGATTTTACTAAGTGCAGTAGAGGGAGTCATCCCCCCCACTCTATATCAATACTATACTCTTGCTTGCTTAACCTAAGTCCCTGGAGAGGGGCACCCCCTAGGTTTCGCTGTGTTTGCCCCAGTGATTTTTTTTTCCCCTGTGTTTTCTTTTTAATAACAAAATCTAATTCTGCATGGATTATTGTTAATGCGACTATGCCATCGTTTTTGACAATTATTGTGTATTTTTTGACAATGTCTTACTTTTTGTGTCGCTCTCATGCTGGATGATACAAATAAATGTAAAAAAAAATGTAAATTCACCTTGAATTCTCGCTTTAGTGAATAACTCTAAATGTTAAATATATATATTAGGACCAATGTGGGGAATACCAGAATCTTTATGATAGCTATATCCCCAGAGTTCCGCTGGTTGGGGGGAGGGGAGGCAGGCCAGTGCTCCCCCAAACAGGGCCATTATTTAGTATAATGCCAATTCTGCAATGTACATAATAAAAAAAATTACCTCAGGGAGCACTTTAAAGGGATACTGTAGGCACCCAGACCACTTTAGCTTATTGAAGGGGTCTGCGTGCAAACTCCCATCACTCTTAACCCTGAGCATGTCATTATTGCAGTTTTTGTAAACTGCAATAATTACCTGCTAGAATTAACTCCTCCTCTAGGGGCTGACTACCAGACAGCCACTAGAGGGACTTCCGGGTGGATAGGCGACTTTTGGTTGCCTAAATGATGCCTCAATGAGACAGCCACTAGAGGAAATAGGGGAAGGCTTAACCCATTCTCTGAAACTGCTATGTTTATGAAAAAATGGGTTAACCCTAGAAGGACCTGGCACCCAGACCACTTCATTAAGCTGAAGTGGTCTGGGTGCCTAGAGTGGTCCTTTAAGTGAGTCAGACCAACCGGTCCAAAATAAAACATTTTTAAACATTTTGCCTTGCAGACGTCCCCTCATCCAGACTTTTCAGTGGCACAATATCGAACCCTGATTTAATTGCCTCCAAAGGAGATGTTTAAAGGGTTACTCCAAGCACCATAATTTGAAGTGGTCATGGTGCAACGTTTCAGCTGCTAGAAGTGTAACTCTCCCCCGCCAACAACGTCTTTAGTATGTCATTAGAGAACCTGAAACAAGAGTTTTGGGCTGGCTCATGTCAATTCTGTTTATATTCTATGCAGATGTTTTCATTTAATGGGTCAGAGAGCACCCAAATGACACTCTCAGCCAATGAACGACTGATCTGTATCTGACTTCGACAGCTTTGCAGAAGCTGCATGTGTCGACAAGAAAAAGAAGAGGCTTGGTACATGGTAGGATGTTTAGCCTATTCCCAGTAGTGGAGAGCATCTGTTAGATATATATAGATCATTCATGGTAGTAGCACAGCAGATACTAGACAAGGCATCCCTCCAGCCCTAGGCCGGTATCCTTGCCAGCATCCTTGAACTATGGACTCGGGGGCTCATGGAGTCCAAGTCCATCCCCATAGAGGGGAAACAAAATACCTTGATGGTATGTGTATACTGGTTGCGGTCAGCCTTCTGTCCGTGGGGACGATGCAGAGAGGTCTCTCCCTGTCTTCCCTCAGCCCAGGTGGGCAAATAATAGCAGGAACTAGAATGTGAGACATTGGTTTGCCTGAAGGAGGCTCATCAACCCCCCGGATCTCGCATATTCAATTCCCATTCAAGTATACGTGACATGACTGCCTGATGTGCCTCTAAAGATGCCCAGAATTGGTCAAAAACCAGAAAAATTGAAGACTTTCCTGGCTTTTCTTATAAAAGAGATTTATTCTTCTTGCTTCGCAAAGTCAGTACTTACAATGTCATTGATGTTAAATAGGTCAACAGCTGATGGTACATGCTGGACATTTAAAGTGTGAAGCCACTCTGCCCTTCATGTTCCGTGTCTCAGTGTCTGTGTCTCATTCTCCTAGACTCTCTCTTACACATATAATACATTCTACATGCTATTGATACAATATGCTTGTTGGCAATTCTAATAACCCTATTAGGTCCTCCCATGTTCCATGGACACTCAGAAATAGATAAGAGCTTACAACACTTACTGTCATCTGTTCATGTCACTCAAGATCAACCTCACCTCAGTGTGAAATGTATGTAAGAGGCATTTCCAAAATATAGAATATTTTACAAGTGGCCATCACAGTCTCCTGACCTTAATATTATTGAGTCACTCTGGGGAGATCTCAAACGTGCGATTCATGCAAAACGAACAAAGACTTTACATGACCTGGAGGCATTTTGCCAAGACGAATGGGCAGCTATACCACCTGCAAGAATGAGGGGCCTCATAGACAATTATTACAAAAGACTGCACACTTTCATTGATGCTAAAGGGGGGGGGGGAAAGGGGGGATACACAGTGTTAAGAACTAAGGCTAAGCAGACTTTTGAACAGAGGCCATTCCATTTTTTTCTTTGTTGCCACGTTTTGTTTTATGATTGCGCCATTCTGTTATAACCTACAGTTAAATATGAATCCCATAAGAAATAAAATAAATGTGTTTTTCCTGCTCACTCACGTTTTCTTTAAAAATGGTACATATATTACCAATTCTCCAAGAGTATGCTAACTTTTGCGCCCAACTGTATATCTGCAACCATACCTGAATGTGACTGGAACTTGGTAAGGTTCCCCTTCTTTATGATAAATTATCCTTTGGATTGTATAACACTCACTTATACAAAATCTATCAAAATAGAATAAACTTAAATTTTTCATGGCTGGGACATATAAATATACTTAAAATACATTTTTTTTTTTTGCCTCTCTTTATTCACAGACTATGTTGGGTTTGGTAGGAGACCAAGATTGGCTTTTCATACCCTCATCCAACCAAATCATGGACTAGGACTACCTGAGCTATATAGATATAATGTAACACAATTCACTAGGATACTCAAGTGGTCTCTTTCCCATGTCAACCTGGACCACTGCATGCTCGATGTCCTAAATTTCATCCCAGTCTGGATCCTTTTGATCTGACTATGAAGGAGATTTGACTTTAGTTAGCACCTTACAAACAGGCCATCACCTGTCTTTGCACAATCTATCCTTCTACAAAGCTATATGGGCTGGTGATGGCCTATTACGATACCATATAATTATATGGCCCTGTGGGGTGTGTTCTTGGAAGAGGTATGAAAACTTTTTAGCTGACTACAACTTTAAGAATAGCAGTACAAAAACTCTGTTTCTAATTACAAGCTGACTGATTATACCACTGTACCATCACAACAATTGTAGTGATGCAAAAACAACCTGATGACCAAAGCACAGTATGTACAATGTTATGCACTACACTTTGCTGATATCAGACTTCTGCACAAGCCTTGGTGATCACTGTCAGGATATTTATATCGGCAGACATTTTGTGCTATGATAGAAATTAAAAGTGTATATTGCCAGAGTCACTCAGAACAGAGCAGACTCCATTTTGGATTTCAAGCTAACAAAGACACAGATTTCTATCCTTTCTGTAACGCTAACTACTGAGCTAGGAGCTTAGGAATGTTTGTATATACAAACCAAGTGATAAGAAATGAGAACGGGGGATGGATTCTCTGTCTAGATGCTAATGGAATAGAAATAATTCTAAACCCAGACATTAGTGACAGAGAAGATTAGTAATTCATTTTCCTTTCTAAATTTTACAAGATTCCCATTGTAAGTGAAAGGTGAGACTAAGTTTCTAACTGTCATTTTAGAAATTAAAGCAGGAATTGGAGACACACTGTCTGAAGAAAATTCAAAGAACTCTTTGAACTGACAGAAAACTTGAGTTATAGATAACCATAAAGATAAGCTAAATAACCTCAGAATAGCCACCAGGAAAAGTTAACTCTTTCCTGGATAGGAATGTTTAGTGGGACGAGACTGCCCTCTATAGACCAAATACTTAAATTGCTATCTGGAAGGTAACCACACCTCCAGTTTTCTATTGGTCTATCACCTGGTGACGAACAGAGAATGTTTCCCTTTAAAAAGTTAAGACAAAGGGAAGAGAGAAAAAAAGTCAGAGTCGGAAGCAGGCTAAGTCAAAGAGTCGGAGTTGAAGTGAGTTGGAGTTTGGGTTTCAGATTCGGCCATGCAGAGAAATCCATGACAGATATCCACTCCAGGGCACTCAGAATTTCTTACACACCAATCACACATCCATTCAGTTCCTGAGACTACCTACTCATCTGATGAGAATGTCTACTCAACTGGTAATTATACTGGTTTAATTTAATTAATCTAAATTAATTAACATTTTCTAATAGCATGATATATGACTGGATAAATCACGATCAGATTTCGATATTTAGAAATCTTAGTTACTAAAGAATATATAGTTATAGCATCCCATTCTGCAGGTGGGAAAATAATAATTATATATTAGTGTGATTAAATCACATGTTAGCATATCGTGATATTTATCCAGGTGTATTGATTTGTTCTAAAATAAGATAAGATAACTGTTTAGGAAAGTTAAAATTCTGCTTATAGAACATGGTAGATTACTCTTATTGGATGGTTCCAGGAAATGACTAATGAGCTGGTTTAAATGTTATGTTATTTAAAATTACATGAGAATAGATCTTATATGTCCAGAAAGATCTAACCAGCATTGAAAGGGTTATTCTAACTGTTAGCTAAAGTTTTATGGCCTTACACTGC
The DNA here is from genome assembly GCF_036172605.1 of Pelobates fuscus. Classification (NCBI taxonomy): domain Eukaryota; kingdom Metazoa; phylum Chordata; class Amphibia; order Anura; family Pelobatidae; genus Pelobates; species Pelobates fuscus. Next base: position 142,559,283 of record NC_086325.1, on the reverse strand, counting down.
AAGCTCCGTGAAAGAAAGTTTTTCTTTGTCTCTGTGAAGCCCATCATAAAACTTGTCTTGACAATTGACTGTGTTAACCATTGGAATGTGTATTGCCATTTGTATTGCATGCTATGTTATACTAAATATTCATTGATTATTATCACGCATGTTACATATTATTATTATTTAATTTGTCACAATAAATTGTATCTATTTTTATAACAAATTGTGATTTTATTTATATGGAATACATTTCACTTACATGATAACGATCTTTGGGATCTGAGAATTGAAATAGTGGGCAATTCTCAACTGTTTACTATTATTATCCCATAAATATCCCCACATCACTATTATTTGTATCTTTGTCAACACAAAAGATTGGGGGGAAAAAGAAGAGCAGGACATGCCTCCTTGATTGTCTAGGTCTCTGTGTGACAGTTGAAAGCCATTTTGAGTTGTTCCAGAGTTTCAGTGATATTTGGGGATAGTTACTAATACACGGTAATAACAAAGTATTGAATGTTATAACCGTGACCATACTGGAAACGTAACAGAAACCTCTTCTAGAGTTGTACCAGTCGTATCCCTAGTTTCTTACACAAGTTCTTAGACCGCCACTGATAATTTACCTATTTATAGCAAACAATTCCCTAGCACAGGGGTCAGCAACCTATGGCAATTGATGTGCATTTGCACAGCACTTAAGGCTGCCAGAGCCAAACAGGCTTTGGCCTATCAGGAGTCCCAGTGGAACTTCAGATATCTGCTAGGGCAAAAAGTACTCAAGGGATCTGAGATCACTTCCTCCCACCACTTGTGAATGATAATCTGCACTGGAGTAGAGCAGCCTGCATCAGCTATTGCAGCTCCCATCCTACTTAGCCAGTTTCGTCCTTACTGGACCACTGGGAGTCACCCACACTGCTAGATATACATATGGCTACAGAATAAACCTTCCACTCATACAAATTACAAATATCCCACACAGAAACACACACAAACACATACACACACAGTCCCCACAAACACAACACCACTGACAATCCACATACACGCACACAACCCCGCAAGCAGTCTCTCACATTCAATACCACAAGCAGCGCCACACATACACACACCACCAAACACACATGACATATCATCCACACACACAAATCCATAAGCAGCCCTCTTACGATTGCCTACGGTCTAGCAGGAGGTTGGATCGTTTGGATGTCCTGGTTCCCGAACACGAAGAGTCGAACGGAGCTGTAATCGGTAGAGACCTGCAAGTGTAGAATCTCCCACTAGCTATAGCTCAGCTAGGATACCCTTTCCCCACAAAAAGAGTCGAGGCTGCGATTTGAGGGTCAAAATAAGAACTGGCTTTACTGACACAGGACAGCGTTATTTATGCAACCATTCCCGGTCCAGGGACAGCCCCCTCTGGACCGGGTGGCATGTCGGGACAAAACATACAATCAACCAATTACAATGCACTGTATCCTTTGAAATAAGTCCCCTCCCTCCTTGGGGATAATGAATCCAACGGCTAGTGTGCCTCGATTATCCCCAAGGGCTCAAAATCCCATGTGGAATATCTATACGGGAAAACAGTAGAAAATATATAATTACAACATTTTGCCAGGAATCCTTCACATCCTACCCATCATTATATAGCTCAGGTCTGAGTGCATCATCCAGGTGAATAGCGCTCAGACCTCACGAATAACATAGTCAGTCTCTTGGATACAAGTCTTTCGTGTGTTCTTTGTCCCGAACACGAGGTGGCCGGCCATGTTTTTAGCGGTGACAATAGGCAGCGGTACCTCGGCGTGATCTTATGGAGCTCTCCCCGGCTAAGGTGATATACGAATCCCCGCTCTCTGTCTGGGTGTTATCACTGTTCGGTAAACGAATGGGGACCGCCATGAAGGAGCACTTAGTCTGCGGTCAACCACAACATTCCACCTACTGATTGAGGCCACACGCCTGGTCGTAGGTGGTCCCCGTTCGTGTCCTGCTCGGTAGTTTCCATATCGGGAGATCCGACACGAACGGGCCTCGTCGAGAGTCGTCAATTAGCTTGCCGTTAACCGCAAACCGCAACTCCCTGGGTGATCAATTGGTCGACCGTTCGGTACTTTCAGAGGTGGCCGGGGTTAAGTGGTGGCACACGCCAAGAACTGGGGGGTCTGTCGATCGTTTGCCGAACCTCGGTATAAATCCATTCGTGAGTTTTGTATTTCCAGTGTGACAACAGCTCTTTGTAAAGTATCCAGCATAACGTTAGTTGTAGCAGTTATAGATAGTAACAGTGTAACAAGCCTCAATACAGAGCCCACATTGATAGTATCATACACAATACCACAAACTATTAATGAACTTATACAAAATAACAGCCAACAAACGCACAAACACAACTCTCCAAAGCAACTGCGGCACCCATAAATACCACAAGCAGTATACGACAACATACACACCTCAATTTAAAAACAAAAAAATAGGATCTTGTTTTGGCACCGTACTACTAAAAGGTTGCCTACTCCTGCCGTAGCATATATACAATTTAAAACATGATGTACACTCCCTATTATTTTGCAAAGACCAATGTCCCTAATTAATGCTTGTTTGCAGAGGGAATTCTAAGCTTCCCTACCCAAATTTACCACCGATGTTCCTGAGAATGTCTTTTGATTTTCCTGATGAGAATTAAAAAAATATATTTTGTTTGATAGACAGGAGATACATAAACATTGTAATGGAAACTAATTACAAAAAAAAAGGAAATCCAGACTCAAAAGGTTCAATTGTACCCAGAAGGATTTTAATTTTATTATGCTGAAGTATTAGACAATTTACACAACATCTGAGTAAACCAACATCATTGAGATACCATAATATACAATGCACATTACCTTCTTGAGTAATGTGAATATAAATCTGCACTTTGTGAGTAGAGCCAAATCAACCACAGCTTAGTGAAGTAGTTTTGGTGTATAGTTCATGCCCTGCAGTCTCACTGCTCAGTTCTCTGCCTCTTAGGAGTCAAATCACTTTATTTACGCAGCCCTAGGCACACCGCCCTGCATGTGACTTGCACAGCCTTCCTAAACACTTCCTGTAAACAGTCATCTAATGTTTACACTTCCTTTATTGCTAATTCTGTTTAATTTAGAATTTCCTACCCCTGGTCGGTGAATAGCTTGCTAGACCCTGCAGGAGTCTCCTGTATGTGATTAAAGTTCAATTTACAGAGAAGGAGATAAAAACTTAAAGTAAGCAACATTTGGTTGAAAACAAAACCATTTTTTTTATGCAGGCTGTGTCAGTCAGTGCCAGGGAAGGTGTGGCTAGGGCTGCATAAACAGAAACAAACGTGAATCAACTCCTGAATGGCAGTGAATTTAGTGGTGAGACTTCAGAGGCATGATCAATACACCAAACACTGTTTGTTAAAGTTGTATTGCTGACTATATTGTCCCTTTAAATTTACCTCATGGAATAGAGCAGGCATAGGCAACCTTTGGCACTCCAGATGTTTTGGACTACACCTCCCATGATGCTTTGTCAGCATTATGGGTGTAAAAGCATTATGGGAGGTGTAGTCCTCAACACCTGGTGTGCCGAAGGTTGCCTACCCCTGGAATACAGTATATCTTCCATCAGTGGGTGTCCCTGTATTCACACTTTTTTAATGTTGAGTTTCATTTAATAAACAGGGTAAATTTGGGGGGAATTTAGAACTTAATCCTTATCTCCTGTAATCCAATAGCTCTTTTTCAGTAGAGGTCAATAGGGGAATTGACTCTTAAAGAAGATAGAAAGAATGATTCAAACATCAATGGAAGAAATCTAACTGCAAACAATAACTGTCTCAGCACATGTTTAGAACCAAACCTGTGTGAAAACATAAGCAACAAATGAAAATGGTGAATTCACAAGAAAACGAGACTAAGAACCTCTCTGCCCTACCCTTCCAGCTTATCTTTTATTTCCAGAGGGAGGGCATTGAATAATTCCTCCTCCACCAATAGCCCACTGCGTTTGAGAAGAGGACACATTCCCAGCTCCACTGGAAGGCGCTCTAGCTGATTATCACGGAGCTCCAACTGAGTTAATTTGGTGAGCTCTCCGACTCTTGATGGCAGAGAATCCAACTGATTGCTCCCAAGGTTGAGGGTCTGTAGGTTGATACACTGGAATAGTTCAGGCGGCAGCGTCTCAATCTTCAACAGAAAAACAAAGAAAAGGTCAGGTCTTTAGATAGATTAGTCAATCAGTGAAGGAGTCTTTGTGACATTTAAATGGTCACTCTGACACCATAACCATTACATGTCAATGGCTTAATAAACCCTGCGTGTGTCAGTGAGAGACACATACATGCATATTCACACACCCAAATGCACAATCATACACTCACACACATTCATATGCACACACATATTGTGGTTAATATCGTTTTTATTGAGAAACATCTGCAAGACAATAATGCAAGGAACAGTCAGATAATTCAGTAGCATCAAGTATCAATTGTATAGTGCTTGAATCTTGTCTGTAATTGAATTGAAAATAACTGTCAAACAAGCAGCACTTTATGACTAGAGTACATCACTTGGCAGCCTTCAAACAATGTTCTTTGTACTCCTGAGTACCTTCAGGGGCATCCCAAAAGGAAGCTTACACCACCGCCTATTCCACACCCCCTAAGTGTCTCCAATTACCATGTTCCCCTCTCCTATTGCTACTCTGTTTGAGTTTGCTGGAACCCAGGGTAACAAAATGAAAAAAAGAACTAGGAACCATAGTGTATGCTTCAAATACACTTAGCATCTGTAAAGATCCAATATTAGCTTTACACCAAGCATGTCAAACTCAAAGTCTAGCACGGGCCAAATAAACAAGGTTTAGGTTTATGTGGGCCGCAAAAAAAATTAAAAAACTTACATTTTCATAGAAACGTAGGTTGATTTAAAAAGGTACAGTATAAAAAAAAAAAACAGCACCCCCCATATACTAAATCCCAGTCCCCCCCTCTACTAAATCCCAGCAGGAAGCACCTCCAGTGGCCTTCTGTATCTTCTATGAAAAGGCAGTGTTTACATGAAAATGCCTGAAGGGAGCTATTATACTCACCCGAACAACTACATTAAGCTGTATTTGCCCTGGTGGCTATAGTGTCCCTTTAATATTGAGTGGTATCAATAATGCAACGATAGTGGTGACAATTTAATAGTATGTATCTATACTCAATCTCAGCAATAAATTAGAGTAGAATGCAAAAGTACTATGAGCTAAACCTCTCCAATATAAAGTATGATACAACGTTGCAGTAATTGTTGCACACAGTATGGTAAAATAGATGCAACGTTCTATGATTGGTCTTTCTGCTGCATGGAAATGGAGTGACAGGATGTTTATAGTATAACAGCTAACAATTAATAAAAATGGTGGCAGTGGGGGAGTACACATATACAGGAAGAGGGGAAAAACTACCTCGCCCTATTGTGCCTTCGAGGTCACAGGGGTTACAAACACGAGCGAATGCTGCTTATGCTACGTCCGCGCGCTACTTTCTCTGGTGTTTACAACTCCTGTGCGCTGCACGTTTGACGGTCAGATAAGTAGTTTTTATATATATCTGGCAGCTCACTAATCTGGGTTTCTTATTGTGGGACAATCAATGTCTTGTCCTCTCCTGCTAGCCTGAAGCCGGACTAAAACCAAAAAAAAATTAACAACCTGCCGGGGGTGTAATTTATGGCACATTTGGCCCATTGTCGGCCGAAATGGGATAGGCCCATTTTCGGCCGAAATTTCGGTGCGTCCCTTGTGTGTCTGTATGTGTGTATGTATCTGTCTGTATGTGTGTATGTGTGTGTGTGTCTCTATATATGTGCGTGTGTGTGTCTGTCAGGGAGAGGGAGTGGAGGGGGGGGCACGGATCAGTTTTGCACTGGGGTCCCATGGATTGTCTGTACGCCACTGATCACCGAGCACCCTAACTATAAAACACAAGTAATGTGCATTTTATATACCAGAGCTCCACTGTAATACAGCTCACTATAATATGATATAATGTTTGTGTTGTCTGTGTATGTGATAGGCACGGGCGTAGGAACCGGGGGGGATGGGGGGGACGCATCCCCCCCAGGAAATCATCTGGGAGGGACAGATAATGGAGAAATCCCCCCCAGGTCCGCCGGCCAAAGGGGAGCGCAAAAATCACTTGTCAGACTGACAAGTGATGTTTGCCGTCCCCCTGACAGGCTGCGTGCGGCTCCATAATGGAACCGCACAGAGTGTACGCTGGGAGGGGGAGCACCTCCCCCTCCCGCTCTGCATAGGAGTGCCGGGTGTCACGTGACTACCCGGCGCTCAGTCTGACACCGTGCGCCGCTTGAAGAGGTCCCCCTCCCCTGCTCTGTGCGGTAAAACGGCAGGGAGGGGGACAACAGTGTGCAAGGAGGAGAGTGGAGCCGGCGTCATTATAAGCTCAGACGCCGGCTCTGAAAAAAAAAAGCAGCTGCCTGCCCGCCCTGCCACTGCCAGGTATTTAGTATGGAAGGGTTAGAGAGGGGAGATATAATTTGGGGAGGGGGAGGGGGAAGAGGTGGGTAGAAAAATGAATGGAAGGGGTTAGAGGCTACTAATAGGAATGGAGGGGGGGGGGTGGAAGGGTACTAATAGGGATAGAAGGGGATCCTAATATGAATGGAGGGGGTGGGGGTACTAATATGAATGGAGGGGGGTAGGAGGGGGTATTAATATTAATGGAGGGGAGTACTAATATGAATGAAGGGGGTAAGGGGGCTAATAATATGACTAGAGGGGGTGGTGCTGTGGGGGGGTAGTAATATGAATAGGAGGGGGTAGTTATATGAACGGAACAGGTATGTGGGGGTAGTAATATGAACGGAAGGGGTATGGGGGGTAGTAATATGAACGGTAGGGGTATGGGGGGTAGTAATATGAAAGGTAGGGGTATGCGGGGGGTAGTAATATGAACGGTAGGGGTATGCGGGGGGTAGTAATATGAACAGAAGGGGTATGGGGGGGTAGTAATATGGCCGGAAGGGGTATGGGGGGGTAGTAATATGGCCGGAAGGGGTATGGGGGGGTAGTAATATGGCCGGTAGGGGTATGGGGGGTAGTAATATGGCCGGAAGGGGTATGGGGGTAGTAATATGAACGGAAGGGGTATGGGGGGTAGTAATATGAACGGAAGGGGTATGGGGGGGTAGTAATATGAACGGAAGGGATAGGGTAGTAATATGAATGGAAGGGGTAGAGGAGGTAGTAAGTGTCCCTAAATGGCAGTTAGGAAATGTGGTCACCCTAAGTCAGGGCATCCATTAACACGGGGCAAAAAGGGCAGCTGCCGGGCCCAGTTGCTCCTGGGGGGCCCAAGGCAGCTGCCTCTTGAGCCCCGCTGCCCACAATAATATGCTAAAAATGTTCCCTCTCAAATCCTGATCTGATTCAATCCTCCACTATTCGGCATCGCCACATATTAAAGGACTTTGTTTGCTCCTCCCGACCTCCCTTGCCCTCTGCGTACGCGCGTTCCATGATGTCACGACAACGCTAGGGTGAGCTCCGGTCTCCTACAACTGCAGAGCAGCGCCTCACGCTTTCAGCCCTGAACCCAGATCACTGCTGGTGTCTTCAGTACTGTAAGTACAAGAAGATATATTACTTGTTTTATGGGGGTTAGGAGGCTAGGTGGTTGGAGGGGAGACAATTAGGGACGGGTGGATAAAGGGGTTAACCAGGGATATCATACTGATTACATGGAATACTCCCATCCAGCCAGGGATATCATTAGTACAGTACTATCTGCACATTGTTTCCCAAAAAAAATGATAGACATTTTTATTTCATACATTTGTGATGATTCTTTTTTTCCCTCTATATTCAAGTGACACTATAGTCACCAGAACCACAACGGCTAAACGTAGTAGTTTTGGTGTTTATAGCATGTCTCTGCAGGCTTTTTAAAGGACCACTCGAGGCACCCAGACCACTTCAGCTTAATGAATTGGTTTGGGTGCCAGGTCCAGCTAGGTTTAACCCTTTTTTATATGAACATAGCAGTTTCAGAGAAACTGCTATGTTTATATAAGGGTTAAGCCAGCTTCTAAATCCTCTAGTGGCTGTCTCACTGACAGCCGCTAGAGGCGCTTGCGTGATTCTCACTGTGAAAATCACAGTGAGAGCACGCAAGCGTTCATAGGAAAGCATTGTAAATGCTTTCCTATGCGACCGGCTGAATGTGCGCGCAGCTCTTGCCGTGCATTCAGCCGAAAGGGAGGATCGGAGGCGGAGAGGAGGAGGAGAGCTCCCCGCCCGGCGCTGGAATAAAGGTAAGTTTTAACCCTTTCCTCTGCCCAGAGCCGGGCGGGAGGGGGTCCCTGAGGGTGGGGGCACAGGTATGTTTTCCTGGCACTATAGTGGTCCTTTAATGTAAGCGCACTGCCTTTTCAGAAAAAGGCAGTATTTACATTACTGCCGAGGAATACCTTATCAGGCGGCCACTAGAGGTGCTTCCTAGTCCAGTGTTGCACAACGTGCAGCACTAGCATTCACGCTGAACACTCCTCATAGAAATGCATTGATTCAACGCATCTCTGTGAGGAGATGCTGATTGGTGCTGTGATGTAATTCCAGTAAAATACAAGTTTAGCAGGCTAAGATTGCCACAAGGCATATGTATGTATATGTGTTTGTAGTATCAGTTAGTTAATAACACGTAGCTAAGATACTGTTATCACTGTACTGACCAGGTGCAGGAATGTAAGAACTGGAATTACGCGTCCCTCTCCTTTGTATCAGATGAGCCACGTGGTTAGACCGGATGGATGAGTTTAGACTCTATTTATTAAATAGGTTAAGGGTATGTGTGGGTGTAGTTAATTGTGGGAGGAGCTACAGTGCTATATAAGGAATGTACTCTATGTATTCAGTACTCAGACTTTGCTGTATTTTGGTGACGCTAGTCCCTCTGAGTCCCGATCGGTGATCCAATAAAGAATCTCTTCCTTCCTGAAGAAACCTGTGTCCATCTCTCTGTGCTTGGCTTCCGTCAGTTTCTCCGGTATCATTTGGTGCATTGGCCGGGAAGCTCATCGTTCAACGGTAGCTGAGAGGCAGAGGCGTGAGACGGTCTATCTTTGCCCACGTTCTCTACGGCTGCACCCCTGAACTTCTGCGTGGACCTCCCTTCGTCTCGGCGCCACTGGTCTGTTGTCCAGGAGATCATCGGCCTCTACGTGAGAAGTGCTGGGGTGTCCCCGTCGATGAGTGTGAACTCAGGTTCAGGAACGAGGAGGTAAGATAACTGCTGTTTTAGACGGCAGGACCCGCTAGGGGTATACCGATTGTGCGGTAGGCCCAAAGGGGTTTTTGAATCTGTATCTGCCCCCTCTGTCGGAGGGAAGGAGCGAAGGCGCACCGCTCGATCGAACGCTCTTTAGTCAGACCGTTTGATTTGGTTAGTCAGGCGGGGTCCAGGTGTAAGATAGCCCTAGCCGGACACCGGTGTCTTGTCTAGACTAGCGTTCTAGGGTGTATATTACGTTCGCTAGGTCGGAGGGACCGGGAGACTAAGCGGCGCCTGTGTAAATTCGGTTCGCTAGTTCTCATCCTATCTGGGCTAAGTGGGAAGGCGTGTAAATTTGGAACCCACTAGACTTTTGATAGTACGACTAAGAGGCGCCTGTGTAAATTCGGATCTCTAGCTCGTTGTATAGTGCGACTAAGAGGCGCCTGTGTAAATTCGGTTCTCTAGCTCGCTATATATGTGGTGATTGGGCAGTGTGGCTAACCAAAACGGGTGTATATAGTTTTAGGTAGTCCATTCAAGGTACTGGCCAATAGTTTAGTTGGGAATTGTAAATGTGTTAACGATTGTTTAGTAAAGTGTATATCTTGTTAGATAGCGCGAGCTCAGCCGTCTAGCGAGAGTGTTAATAGTGTGTTGCTGTATTATAGTGCACGGTACCATAACCCTGTATATTTACTGACATTATATAATAAGTACTAATCATTGTCGTCCATTGCATGTTTAACACCATAACCACTAATAATTGTATTGTGACCTTAACTTGTGCTTTGACCTATGCTAACCGTACTGTAACCGCTATTTGTAAAAGACGATGTTACTGGGGTGTGTTATAGACGGGTAATTCGTATATAGAGAATTATAGCGTGGGTGACTGTGTAGTTACGCCAAAGGGCATAATATTGATTATATAGTGACTGGTGTAGCAGCTGTGTGTGTACGGGAATTCCCTGAGTGTTTATTGTTATTGTGTACGTTTCACTTGGTAACCGTACCACGTGGTGCTGTTGCCAGAGGAAACGGGTGTGACTGTTGAATAGTACGCGTGTATAGTATTCGTTGTCGACGACGTTCCATTGTTAAGTATGGGTGCGTCGCAGTCAACGATTCCGGATCCCTTAGGATGTATGGTTAAGAATTTTAAAAAGGGATTCAAAGTTTGTGATTTTGGGGTAAAGATGTCTCCTGTACGTTTGGTCACTTTGTGTACTAGGGAGTGGCCTACTTTGGTTGCGGCATGGCCGCCACGTGGCAGTTTGGATCCAACTCTGGTACAGCGCTTACACGTGGCTGTATCGGGTAGGCCTGAACTTTACGGCCAGTTTCCTTATATTGACTGTTGGAGACAGGCCGTAAATGACTCGCCAAAATGGCTCCAGACATGCCACGAGGAGCAGTGTCGCCTCATGGTAGCTAGGACTTGCTCGTCCACTAGGACTGGTGTTAGGCCCATTTTGGACACGCCCCCTGAGTCCGAGATCCCTTTGCCGCCCCCTTACTTTCCGGTAAGAGGAAGTGACGCAAATACAGGAAGTCCTGTAACCCTTCCCTCATTACCCTCATCCACTTCCGCTTCCTCCTCCAGTGCAGGATCCACCCCCCCTCGTACTAAATCCCCCCTTCCGGAACCAGATAGACCAACCTCCATTAGAAACGAATATCCTGATTTGGCGCCACTTCAGACTTCCGGTCAAGCTTCATCTAGCTCGGCTCGAAGTGTTTTATTTACGACCTTTTCCCAAAACCGACCTCCCACATCCCCATACCCTATCTCTCCCCGACCGGAACCCATGACTGACGCCTCTCTACGTAGCCCCATCCAAACCCGACAGTTGACTGGTGCCCAACAATTAAAGCACTATCAGATGCCTCTTCGTCTGAATCCCGGGTCAGCTTATATCGATGCCGCAGGTCAAATGGCACACGCTGATCCAGTCTTCGTATATGTCCCATTTACCACAACCGATCTTTTAAACTGGAAGACCCATAATTCCTCGTATACTGAGAAACCACAAGCTATGACTGATCTGTTCACCTCAATAGTACAGACGCATAATCCGACATGGGCTGATTGCCAGCAGTTATTAATGACTTTATTTAACAATGAGGAAAGGACAAGAATAAATCAAGCAGCCATTAAAGCATTAGAGGATAGAGCCCGTGCTTTGAACCAAGCCAATCCAGCAGCATGGGCCGCGACACACTATCCCAACACCGATCCCGATTGGAACGTAAATGGTGCTGATATGGTTCAACTCAGAGCCTATAGAGACGCTATAATTGCTGGCATGAAAGCCGGAGGAAAGAAAGCCATTAACATGTCGAAGACAGTTGAGGTGATCCAGAAAAGCGATGAAGCGCCCAGTGTCTTTTATGACCGATTATTGGAGGCGTACCGCTTGTACACCCCCTTTAATCCGGAAGACGCAGACAATTCCCGAATGGTTAACTCCGCCTTTGTCAGCCAAGCATACGGAGATATTAAGCGCAAGCTACAAAAGTTAGAAGGGTTTGCAGGTATGTCAATCTCCCAACTAATGGAGGTAGCTAATAAGGTCTATATGAATAGGGAAACAGAAAGCAAGAAAGAGGAGGAGCGCAAGATGCGTAAAAAGGCTGATATGCTAGCGGTAGCGATCGCAGGCGTAGATAAACGGGGCCCAGATAGAGGCAATAATAGATGGAGTAGGGAGCCTTTGAGTAGGGATCAGTGTGCGTATTGCAAGGAAGAAGGGCATTGGAGGAACGAATGTCCGCAAAGAGAGCAGTACGAGAGAGACCAACCCAGGGCAGGCTACGGAAACTTTAGAGGCAGAGCGAGAGGTAGAGGAGGCCCCGGAGGGAGTAATGGTTATAGAGGGAGTAATGGGAACAGAGGAAGTGTTAGGGAAGACAGGTATATTCCAGCAGCGCAAAGGTCCCGCGATAGAGAAGGTAGGGACTTCGTAGGATTGGCTGACACGGTCATGGAGGACTATTGATACCGACCGGGCTCCATCCCCCTTGGTCGAGCGGAGCCTATGGTCGATGTATCAATAGGGGGAAAAGGAGTGCGTTCATGATCGACACTGGTGCTGAACATTCAGTGGTGACTAATCTAGTTGCTCCTCCATCTGGAAGGACTATTACTGTGATAGGAGCAACTGGAAGAAGTGCTGAAAAACCGGTTCTTAAAAGTCGACTCTGTACATTGGGAGGCCACGTAGTAAAACACCAATTCCTTTATATGCCTGAATGTCCAGTCCAATTGCTGGGACGTGATATGCTATCAAAATTACAAGCGCAGATTACGTTCCTACCAAATGGAACAACATCCTTAAAGTTTAATGGACCTTCAGGTATTATGACTTTATCCGTACCAAAGGAAGAAGAGTGGCGACTTTATACAGTGTTGACTAGCCAAAACCCTAGGAGTGATGAGACATTGTTTAACATACCAGGAGTTTGGGCAGAGAACAACCCACCAGGACTGGCCCGCAATATTCCACCAATAAAAATTGAACTGAAACATGGGGTTTATCCAGTGAGCCTAAGACAATATCACATTCCGCAGAAGGCTAAGAAGAACATCCAATCCTATCTGGATAAGTTCATACGGTATGGTATCCTAAAATTCTGTACTTCCCCCTGGAACACCCCATTGCTGCCTGTTCAAAAGCCCGGTACAGATGAGTATCGACCTGTACAGGACTTAAGAGCAGTCAATGATGCGGTTGTTGGCATACATCCAGTTGTACCCAATCCATATAACCTGCTTGCTTTAATTCCGGGCGGGGCTACTTACTTCACAGTCTTAGATCTCAAAGATGCCTTCTTTTGCCTCCGAATTGCCGCAGAAAGCCAATGTATTTTCGCTTTCCAGTGGGAGAACGCTGTAACGGGCTCAAAACGCCAAATGACTTGGACAAGACTGCCCCAAGGGTTTAAAAATTCACCTACCCTATTTGGTTCAGCTCTAAGTCAAGATCTACTGGATTTCGAGTCTATCCCAGGAGAATGTGTATTGTTACAATATGTAGATGACTTGTTGATAGCAGCAGTTACAAAAGAAATCTGTCAGCAAGCAACGCACGATCTACTACACATTCTCTGGAAGGCAGGATACAAGGTGTCTAGAAAGAAGGCTCAGTTGTGTTTGCCAACTGTCAAGTATCTGGGATTCCATATCTCTGAAGGTCAAAGGATTATGGGGCCAGAGAGAAAAGAAGCTGTCTGCCAAATACCAATACCCAAGAATAGAAGACAAGTGCGAGAATTCTTGGGGGCAGCAGGCTTCTGTAGGATATGGATTCCCAGCTATGCGATACTAGCAAAACCTCTGTACGCAGCTATCAAAGGTACAGAGCACGACCCCTTCTTATGGACCCAAGAACAGCAAACGGCATTTGAAGATGTGAAGAAGGCTTTGATGAGTGCCCCAGCATTAGGTCTACCTGATCACACACGACCATTCTACTTATATGTACACGAGCAAAGAAGAATGGCTGTGGGAGTATTGACACAGTACTTGGGATCATGGCAAAGACCTGTTGCCTACATGTCTAAGCAACTGGATGCAGTGGCCAGCGGACTTCCACCTTGTCTAAGAGCCGTAGCTGCAGCCGCCCTGCTAGTAGCTGAAGCCGATAAACTCACTCTGGGTCAAGAACTTTATGTACGAGTCCCACATGCAGTACAGACGTTGTTGGATTACAAAGGAAATCATTGGTTTAGTAACAGCCGTATGACCAAGTATCAAGCAATGTTGTGTGAAAACCCAAGAGTGCATTTAGAGACTGTAAACACCTTAAATCCAGCTACCCTTTTGCCACAACCTACTGAAAGTCAACATGATTGTTTGGAAGTAATGGATGAAGTATTTTCAAGTAGACCAGATCTTCGTGATTTTCCCATCCAGAACCCCGATGTTCAATATTACACCGACGGCAGTAGTTATGTGAAAGAAGGGATCCGCTATGCAGGATATGCAGTGACAACAATAGACAAGGTGATAGAAGCTCGGCCACTGGCGAAAGGAACATCAGCACAAAAGGCAGAATTAATAGCACTAACACGAGCGTTACAATTGGCTGAAGGTTTAAGAGTAAATATCTATACGGACTCTAAGTATGCGTTTTTAACCACTCATGCCCACGGAGCTTTGTATAAAGAAAGAGGACTACTGAATTCAGAAGGCAAAGAAATCAAGTACGCAGCCGAAATCCTACAACTATTGGAAGCAGTGTGGGAGCCGAAAGAAGTCGGTATCATACATTGTCGAGCGCATCTGAGAGGAGATGGTGATGTAACCAAGGGAAATCGGATGGCAGATAGTGCAGCTAAGCGTGCTGCTGAATCAGGAAGACAGGAGTATGTGGGGCATATAGCTGCTCTTATACCAACTCCACTGTCCCAATGGACTCCAGTTTATACAGCTCAAGAAGAGGAGTGGTTAAAGACTGAACCGGGAAAGTATTTGGAGAACAAGTGGTATCAGCTAGAAGATGGAAGAATAGTCATACCAGCATCACTAGCGGTAGAAATTGTCCAAAATTATCACAACGGGACACATTCTGGGAGAGACAGTACTGAAGAATCTCTCAGGAAACATTTCTACATACCAAGATTGTCCAACTTGACTCAGGCCATTGTACGCAGATGTGTAACGTGTGCTAAGAATAATGCAAGACAAGGACCAGTAAAGCCACCAGGAGTCCAGTTTATGGGGGGACTCCCCATGTCCGATCTACAAATAGACTTTACAGTAATGCCTAAATCGGGTGGACATCGTTACCTGTTGGTAATTGTGTGCACCTATTCAGGCTGGGTAGAAGCATGTCCTACTCGTACAGAGAAAGCAGGAGAAGTTGTAAGATTCCTGCTACGAGAAATAATACCCCGATATGGACTACCCTGTTCTATAGGATCGGACAATGGTCCAGCTTTTGTTCATCAGTGCCTACAACAACTGACTCATATGCTTGGTATAAAGTGGAGGCTTCATACTGCATATAGACCCCAGAGTTCTGGTAAGGTAGAGAGAATGAATAGAACTATAAAGAACCAGTTGGCTAAAATGTGTCAGGAAACCCAACTTAAGTGGAACGTTCTCTTACCCATAGCTTTATTGCGAATCCGCAGTACCCCTACCAGAAGGATGGGCCTCTCTCCTTTTGAAATCATGTATGGGCGACCACCTCCCGTACTTGGTAACTTAAGGGGGGACTTGAGTCAGTTGGGAGAAGGAATTACCCGGCAGCAGGTTGTAGAGTTGGGTAAGACTATGGAGGAGGTACAGAAATGGGTACAAGATAGATTACCTGTGAATATTTATCCCCCTGTTCATAGTTATCATCCAGGAGATCAAGTGTGGATTAAAGAGTGGAATAATGTACCGTTAGGGCCCAAGTGGAGAGGTCCTTATGTTGTTCTTTTGTCTACCCCTACAGCGATAAAAGTAGCCGAAGTGACTCCGTGGATACATCACTCCAGGGTTAAACCAGCAGCAGTCGATTCTTGGCAAGTTACAGCAGATCCAGAGAATCCCTGCAAGATCCGGTTAAAACGCACTACTCAGTCGGAGTAACGAGGAATTATTGTGGATTACAAATTTTATTGTTACAGGTGTGAGTGAGAAGGCCATAATAAAGCCTGTCCGCTTACCATCACATAGTGTATAAGCCAGGAAAGTCTCGAAGGGACACCTGTGAAGATGAGCAGAACTCCATTCCCTGCAGCCCTCACATCCTGGAAGCTGAGGTTCCATCGCACGGACGAAGACTGAGGATGACGGCGAAAGATGTGCTTTTGATTGTGTTTATTTATATGTGTTTTTATATTCAGGAAGGTAGAGGTACCGACACTCCTAGCTGTGAGGTATGCATTAAGACTACGAGAACAGGTAACCATATTTCCCAAACCCTAATTTGGCATTCACAATACGAATGTAAAGGAGAGGTATCAAGATGTAGATACCTAAATATAGACTATAGTGTGTGCCATTTAGGAGTAGGAGAACCTAAGTGCTTCAGTCCAGAGTATCAACCTCGTACAATTTGGTTGACTCTCAGGAATGGAGATCCTCAGGGGACCCTAATTAATAAGACGGTGTTAGAATCCGTACATTCTTCGGGTGTTCTGCTATTTGATGCATGTAAGGCGATATCAAGTGGTAGAAAACCGTGGAATGTATGTGGGGATCTTAGATGGGAGAGGACGTATGGGTCTAATGATAAATATATTTGTCCCAGTAGTAAAAATAAATATGTGAGTCCTAGATGCCCAAATAAAGACTATAACTTTTGTCCATATTGGTCTTGTGTGGGGTGGGCGACTTGGGGACAGACAGTAGATAAAGACATGATAGTGACTAAGTTGCCGACTAGCCCTTATTGTAAGTCTATGGAATGCAACCCAGTCCATATACTTATTAATAACCCCGACAAGTTCCTAGATAAGTATGGAAATTTATTTGGGTTTCAGATATACGGGACGGGTTTAGATCCTGGGACATTATTGTTTATAGGAATAGAGACTGATACGGTATCCTCCCAGACTCATCAAGTATACCATTCCTTTTATGAAGAGATGAGTATAGATAATAAGATCCCCCATAACGCTAAAAACCTGTTCATTGACCTAGCTGAAAGTATTGCCGGTAGTCTTAATGTTACCAACTGCTATGTGTGTGGAGGTACTAACATGGGAGACCAATGGCCTTGGGAAGCAAAGGAGGTAATGTCCGGTTCTGAGGCAGTTGACCAACTAATATCTACACAAGCCGATTATCATTTGAGTGTTAGAGGTAAATCTGAGTGGAGATTAAAGACCTCCATCATAGGTTATGTTTGCATAGCAAGGAAAGGAATAATGTATAATACTTCTGTAGGAGAATTAACTTGTCTAGGGCAAAAAGCTTATGATGATGATACTAAAAATACAACTTGGTGGTCGGCTTCAAATGTCTCAGAACCATCTAACCCGTTTGCTAGATATGCCAATTTAAAGGATGTGTGGTTTGATCTATCCATCACATCTACCTGGAGAGCCCCAGCAAATTTGTACTGGATCTGTGGTAAGAAAGCCTATTCGGAGTTGCCACAGGACTGGGAAGGGGCATGTGTGTTGGGTATGCTCAAACCATCCTTCTTCTTGTTACCGATTGAAACAGGTGAGACTTTAGGTGTTAAAGTGTATGATGTGAATCATAGGAAGAAAAGGGGACCCTTAGAGATAGGCACCTGGGAAGATAATGAATGGCCTCCCCAGCGTATCATAGATTATTATGGGCCAGCCACGTGGGCAGAAGATGGTACCTTTGGTTATAGAACCCCAATTTATATGCTCAACCGTATTATAAGATTACAGGCGGTGGTTGAGATTATTACTAATGAGACCTCACAAGCGCTCAATCTTCTAGCGAAGCATAATACCAGGATGAGGACAGCAGTGTACCAAAATAGATTAGCCTTGGATTACCTTTTGGCAGTAGAGGGAGGTGTATGTGGGAAGTTTAACCTGAGCAATTGCTGTCTTCAAATAGATGACGAAGGGCAAGCAATAGCTGAGCTTACTAGCCATATGGTTAAACTAGCGCATGTGCCTACTCAGGTATGGAAAGGGTACAATCCAAGTAGTTGGTTTGGTAGCTGGTATGAGTGGTTTGGAGGGCTTAAGGCAGTGGTAGGTGGAGTCCTACTGATTTTACTGTTGTGTCTACTCCTACCGTGTCTTATACCCTTAGTAGTTAGGTCTGTGCAAAGCCTGATAGGAAGTATAGCAGAGAGGAAGGCTGCTGCACAGATAATGGCGATATATAAGTATAAGGCTCTAGATCAAGGAGAACCAATGCAGGAAGATGAGTGTTAAAAGATTCACATCATAAGATAAGTCTGGTCTGGTTCATGGTAACCTGAGGTATATGCAAACCAAGGTTAAGTGATGCCTCAAGTAATTGTGAAATATCAGAGGCATCAAAGGGGGGAATGTGATGTAATTCCAGTAAAATACAAGTTTAGCAGGCTAAGATTGCCACAAGGCATATGTATGTATATGTGTTTGTAGTATCAGTTAGTTAATAACACGTAGCTAAGATACTGTTATCACTGTACTGACCAGGTGCAGGAATGTAAGAACTGGAATTACGCGTCCCTCTCCTTTGTATCAGATGAGCCACGTGGTTAGACCGGATGGATGAGTTTAGACTCTATTTATTAAATAGGTTAAGGGTATGTGTGGGTGTAGTTAATTGTGGGAGGAGCTACAGTGCTATATAAGGAATGTACTCTATGTATTCAGTACTCAGACTTTGCTGTATTTTGGTGACGCTAGTCCCTCTGAGTCCCGATCGGTGATCCAATAAAGAATCTCTTCCTTCCTGAAGAAACCTGTGTCCATCTCTCTGTGCTTGGCTTCCGTCAGTTTCTCCGGTATCAGTGCAGCGCAGTGTTTTGCCACGCATTGGGTTGGCTGATATATATTCAAACACTGTATATTCCTGTGCATTGTATTGATGAGGTGATCTGTAATACGCTCACAAACTGCACGTTCCTGTGAGTTATTTTGCTGTAGAGCTTGTGATACACTCTCACACTGCACTTTCCCATGCATTTTATTGCTGAGGTGTTCTGTGATGTACTTGCACCTCACACATTACTGTCAGTTGTATTGCTTTGGAGCTATGCGATACACTGATATGCTTCACATTATATTATTTCACACACACACACACACACACACACACTTAAAATTTAACATTATTATTATTATTTTATTATTTACATAGCGCCATCAAATTCCGTAGCGCTGTACAATGGGATAAACAACTCCCAGTTTACTGAATAAGAATATACCCGGCGAGTAAGAATGCTATCCCCCCCAGATTTGTGGGGGTTCCTACGCCCATGGTGATAGGTGTGATGACTGTGTGTGATATGTATGCTATGTGTTGGCTATGTGTGATATTTGTAATGTGTGGATTAACTGTGTGTGATATGCATGGATTGGTTGTATGTGATATTTGTGCTGGGTTTATTGGCTGTGTGTGATGGGTATTTAATTGAGCTAAAAATACGCATTTAGGCCTATGTGTAAATGCAGGTGTATATTTTTGCAGAGTCACATGCACACAGTCCTACAGTTATACATATATATGACAAAAGCAACTTCGCCACTGGTTTTTGGAGGGGCCTGTTTGCCGGTCTCCTACCCTGTTTCTGCCACTTGGACTTTTAACTAGAACTGATTCAAACATGTGGCGGCGGCCATCTTCAATTGTCCAGCAGTGTTTTGTCATCGAGTGTATGGAACTGTTTTGGGCATGGGACCATGTGCACGGTGAGGCAAAAATAAGACTTCCAGGAAATTCCTGAACCCCTGACCCGATCTGGGTGATTTCTGGATATGTTATTCACCCAGAGCAGGGCAATCAGGGTAAGTGACTTTTGTGGGGATATGTTGTATTTTGGGGTACTTTGGGGGGTTTGTAAATATGTATGTTTTTTTTCTGCTTAGAGTTAATTGAGTTAGTCCATTGTCTTCGTTAATTATATCACAGGCAGAGGGGAGGGATTGTGTACACTGTATGGGAGTGAAAATTGGCCCACCTGGGTGGTAAACATGTGGGGAAAACTGTATAAAAGACCAAGCTGTTCAATAAACCCTCAGATCTGCTGTTCCTGTTTGACCCTCAACACGTAGTCTTGTCTCGTGATTGGAGGGGAACTGCTATAATCACACTGGGGATTGCTATACTTTGTATACTCCCCTGGGTTTAAATCACTTAGATCTTCTAAGATCTTTTCCTGTTACGCTCTCCTGGAGGAGAAGTCTCATCCACACGGTCCTGGATGTCAGAGGTTGATCCAGGGTGGAAGGAAGACGGCGAGATTCCAGTTAAGTAAGCTATGGCGGTTGTGGAGTCTACGGTGGCTGTGGTGTCCGGTGCGGTCTTATAGTCCTCGGCGTCAGCTAGGAAGCATCCGTTAATGGAGGTGACCAGTCGGGGTGCCAGGTGATCCGTTACAATGTACACTGTCAAATACAGCCACACACAGTTGCAGGCAGATAGTCACATACACAGGATCAGGCAGAAACACACAGGTACAGGCAGTCACACACATACACAGTTACAGGCAGACAGTCACGTACATACAGCCACACATACATTCTTACACACACACACACACACACATATATGCAGACATCCACACACAGGCAGACAGCCACACACACAGACAGCCACACACAGGCAGACAGCCACACACACACACACACAGCCGCACGCACACAGAGGAAGACAGCCACACACAGGCAGACATCCACACACACACAGAGGCAGACAGCCACACACAGACAGCAACACACACAGGCAGACAGCCACACAGACAGACAGCCACACACACACACACACACAGCCAGCCACACACATAGGCAAACAGCCACACAGGCAGACAGCCACACACACACAGCCACACGCACACAGAGGAAGACAGCCACACACAGGCAGACATCCACACACACACAGAGGCAGACAGCCACACACACAGACAGCCACACACACACACAGGCAGACAGCCACACAGACAGACAGCCACACACACACACACACATAGGCAGACAGCCACACAGTGATGGGCCCATGGGCATACCTAGAGCATTTTGCAACCATTGCGGATCCTATATTTGGTACCCCTCAACTTTAAAATGTAAAACACCCGCAAATTTTTTATATGTTTTTAATGTATTTAGCACTGAGCAGGGTTTCTATATTTTTTTATGTTTTTACCACTGAGCAGTGTTAGTGTGTTTGAACGTAAGCATGTTTTTGTATGGAGTATGAGTGAGTGAATGTAGGGGTGTATGTGTTTGTATGTAGTGTTGGCATTTGAATTCAGGCGAGTATTTGTGTATAGTGTGGTTTTTGAATGCAGTGGTGTATTTATATGTAATGGTGGTGTTTTAATACAGAGGTGTGTTTGTATGTAGTGTTGACCTTTGAATGCAGGGGTGTGTTTGTATGTAGTGTTGACGTTTGAATGCAGGGGTGTGTTTGTATGTAATGTTGACATTATAATCCAGGGGTGTATATGTGTGTAGTGTTGAAGAGATGCTGAGATGTATGCACATATACACAAACACACAGATACATACACAGACACACATGCAGCTTCATAGACACAAACAAACAGATACATACACAGACACACATGCAGCTTCATAGACACAAACACACAGATACATACACAGACACACACAGATACAGACACACATGCAGCTACATACACACAAACACTCAAACATACAGACACATATACATACATACAAACACTGATACACATACAGATAAAAACACAGACACAAACAGATACAGACACACATGCAGCTACATGGACTTACATAGACACAAACACTCACACACATACACAGACATATATACACACACACAAATCACATGCATCTACATAGACACAAACAGATACACATAAATACTCTATTACAGAGCCCCTCCCCCTCCAAAACCCCTTCCAGCCTCTTAATAAAAAAGCAATAAGAAGAAGGAAATGCTACCTACATTAAGGAGAGTGATGTGGCCCAAATCCGATTGATTGTGGAGCGAGCAGAAAGATCCTTCTGTGCCGCGCACTGTTTGAAGCACCGTGAGGGCGGCGCATGCCAACGTCAGTACGTGGGGAAGCGCAGCTCCCAGGAAAGCAGCGATGGGCCCCCTCTCGGGTAAGCAGCGATGGGCCCGAGGACTGTGCACAGAATAGTTGGTCGGCGGTCCCCCTTCCTCGGACGGGCCCTCGGACCATGTCCGAAGTGCCCGACCGCTCAGTCAGCCCCTACACACACACAGTCAGACAGTCACACACACAAACACACACATACACAGACAGCCACACACACAGGCAGGCAATCACACACACAGGCAGGCAATCACACACACAGGCAGATAATCACACATAGTTACCTCTGTTCTTTATGGAGGAGGGGTGGAAGTGCAGCTCCTGGAGACATCTTAATGACAGCTTCCTGACCTGCTTCTTACCTCCACATCCCTTGAAGCTCCTGGAGACTGTTTTTTGGGGAAGCAGGGACTCCTTCCTGCTTCCCATGCTGCAGTTACCCGGCAAATTTAGCTCCGCCTCCGCCCTGCGGCATTGTACGCTCCACCCCCGCTGCAATGTTGGGTGATTTAAATAAATAAAAAAATTATAAGCCTGGACGACCATGTGTGAGCTGTGTCGGCTGCCTGGCGCCCTGTGCAGTCGCACAGCTCGCAAACCCCTAAGGCCAGCCCTACTGACAACAAACCATGTAATTGACTAACAACAGACATGGTTAAACGCTATAAATGATCTGCCTAATAACAGTTTCCTTTCTGTAATGCTACTTTTTGAATATGAAAACTCAATAAACACAGAATGTCAACAACAAAAAAAAGTGTTTTTTTTCCCCCTGTGTCTTTGCTATTAGGTGATTGTGTCTAGGGCGAGTCTTGTGCTATTTGGGAGCTAGTTTTCTGGGATATTCCTATGCCACTTATCCCGAACGTCTTGAAATTTGTCACCTGCTGTTAAGTGCTTTCTTGCATCCATTCATAATCTACCGTAAATTAGTGGAAATTTGGTTAGCAAACCTTATTTTTGATGTTTCTAAAAGTATTATCAATTGAAAAAAAACGTGTTTCTAGTACTAGAATAGTAATGCTATGTATTCGTTTGTACAGGCCTCTTGAACTCTTGATAGTGACATAGGAATATAGGCATCAAAACAAATTTCGCTTAATGAAGCAGTTTTGGTGTATAGATCACGCTCCTGCAGTCTCACTGCTCAGTTCTCCGCTATTTAGTAATTAAATCAAGTTTGTTTCTGTTTATGCAGTTCTAGCCATACCTCCCCTGGCTGTGACTCACACAGCCTACTTGAAAAAAAAGTGTTAATTTTTAATCAGATGTTAACTTGCTTTAGAAGTTTATATCTCCTGCTCTGTATATTCAGGGCGACCAGATCAACCATGTTTACAGGGACACATATAAGCATCTCATATTTATGAATTCACATGGAAAGGGTTGCCCTGCAGTGTGTATAATGCATATTCTACATTATTGCCTACTGCCAAACTGCTTAATTGCAGGATTCTTCATTGCCTAATTGCTTGATCTAATACACCTTCTTCCGAATTCTACATACTACAGGGCCACCCTTTTCATGTGCTGCCTATCAAATTGTGAATGCAATATGTGTCCCAGAAACATGGTGCATCTGGTCACCCTGTGTATATTGAACTTTAATCACACACGCGACTCCTGCAAGTTCTAGAAAGCTATTAACAGAGCAGGAGATAATACCTTCTAAATTGGACATTTGTTATAAAGGAAGTATACACATTGGATCTCCCTTTACAGGAAGTGTTTAGGAAGAATATGCAAGTCACATGTAGTGAGGTGTGACTAGGGCTGTATAAATAAAGTGATATAACTCCTAATTGACAGAGAATTGAGTAGTGAGACTGCAGGGTCATGATAAATACACCTAAACTGCTTCATTAAGCTAAAGTTGATTTGGTGCCTATTGTGTTCTTTTAGGATTTCTGCAATTTATAGTCTATAGCTATGTCTTTCGTAAATAAATAAACAAATCATTGTAAAGGTATAAAAACTTTGAACTCACCTGATTGGCAGTAACAGCAAAGTACTGAAGGTTCTGCAGTTTCCCTATTTCAGGTGGGATATAACTGAGGTTGTTGTGGCTCAAATCCAAATACCGGAGCCTGCGACAATAGCAGAGCTGAACTGGGATATTGTCTATCTTGTTGTTATTTAAATATAGCCGTTCAATGGTTTCCAGATTTCCTATCTGGACAGGTATGTAATAAATCTGATTAAACCAAAGCTTCAAACTGGTGAGACGGTGGAGGTGCTGTAAACTCATGATCTCCTCGATGGAAGTCAAGTTGTTGTCCTTCAAGTCAATTTCTTGCAAGGTAACAAGACTAAAAATAATATGGGGGATCCTCTCCAGGTTGCACCGTACCAGCTCCAGCTCTTTGAGCTGAACCATCTTCTTCAAGTTGTTGACAATCATCAGTTTAGTGCCTTTATTGTGGATTGACAGCTTTTGCAAAGTAGCACCGACATCAGCCACCCCCTGAGGTATCTTTTTAAGGCTGCTCTTCAGCCTCAACACTTTTAGTCTCTTTAACTCACGAAGAGGATCAATATCATGGTGCTTTTTATTCTCTTCATTTAAAATACTAATCAAGTGCAGCTCTTCAAGTGATTTCAAGTTGTAAATCCATAACGGGATATCTTTGAAATCCATGAATTTGATATGTAAGGTCTTCAGATTGTCTCGAAGGAAGGTCAGGGCTAGCACATCAATACTAACAGCTTTGCAGTCCAACCACAGCTCTTTCAGGTTCTTGAGCTGGGCAATATTCACAGGGATTATGATACTTTCAAACTTATCCAGTTTCAATACTTCCAGCTCAACCAGGTCAAATACATTGTCAGGTATTCCACTAAGCATACAGAGATTAAGCTCTAACTTGTCCTGGGTATTTTTGGTAATGTGTTGACGAAGCTTATCCAATGTCCACTCATAGTTGAGATTGAGCTGATGGAGCTTGTTCTCACTGACCTCTGACAAGAAGACAGCAAAGCGTTTGGAGTACAACGGATCATACTGATCAATGAGATGCAACATGAAAGCCAAGTCATTCTTTACATCTGGAATGTCACTGTATTTGATCTCTTTTCTGATAGAGTCAAAGGAATATTCTTTCAGGGAGCACCACAGCATCCACCACAGCGTGTACAAAGTTACCAGTCCATATAAGCCTACTAAGGTAATGTAGAAGGACGCCAGAATTCTGAAGAGGCGTGCCAATGGATAGATGCAATGGTACAATCGATATCCAGTGAAAGTCTCAGTTTCGACCCTGCATTGCACATCAAATATAATTCTGCGGACATAGTAAATGTGGTAGCAGAGAATTCCTATGAAGAGAATCACCTTAATGATTATCTGACGCATGTAGAGGCTGTATACTATGTCTCCGTCTTCCACGTGTTTCTTGAAATTTTTTACCTTCTCAAATAGTGCCTTTGCCTGCTCTCCTTCTTTTTTGTCAAGGTCACCTATCTTCTGTTTATCCACAATACCCTGATCCACATGGAGTGTGCTTCTTTGAGATTCCTCAAAATTGGCTTCCACGTCTTCTCTGAGTTTAGGATTGGGGGTCTTTTCTTCAACAGCCTGGCAGAGAGCTTGTGTGGTCCAGGGGGAGTCAAAGCACTTTAGAAGTATGGAAAGGAAGTGTTCCAGCTTGGAGCTGGTACTGGGTAATTTAAACCAGAAGTTGCTGCAAACTTGAAAGATTACAGTATGGAGCAACACAAGGTAAGGAAAATATTTGGAGAACCAGTGCATATGGATCTCATAACAGAGAGCATCCACAAGGCCGTATTGTTGTCTGTCCATGTTATAAATAATACCTGTGGGTACAGATGTAGACGTGCTGTTAGAGTTTGAATCTTCGGAATTGATAGTCCAGGTCTCTAATGAAATATAGCAGCTGTTTACAGTCATCGATACGCAAGGAAGGCAAGTCATTTTGTCTTGGGAGATCTGAAGGGTGCCTCCAAACACTGCTACCATAAGCATGACCATGGAGATGTACTCCGAGAAGACATCCCACAATGGCTTCATAATCCGATAGGCTGGTGGGCTTTCCGCTATGCGTTTCACATCAGAGATTGGAATCATGGCTTAACTGAATAAAGCAAATACAACACAAGTCAGCACATGCCCAGGGCCCCAAGTTACATTATGAGAAAGAGAGGCACTTGATAGATAAGTAGAAAGATAGAAACAGAGATTTGGTTTTCAGAGATTGTTGTAATTAATAATGTAGTGGAAACAAAAATAACTATAATAAAAGAGCATATCAAATGTGAAAATAAACCCATAAAGGGTTTATTTTAAAGAAATACTGTCACTTCCTTTTTACATTTTTTTTTTTACAAATCTCTATAGTTAACAAATAAGCATTTTTGACATGTAAAATATAAACCTAAATTTAAAACTATCTGCAGCAGTGGCAGCTTTAGCATTTGTGAGACCTTAGGCTAAACTCAAACATGAGTCCCGTATAGGGCCATATGTTTTTGTGTGGGAGGGTGACAGTGTGGCGGAATGACAGTGTGTGACAGTGTGTTTATGCAGCAATCAATTTCCTGGTGGACCAGTGTTTTTCGTCCCTGTGGTGTCTCTCCCTGGTATTCTGATGGGCCAGATATCTGGTCTGCAGAGTTGTAGACCAGGTGGTAGTTATCTCCCAAGCTCCGGCACTTGATGTGTCAGAGCATTGCCATGGTAACCCATGGCAACACTCTGATTGGCCGGAGCTTGCGAGACAAATTCTTTATAATCTGCTACTTTGAACCCAGTTCATCTGCAGACCAGAGGGTATGCTCGGCTCTCTATCCCTCTCTGAGTGGGGGACTGAGTGGCAGGGTCGCACACCTGGAGACATACACGGTAAGCCGCTAGTGTCGGGCCCTCGCTCACGGACCAAGGGCCCAACATATCAGTCTGCCCTTTGGTGAGTTAGGCAGCAGCAAAGCCCCAGAGAGCACAAAACCTAACTCACCCAATTAAAGAGCTACTTGTGAATTTATTTAATTTTGCAAGAAACAAAAAACAAAAAAAAACTGGGGGGGGTGTCACCCAACCTGTCCCAGTGGAGGCTGGTTTATATTCCTCCTTATTTGCATTGTATGCCCTGGCTTTGCCTTGTCTGAAATGGATTACACGTTATAATCTTTAATATAAATTAAAAAAAAAAAAAAAAAACTGAGCTGTGCTGTAAAAAAAGGTTAACATAACTTATCTGTGATTTTAAATGCTTTGTTCATATTTTTTTTTTGCTTAGTTTGCTTTTATATAACAAGAGGCGCAATGTAAACAGTGATGCAAACTCAGGACCAGACGAACCTTGTCAGTCAGTCTTCAGGAGAAAGTGAATGCTGATGGCTGGCTCCTCCGCTTTTACCACAGTCGGCTCCAGGACACGCCTCTTCTCGGACTTGCTATTGGTCAGGGGATCTGTCGCTTACTGAACTGTGCATTTTCATTGGCTGCTCGTATAGCGCTGGTCCTGGCGCAGCTAATGTTACTTTTCTGCTGCTCTGTGATTGACTGATATTATTTATTTGAAATTCGCCTTCGTTTTTTTTTTTTTTTTAGTTATAGTTATACAAAATAAAGACTATGGGCGGAGCTTGAGCAAAGTTCCATTTCAGTTGCTCAGTTAATTTACCCACAATCCATCAGTCAAAATATTCCCACAAAGGGCAAACTGCAGACTCCGTGGGTAGAGTAGAACAAAATGGAGGCGACCAGACGCCAATATCTGGAGCAAGGAAGAAAAGATTAAAAAAACAATAGGTATTAATAAAGGCAAGCCTTAAAAAGAAGAATATAATCATTAAGATACAAGGGGCATAAAAGGAAAGGAAAACTGAAAGTAAAAAAAAACATAACCTGTTATAACTTTGCTTTATCATGTTAAAGGAACGCCATAGCGTCGGGTATACAAACATGTATCCCTGACACTATAGTGCCGAAGTGGCTGTGTAGGGGACTGGTCCTCTCTCTGTGCAATAAAGAGATGAT
The DNA here is from genome assembly GCF_036172605.1 of Pelobates fuscus. NCBI lineage: Eukaryota > Metazoa > Chordata > Amphibia > Anura > Pelobatidae > Pelobates > Pelobates fuscus. The sequence goes on along the minus strand of NC_086325.1, from coordinate 142,531,316 downwards.
GTTACTTACTTTTTCTCCCACGCCGCACAAGTTTTGCCACATGGCCCCTGTTCCATGACTGAGATTGTCAATTTTGATGATTTCAGCCAATCCAGTGCTTTCCCAATGGAAAGCATTGGGAGACCATTGCGCATGCACAGCAAAACGCCCCCGTGTACGTCAACCCGCATTTCCTCATAGAGATGCATTGAATAAATGCATCCCTATGGGGAGTTTGGAGACTTGACCCTAGGAAGCACCTCTGGTGGCCATCTGAGAAGCTACCACTAGAGGTATTCCTACCAAACAATGTAAACACAGACTATTCTTTGAAAGGGCAGTGTTTACAGTACTAACATTGCAGGACTCCCATTTGTAATACTTTACATACATATTGCACTAAAGAACTGCTCATAGCCCCATGACCACTGCAGTGATATGAAGTGATAATGGTGCGTGAAATCTGTAAGTGCCGCATTTTGCTATGAAGTTCTGCACATATATGTAGATTAACCAGCGTACAGCATTATTGGGGCATCATTAGACAGCCAGTAACATGAGTTCCAGGCTGGCAAATGTTAATTCTGTGCATATTAACTGATTAACAAAAAAATAATAATTATGTGCATATTTGTAGGCACAGAGTTGCACTCATTGGCTTAGAGCATATGGCTTCTACAATTCTGCACATCACCGGCTACAGAGGAACCTTGGCACCTGGCGGCGACCAAGGTTAGAGGGCAAGCCGTGGCCGAATGATTTTCCCATTACAGGGCAAACAGTGGGCTGTAGAGGATTTGATGCTTAGGGTGACCCTCTAGAAATAAATAAGCAAATAAATGATATTAAAATAATTACTAACAATATACGCACCTTCAATATTCCAGCTGCTGCTGCACAGAGGGAGGCCATCTACAGCTGCAGACAACTTCCTCCCAAACCAGGAAGATGCCCCACCAATCAAAAGCCTCTCTTTTATTCCTATATTTCATGTGCCATGGAGGAAGTTGAATGTCAATAATGGAAATGTTTATTATAAAAAATTCATTTTTCCACCTAAAAAAACGTTAGCTGTTTTCAAATCTGAAATTTTAGTTCTGGGTAATTCACGTCGGCTGAAACAATATTAAACCAAAATTAATGTAAAGTGCAGGAATTTGGCTATTTTCAAACCACTATCATGCTCTCTCTTAACTCACTTTCACAGTCACTCTGCCATCTCCTCTAGAATGTCCAAAGGTGACCTGAAACAGACTCTCTTCATAACTAAACTAACCATCTTCCTTCCCATTACCTCCTGCTAATCCTTACTTTACTCCTGTTAAAGTGGCACTGTCACCGTTTGGGAACTTTGCTGAATTCTCAAAGTCCCCTGACAGTGACATCACTGAGGGGGGTCCGGTGGCCAAAGGGGGCATGTAAAGGTGAGTTTACTTAACAAACCCTGTCCCTCGCAGCTCCGCCATCTTGGTCCGGCGTGGTCCTCCTCGGAGCTGACGTCACTGCTGTAGTTTTGAGCATGCGTGAGAGTACAGCATTTAGGTCTATGGGGGATCCAACGAAACCACGGGATCCTCTGTAGACACAGCCAACTCCCTGCAGCTGTCACTTATGTCAGCAGGAGGGATTGACACTTAGGTTTTGCCTTGTGCCACGAAAAGTCAACTGGAGCCATGGGCATCCGCAGGAATTTTTCCTTGGGTGGCATAGTTATAATGACATCTATGTTTGGCCCCTTTTTGACAGTGTCATGAAGGGGAGGGGCATAGTCATTATCACATAAAGCCAGGGTGAATAGCGTTTTCACAACTATGGTGTCAGGAATACAAGTATGTATTCCTAAAACTATAATGTTCCTTTAATCAACTTAAAGGAACATTTTGGTCACCATAACAACTTCATCTAAATGAAAATGCTATGATGCCAGGAGGCCCCTGGGTGCTCTCTTTCCTTTAAGCGGTTAAACCCCTCTCAAATGGTTTAACCCTCCAGCTCCAGGTCACTCAGTGGTATTCAGCTTCTGAAACGGAGTGTCAGGAAGTGCAAATTGACATCAGGCATTAGTGCCACTGATTGGCTAGAGTCAGCTGACGCTCTAAGCCAATCGCTTGTTCCCGGTTCATAAAAATGTTTAACTTTTTTATGAATGGGGAGCAACCGACTGGCTTAGAGTGCCAGCTGATCGCTCTAGCCAATCAGCGACACCCCTACCCAATGGCACTCGTTGCTTTCTGACACTCAGTAAATAAAATACACATTAACACTGAGATTTTTTTTACCTGGGGAGAAGGTCCAAAGTTTCACTGCCAGGCCCAGGTTCAAAAGCCTTATGATGTGGTGTCCAGAATAAAGTGGAGGGATCACTTCACTTGTCCTTCTTGCTCCAATCTCCTTTTCTTATTCTTCATTTGACAGAGTCTTCTTATTCTTCTGACACTGTCTTCTCTCCTCTTTTGCTTCTTCTGCTCCTTTACCTTTCTGCTACTTTCTCATTTTATCCCTTTCTGCTCCTTCTCCTTCTTTACCTTTGTGCTCTTTCTGCCCCTTCCAGCTCCTTGCTGCCCCTTTCTGCTCCTTGCTGACCCTTCCTGCTCATTTCTGTTCCTTCTCCAACTTTACCTTTCTGCTCCTTCTCCTACTTTACCTTTGTGCTTCTTCTGATTCTTTCAGCTCCTTTACCTTCCTGCTCAGTTCTGTTCCTTCTCCAACTTTACCTTTCTGCTCCTTCTCCTACTTTACCTTTGTGCTTCTTCTGATTCTTTCTGCTCCTTTACCTTCCTGCTCCTTCTGTCCCTTTCTGCTCATTTCTATTCCTTTCTGCTATTTTTCCTACTTTACCTTTGTGCTCCTTCTGCCCCTTTCAGCTCATTTCCACTCCTTGCTGCCCTTTCCACCTCCTTGCTGGCCCTTTCTGCTACTTTTTTTACTTTACCTTTGTGCTCCTTCTAATTCTTTCTGCTCCTTTACCTTTGTGCTCTTTCTGCCCCTTTCTTCGCCTTGCAGACCCTTTCTGCTCCTTGCCGCCCCTTCCTGCTTCCTGCTGCCCCTTCCTGCTTCTTGCTGCCCCTTCCTAGTTCTTGCCAGTGGCGGATCCAGAGCCTGATCTCGGGAGGGGCACTTGTAGATTATTTAAAGAAATAATCCAGACACAATAACCACTACAGCTCAGTGTAGTGGTTATGGTGTCTATAGTGCCGGGACCCCCTCCCAGAGTAAGTAGTCAAACCGTTTAAGAACAGTTTGACAACTTACCTGAAGTCTGCTGTGAAATGGGGCTGTAGTAGTGCATAGGAGCAGTAGTGTGTGTGAGTATTGCAGTGTGTGTGTGAGGGGGACAGTGTGTGAGCGTGTGTGAGAGCGGCAGTGTATGTCAGGGATGCAGTGTATGTGTGGGGTCAGTATGTGTGTGTAACAGTTGCAGTGTGTGTGTGTGTGAGTATTGCAGTGTATGTGTGAGTGTGGGCAATGTGTGTATATGGGGTGGCAGTGTATGGGGGCAGTGTGTATGGGGGGCAGTGTGTGTGTATGAGGGGGCAGTATGGGGGGCAGTACGGGTCTATGGGGGTCAGTGTGTGTATGGGGGCAGTATGGGGGTCAGTGTGTGTGTATGGGGGTCAGTGTGTGTGTATGGGGGTCAGTGTGTGTGTATGGGGGCAGTGTGTGTGTATGGGGGCAGTGTGTGTGTATGGGGGCAGTGTGTGTATGGGGGGCAGTATGGGTGTATGGGGGGCAGTATGGGTGTATGGGGGGCAGTATGGGTGTATGGGGGGCAGTATGGGTGTATGGGGGCAGTGCGTGTGTATGGGGGCAGTGTATGGGGGGCAGTGTGGGTGTATGGGGGCAGTATGGGTGTATGGGGGGCAGTGTGGGTGTATGGGGGGCAGTGTGGGTGTATGAGGGGCAGTATGGGTGTATGGGGGGCAGTATGGGTGTATGGGGGGCAGTGTGTGTGTGTATGGGGGGCAGTATGGGTGTATGGGGGGCAGTATGGGTGTATGGGGGGCAGTATGGGTGTATGGGGGGCAGTATGGGTGTATGGGGGGCAGTGTGTGTGTGTATGGGGGGCAGTGTGTGTGTGTGTGTGTATGGGGGGCAGTGTGTGTGTGTATGGGGGGCAGTGTGTGTGTGTGTATGAGGGGCAGTATGGGTGTATGGGGGCAGTGTGTGTGTATGGGGACAGTATGGGGGCAGTGTGTGTATGGGGGGCAGTGTGTGTGTGTATGAGGGGCAGTATGGGTGTATGGGGGCAGTATGGGTGTATGGGGGCAGTATGGGTGTATGGGGGCAGTATGTGTGTATGGGGGCAGTGTGTGTGTGTATGGGGGACAGTATGGGGGCAGTGTGTGTATGGGGGGCAGTGTGTGTGTGTATGGGGGGCAGTATGGGTGTATGGGGGACAGTATGGGTGTATGGGGGCAGTATGGGTGTATGGGGGACAGTATGGGTGTATAGGGGCAGTATGGGTGTATGGGGGACAGTATGGGTGTATAGGGGCAGTATGGGTGTATGGGGGCAGTATGGGTGTATGGGGGACAGTATGGGTGTATAGGGGCAGTATAGGTGTATGGGGGCAGTATGGGTGTATGGGGGACAGTATGGGTGTATAGGGGCAGTATGGGTGTATGGGGGACAGTATGGGTGTATAGGGGCAGTATGGGTGTATGGGGGACAGTATGGGTGTATAGGGGCAGTATGGGTGTATGGGGGACAGTATGGGTGTATAGGGGCAGTATGGGTGTATGGGGGACAGTATGGGTGTATAGGGGCAGTATGGGTGTATGGGGGACAGTATGGGTGTATGGGGGCAGTATGGGTGTATGGGGGCAGTATGGGTGTATGGGGGACAGTATGGGTGTATAGGGGCAGTATGGGTGTATGGGGGACAGTATGGGTGTATGGGGGCAGTATGGGTGTATGGGGGACAGTATGGGTGTATGGGGGCAGTATGGGTGTATGGGGGCAGTATGGGTGTATGGGGGACAGTATGGGTGTATAGGGGCAGTATGGGTGTATGGGGGACAGTATGGGTGTATGGGGGACAGTATGGGTGTATGGGGGCAGTATGGGTGTATGGGGGCAGTATGGGTGTATAGGGGCAGTATGGGTGTATGGGGGACAGTATGGGTGTATAGGGGCAGTATTGGTGTATGGGGACAGTATGGGTGTATAGGGGCAGTATGGGTGTATGGGGGACAGTATGGGTGTATGGGGGCAGTATGGGTGTATGGGGGCAGTATGGGGGCAGTGTGTGTGTGTGTGTGATATAAGGGTATGGGGGCTTTTTTTTTAATATATATATATACATTTTTTATTTAAATAAATATTCTATGTCCCCCCTCCCTTCTTACCTTTACTGGGGGGAGGGGGGACATTTCCCTGGTGGTCCGGTGGGCGATTCATTGGTGGTCCCAGTGGTGAGCGTGAACTCTAGCCCACGCTCCCGGGCTAGAGTTCACTCTCGCGAGATTTGGAGCGTTGCCGTGGTAACCGCGGCAACGCTCCAAATTTCGCGAGAGGAGGACCCGGAGGAGCTGCAGCCTGACCTCCGGGTCCTCCCTCTGACTCACTCCCTCCCTCCCCCGCCGGCCACCAGCACAGTGCCTGCGGACCGGGGAGGGAGATCTGTGATCTCTCCTCCGGTCCGCACGCACATTGCAGGGCTGGCAGGGGAGGGAGAGGGAGACCGTCGGTATTCTCGGGGGGGGCAATTGCCCCGTTGCCCCCCCCCCTGGATCCGCCACTGGTTCTTGCTGCCCCTTCCTGCTCCTTGCAGATCCTCTGCTCCTTGCAGACCCTTCCTTCTCCTTGCAGACCCTTCTGGCTCCTTCAAGACCCTTCCTGCTTCTTGCTGCCCCTTCCTGATCCTTGCTGCCCCATCCTGTTCATTTCTATTCCTTTCTGCTCCTTCTCCTACTTTACATTTGCGCTCCTTCCTGCCCCTTTTTACTCCATGCTGCCCTTTCCAGCTCCTTGCTGGCCCTTTCTGCTCCTTCTTCTACTTTACCTTTGTGCTCCTTCTGATTCTTTCTGCTACTTTACCGTTGTGTTCTTTTGTCCCTTGTGCCCCTTACAGACCCTTCCTTCTCCTTGCAGACCCTCCCTGACCCTTCCTGCTTCTTGGAGCTCCTTCCTGCTCCTGGCTGACTCTTTCTGCTCCTTGCAGACCCTTCCTTCGCCTTGTAGACCCTTCCTGTGCCTTGCTGCCCCTACCTGCTTCTTGCTGCCCCTGCCTGCTTCTTGCAGACCCTTCCTGCTCCTTGCTGCCCCTTCCTGCTCTTTCCTGACCCTTCCTGCTCATTGCTGACCTTTCCTGCTCCTTGCTGCCCCTTTCCTGCTAATTTCTGTTCCCTTCTGCTCCTACTTTACCTTTGTGCTCCTTGTGACCTTTCCAGCTCCTTGCTGACCCTTCCTGCTCCTTGCTGCCCCTTCCTGCTAATTTATGTTCCCTTCTGCTCCTTCTCCTGCTTTACCTTTGTGGTACTTCTGTCCCATCCTGCCCCTTGCTGACTCTTTCTGCTCCTTGCAGACCCTTCCTTCTCCATGCAGACCCTTCCTGCTCCTTGCAGCCCCTTCCTGCTCCTTTAGGCCTCTTCCTGCTCCTTGCTGACTCTTTCTGCTCCTTGCTGCCTCTTTCTGCTCCTTGCAGACCCTTTCTGCTCCTTGCAGACCCTTCCTGCTCATTTCTGGCCCTTTCTGCTAATTTCTGTTCCTTTCTGCTCCTTCTCCTACTTTACCTTTCTGCTCCTTCTGTCCCTTCCAGCTCACTGCTGACCCTTTCTGCTCCTTGATGTACCTTCCTGCTCATTTCTGTTCCTTCTCCTACTTTACCTTACTGCTCCTTGCTGACCCTTCCTGTATGCTGCCCCCATCCCTCACTTACCTGATCTGTAGGCTGCCCCCCATGCCTCACTTCCCTGATCTGTAGGCTGTCTCCCCATCCCTCACATATCTGGTCTGTAGGCTGCCCACCATGCCTCACTTACCTGATCTGTAGGCTGTCCCCCCATCCCTCATTTACCTGATCTGTAGGCTGCCCCCCATGCCTCACTTACCTGATCTGTAGGCTGTCTCTGCAATCTAGGAGTTGCTGGCTGCATGTGCTGCTCCCCTGTGGATACAGTCAGGAGAGAGAAGCAGGGATGTAGCTTCCTATCCTTGCCTCTTTCCACACACAGCACCACATACTGGCCGGGGCCAGTATTGCAGTGTATTCTGAATTTAAAAAAAAATCCAGGACAATCTCAAAAATCCAGGGGGGAGAAAGTGCCCCCCCCCTTGTGGACGCCTATGACTGGAGCAAAGATACAGAGACAAAGTCGTTCCCTATGTTGTTTCTGTGTATCTCTTGACTGGGTTGGAATTTCAGTGATAATGAGTATTTCATAAAAATTATATCTTAAGAAATACTCATTTTTGAAGGGGTGATGACAGTGCCGCTGTCACAATTGGTAGGGAACCTTAACTCACAGACAGGACACAACAGACAGATTTGCAATACCGGTCCTTAGAGTGGAAGGTTATGGGTTATGCAAAAGGATAGTCAAAGTACAAGCCAAGGACAAAGGGAAATAGAGAGACGGGATACGAGGAGACAAGCCAAGGTCAGGGAGCAGAGAAGAAAGAATAAAATGTAAGACAAGCCAAACATCAGTAAATAGAATATCCAGACAAAGTACAACGCGCTATTGGGATAAGTAAAGACCACAACAGGGCACTGAGGCAAGGGGAGGTTAACTTATAAACACACACAGGACCGGTGCTAGGATTTTTAGTTACACAGGCGAAGATGCATTTTGGTGCCCCCCACCCTCGTTTAAAATAAGGTTCATACAAACACAGAAATAATCATACAGAGACATACAGACACAGACAGAGACATACATGCATACAGAGACATCCAGGCATACAGACACATACATACATACAGGCATACAAAGACATACACGCATACAGAGACATACCGTCATACAGACACATACATATATACAGGTATACAGAGACATACAGGCATACAGACACATACGTACAAAGACATACAGGCATACAGACACATACATTTGTACATACAGAGACATACAAGCATACGGACACATACATTTGTACATTCAGAGACATACAGGCATACAGAAACATACAGACACATACATTTTGTACAGAGACATACAGGCATACAGAGACATACAGGCATACAGAGACATACAGGCATACAGAGACCTACATACATACATACATACATAGAGAGACATACATACATACATACATACAGAGACATACATACATACAGAGACACAATTACATACTTACATCAGTTCAATCTTGTCCCCTGGATGCATGCTGTCTGGCTCCTTGGAGTCCTGTCCTGCAGCCCAGCCCCATCACAGGGTGCCAGCCGCGCTGTGTGGTACACAGGGAGCAGGGATATGATGTCATTCATATCCTAGTCTCCTCCACACAGCCTGCGGCAGACACCAGGGTAGGTGCAGTGGCGTACACATTGTGCGCAAATTGATCCGTGCCCCCCCCCCCCCCTCTCGCGCTTACTCTGCGACCGCGGTACGCCAGTGCATGCAGATGCACACACACTTAAAGGACCACTACAGACACCCAGATCACATCAGCTCAATGAAGTGGTCTGGGTGTCAGGTCCCTCTAGTTTTAACCCTGCAGCTGAAAACATAGCAGTTTCAGAGAAACTGCTATGTTTCACCGAGGGTTAATCCAGCCTCTAGTGGATGTCTCACTGACAGCCGCTAGAGGAGCTTCCGCTATTCTAAAACACTGAACGTCCATAGGAAAGAGAAAAATTAATAGGCGCTCACTATAGTGATCAGGCAGCAGTATACAGAACAAGGATTCCCCAACCTTGTGAGTGAATAACAGAGAAAGAAAAAGGGCGTATACCGCGCCTATTAGTTTATATATGCAAAAAATACATACATGTATCCTTGGATATTCCAATTAATCGTAACCTCAAAAAAAGAAATTAAGAAAAAAATAATAGTGCAATACAGTAAATTTTATCTTAAAGGTGGGCAGTTAATAACTATGTACAGTCCACTCACATGGAGATGAGCTATAACAGAGCTCTGCTGTGAAGCGCTTGGACGGTACAATCCCCGTCTTTGGATTTGCAGTAGTTGCCACAGATGTTCTCAGGGTGCAATGTGCGTAGTTGGTATAAAAGAAAGATACCAGCAATATGGTGAAGTAAGTACCAATAATATAATAGATAATAAATAGTATTGTACTTACAATTTCCAGAGCATGTGACCTGCTCTAGTATAAACAGCTTAGGTGGTATAATCCCCACCAAGGATATACAGGATACCAGGAAATAAAAATAGTAGATATAAAAAGTAACTTTAAAAGTATACTTTAATATAAACAAACAAAATAATAGATGATAAGATATAAAATATAAAATTTAGTCCCACTTAACGCGTTTCGCCTGATAGGCTTCTTCAGAAGTGATTGAGTAATGCTTTCCTATGGGCGGTTTGAATGCGTGCGCGGCAAGAGCATTCGGAGCTGAGAGGCGGAGGGATCCCCAGCGCCAAGGGAGTCCGGCGCTAGAGAAAGGTAAGTGCTGAAGACACACACACACACACTCTCATGAACAGATGCATACACACCAGCTAACAGACACACACATTTACTGACAGACACACTCAGCGACAGACATACATACACACTCACTTACAAAACATACACTCTCACTGACAAACACACACTCACTAACAGACATCAAACAGACTCACTAATACACACACACAAACACACTCAGTAAGAGACACACAGTAACACACTCACTGACACTCACTAGCAGACACACACACTGACACTCACTAGCAGACACACTGACACTCACTAGCAGACACACACACTGACACTCACTAGCAGACACACTCACTGACACTCACTAGCAGACACACACACTGACACTCACTAGCAGACACACACACTGACACTCACTAGCAGACACACTCACTGACACTCACTAGCAGACACACACACTGACACTAGCAGACACACACACTGACACTAGCAGACACACACACTGACACTCACTAGCAGACACACACACTAACACTCACACTAACACACACACTAACACATATTTTTTTTTAATTTAATCCCCCAGCCTCCTTACCTTTTGCAGTGCTGAAGGGATTCCCTGGGGTCCAGTGGTGCTGCTGGGCTCCTGGGCGGGCGGGTAGGCAGGCTGGCAGGTGGGCACGCTGGCAGGCGGGCACGCTCGGCCACGCTACAATAGGTCGTCGGTTGGAGGGGAGCGCAGTACGCTTCCCTCCTTCCAGTCAGCCTGATTTTGCGCCCCCAGGGCCGGTGCGCCCTAAGGCAGCCGCCTGGGCCGCCTAATGGTAGCGCCGGCCCTGAACACACAGGGTGTGTCTGATTGGCTAACCTTCAATTAGTGTTAAAGGGACTCTCCAGCCAAGCAGTTTTACTCACCTGGTTCCAGCGCCGGGAGCCTCGTGAAGCCGCGCCCCCTATTTCATTAAAATGACGAAACAGGCGGGCGCAAGCAGGGAGCAATCAGACGCTTCTATTTGGAAGCGTCATTGCTCCCTTGTGCGCATGCGCGGCTTCGCCACACATGCGCACATACTTCAGAGGGCGGCATTCATGCCGCCCTCTGAAGTCATGAGCGCACTACCGCGCATGCACGCGGTGTGCGCGGCCGTGAGCTGAGCTGACTGACAGCTCAGCTCGCGGTCTTTGCCCGCCCCCTCTCCTCTCTGACAGGCTGGAGAGAGAAGGCGCGCACACAGTGCCTTCTCTCTCCTGCACACGTCAGACGTATTTTCAAATGTCTGACGTGTACAGGGCCTTTTTAGGGCCCTGCATGATAGGAAGTCCCTCTAGTGGCCGTCTGAGTGACGGCCACTGGAGGTATTCCTATCAATCAATGTAAACACTGTATTTTCTCTGAAAATACAGTGTTTACATTAGATTGCCTGCAGGGAGCTATAGATCTCACCTGAACAAATACATTAAGCTGTAGTTGTTCAGGTGACTATAGTGTCACTTTAAGGTCCTTCACTGCATTTTTTTTTACATAATTTGTGCACTTTCAGATATGCACACAGAGACCTATTGGAATTCACATAACTTCTTTCCATTGCATCTTGTGTTTAATGATTATATGTATGTAATCACACCTTTTCCTTTAAGAGGATATCTTAGGGCATTTTTATATTTTTATGGAATTTATATAACTTCTTTTTATTTTACCTTGTTTTAAATGATATGTATATAACTACAACACTCCCTTTAACCCCTTAAGGACCGGACTGTTTTTTGCGATGTTATACATTTGCGACCAGTCCTCGTTTTACACTTTTGTGGTGTTTGTGTTTAGCTGTAATTTTCCGCTCTCTCATTTATTGTTTCTATACAAATTATATATTGTTTTTACAGGACAAAAAGGGCTTTCTGTACATACCATTATTTATATAATCTCATGTAATTTAATTTAAAAACATTTGAAAAAAAATACATGTTTTTGCGAATGGAAAAAAAATGCTAAATAGATTCAAAATTTTGTCCTGAGTTTTAAAAAAAACATGTTTACATGCTTGTTTGCTATTTTTTTTTGCATGTTATAGGGCTATAAGTACAAGTAGGATATTGCGGTTTCAAAACATACATTTTTAAAATTTATCAATAGTGACATTGTAACACTATTATCTGTCATCAATCTCTGAATAACACCCCACATGTACATATTTTTTTTTAAAGTAGACAACCCAGGGTATTCAATATGGGGTATGTCCAGTCTTTTTTAGTAGCCACTTAGTCGCAAACAGTGGCCAAAGTTAGCGTTCATATTTGTTTGTGAAAAAAGTAAAAACTAAATTGAACGCTAATTTTGGCCAGTGTTTGTGGTTACTAAAAAAGACTGGACATACCCCATTTGCAATACCTTGGGTTGTCTTCTTTTGCAAATGGTATGCCATCATGGGGTTAATTCTCATTCCTGGGCTACCATACGCTCTCAAAGGCAACGTAACCGACCTGGCCATTTTCATGTAAAAATATTTGACCCATATATTTGACCCTGTAACTTTCAAAAATGCTATAAAACCTGTACATGGGGGGTACTGTTATACTCGTGAGACTTTGTTTAACACAAATATTAGTGTTTCAAAACAGGAAAACGTATCACAACAATTATATCATCAGTAAAAGTGCTGTTTGTGTGTGAAAATGCAAAAATAAAGTCACTTTCACTGACCATATCATCGCTGTGATATGTTTTACTGTTTTGAATCACTAATATTTGTCTTCAGCGAAGCCTCCCGAGTAAAACAGTACCCCCTATGTACAGGTTTTAGGGTGGCATAGAAAGTTACAGGGTTAAATACAGTGCTAGCAAATAAAATTCTCTGGACTTTCGGCCTGGGTTGGCAGGCAGGTCCCTCAAATTGCAATCATTAAAATTACTTAATTATGTAAAAATATTACATAAATATGCACGTAGAATTTAAATATATCTGCATGTTATGCATGCTGCAGGACATACAACGCCTGCTGGCAGCAGGCTTACCTGCGCTCAAAACAAGCATGCAACAGATCACAGAGAAAGTTGTCAATACAGAGGGTGAAGTTAGAATGATCCAGGGAGAAGTCTCCACGCTGAAGGAGTCCCTCCTCCAGCTGCAACACAGTCACCAACTCCTGACCGTACAAGTGGCAGCACAAGAGGATAAAGACCGACGCAATCACATTAAAATCAGAGGCATACCCGCCTCAGTAAACAAAGAGGACCTACCGCACTATATTAGGAGACTCATGCAATCACTACTACCACCTGCAACGGCAAGGAAGCTCACATTAGCGGGGATATACCGCTTACCACGCCTCCCAGAGCCACCACCACGCTTGCTGGAGATGTCATCGTCCGCTGTATTCTACCCCAAGACAAGGGGCACATCATGAATGCGATCAAAGGCAAGACTCCACTGGATTTCAAAGAGTCCCAACTAACCTTCTCTCAGGACTTAACCAAAACCACTCTCCAATAGAGAAAATCACTCAGTGAACTCACCAGTCAGCTGCGTACAGCAGGGATACCATACCACTGGGGTAACCCATGCTCCTTACTAGTCACCCACAAAGGGACCACACACAAACTCTCCTCGGGGACTGAAGCACCCGCACTTCTAACGAAGCTGGGCCTACCGAACAAACCCGACCAAAACACCGCCCAAGCCTGGAACCCAGCAAACGGAAATATTCATTCCAAGAAGGCAGAGACTGGACACACAGGCCACCTGACAGGTGGGGGGGGGAGAAGTCTACCCCTGCCTGTTTAAAGGCGATACAAATGTTCATGTTATAAAATGCCTATATACCATTTACCGTACACGCATACTTGTTAATGTTACACAAGTTACAACACTAGTTTAATGCTTATTATAAGAGCCTGCGCTGACACACAATACTGCGTCCACAGAACACGTATCACGGCGCAAGACGGAACACACCCCCCCGACAGCCACTAGGTTAGGGCTACCACCACTCATGAGTAGTCTCTATTGAGCTCAAGCCAACTACACCTCTACCGAGAGGTAGAGCATACTGAAGACTTACTCACAGGACTCAACAACCAGCATTGCAACCTCTACCAAAGCCATACTGACCCAAGCAAGGAACCAGAACCACGACCAGCCCGCTGATAACACTCACACTGGGCCAGACCTCCGCAACCGACCCACGACCTAGGTAACAAAACCACAATCTCATACATTAGCTACACATATTCTAGACCTTACTCACCACCTAGGATTATCTGCTTGTTATAACCAAAAGAAAAATTTGTGCTAAGCTCTGACACATGCATTGTATAATCATTGTTGAAATCTGTTAATACCTGCTATTATGCATATGATAAACCTATTGTGGGTTTGCAGCACGCAAAAAAAAGAATTAAAAAAGTGTACATATATACATAAAAATACATTTAGTATGACATTATATATTATATATATCATATATATATGTATATATGACATTATATATATGTATATATCATATTATTATTATTATTATTATTATTGCCATTTATATAGCGCCAACAGATTCCGTAGCGCTTTACAATATTTTGAGAGGGGGGGGGATGTAACAATAAATAAGACAATTACAAGAAAACTTACAGGAATAATAGGTTGAAGAGGACCCTGCTCAAATGAGCTTACAGTCTATAGGAAGTGGGGTATTAGAAACATTAGGATAGGAAATATCAAGTAGGAGTGAAGCAGAGCTGGAGGAGAGAGCAAAGCACTATCCCATAGGGACAGGTATGTAAGGGAGAGATTACTCTGGGAGGCCATACGCTTTCCTGAAGAGATGGGATTTAAGGCCCTTCTTAAATGATTGAAGACTAGGGGAGAGTCTGATGGCAGTAGGCAAGTTATTCCATAGGAGAGGAGCCGCCCGTGAGAAGTCCTGCAAGCGTGAGTTGGCCGTACGGGTGCGAGCAGCGGTCAGGAGGTGGTCGCGGGCAGAGCGGAGGGTACGAGGAGGGGCATACCTCTGGATCAGTGAAGAGATATAAGAGGGGCTGGAATTGTTCAGTGCTTTAAATATATATATATATATGTATATATACACATGTAGAAAGGCCATTAGGCCTGAATTTGTGGGAGGAGTAAGTACCCTACTTAAACTCCCAGCCCCTACTCAGCCGTTCAGTTGATTGTCCCCATAGCGACCAGCACTTCCGGTCCAAGCTTCCCGCTAGAACAGCTTCTGTTTCCTGCAGCAAGAGGTCCAGAGCAATCCCCCGTCCATTCTGAGGTCCTGCCACTCGGTTTTCCTCCCGGTCGCGGTACCCGGCTTCCGGTCACGAGACCGGCATGCTCACGTAAGCTAAGTGAGGGAAATAGCGTTCGGCTATTTCCCTCCGTTCGGGCCTAAAAACGTAGGGATAGGCTCCCTCTATCTTCATTACATATATCCATGCTCGTTCTAACGTATTCAGCGTTCGCACCAAAAAGGACGAACGCTCGTCACACTTACGCAGTATTCACACATTCGTACGGAAACTACCGAATCATGTATAAGTATAACGCTCATATTATTCGTTGTTTTTCTATGTTTCCGTTCGGTCAGTGTACTGCAAAATATATACATCTATTCGTACGATTTAGACGAACGCACGGTGCAAATCCCTATTACGGTTATTTCTTGTAAACCATGCTAAACAAATTCACGAATTTCATTTACACGAATTCTAAATATAAACGTATATTCCCTGTTCGGTCAATTAACTGCTGATACCTACATGTCAGTATTTGGTTATACAACCCGGTCTAACTACCAGCCTTTTTTCTTAAACTATGTCGGCCGGTTTGATATATCTAAAACATTTAAAATCTCTACAATTATTTATAACATACGGTTCTTTTTCCTACACCTAATTAACTAATAACCCACGTTTTAAATTCCATTTTAGTAATTCTTATAGACTTCCCATGTCACACAAATAAATAAACTAGTTTCTAAACTATACACCAACCATATTCAAACCCTACATACAGATATAAATTTATTAAACACGATCTTCTAGGATAATTCTGTTAAATCCACATCTGTACTACATCTTCTCCTAAAATCACGCAGTCATTTATTCCTGCCTCTGTCACATGTTTTTAGCTTTACAGATTGCATCGGTTTCTCGCTTTTCTTCTCAAAAAGTTGTTATTTCAAATTATTTTATTACAGGAACACGTATAGTATTTTTCTCATGCTGGTTTCATCTAGGTCTAGGCCTCAAATTCAATTAAACTGTTGGGATTTATTACATACTGTCACATCTGTCGTTAACTATTGAAATATCAATTGGTTAATCCTTAGCTCCAGTATTATTCTAGGCCTCCACTGGTTTCCAGGCCTCCTCCGGTTTCTACACATTAAACCAGTTATGCTCATCATTGTTCCCGTACGTTAAATCAAGGCCCACGGTCATACTGACCCAACCAATACCCAACCTACCTGACCCGGTACTCAGCCATACCACCAGGTACTTACGTCCTTTACTCATGTACGGCAATCACTACCCCAAGGCCTCATTCAGCCTTTCTCCTGAACGCAAACTCGTCCCAGCCGTATACTAAACCTTTCAGATCCCTCAATTCAGGATCTCACGTTGTGCTCCTAACAGCCAATAGGTCAAGCCCATCAAGCCGCTTAAATGTATTCGGCTCCATGCTCAATTTGTCCATTAGCTCTTCTACACCATCAACAAACTAACAGGCTAACTGGTCCCCGATGTTTCAGTATCAGGTATCATTAATCTTACTCACTACGATTACGTTCCTTCTAAGGCCTCACTTTGCCTTCGTATCTTTCACAAGTAATGCACATTTGTGGGAATCCAGGGGCTTGTCTCAAAATATCTGGACCAACGTTCAGATCCCTCAGCTTACACTGGTTCTTACGCTACAGATTCGCTGTTACACTCCTTTCCATACGTTCTACATTTTTACACTTGGCATACCAGTGACACGCCTCAGGCCAGCTAGCATCCTTTTACCCCTAGGTTCCTGGACTGGACCTGTTCTTCGCAGTATATGTTTTCTCATCATATAGGCCCTTTATCCATCATTGGGCCCGCTATATTGATGATTTTTTGATCCTTTGGACAGGCACCAGGGAACTCTTTAATAAATTTGGATTTGCACGTAATATCAATGAGTTCAACCTACACTTCACCTCAGAGTAAAATAAAATAAAATAAAGAATATAAAAAAATAAATAAAAAAAAAGAACAGAGGGAGGAGGGGGGAGTAAAAAAACCATGGGGAGGGGGGGAGTAAAAAAACCATGGGGAGGGGGGGAGTAAAAAGAAACATGGGGAGGGGGGGAGTAAAAATAAAATGGGGAGTGGAGTAAGAAGGACACGGGAGGGGGTTGGGGGGAGTAAGAAGGACAGGGGGGAGGGGAGTAAGAAGACCTTGCCTGCTTCAATGCAGCCCCCTACTTCAATCTTCCTGCATTCATCTAGATACTAAGATGCAAAAGTGCCCTCATAATCTCTCATTCTGAAGAGTGCAAAAAAGGGAATCATAATTAAAATCAAAGAAGGTGCATCAGCACAAAAGGCTTGACGCAGTAGGAAATGCTTTTATCAAGAGTAAACTTACATCTGTAATCCACCGGGTTTTAAAGTGGATTAGTCCCTTCTCCCTTGGAGGCTAAGCCAATCTTCACCAATCTTTGTCATTGAGGACACACCCTCTGAAAAATCGGCCAATCGATAGCCCACCATTTCCTCAAGGGACGGGACCAAATGTCAAACCAATAGATTCAAGCTGCAGTCATAATTCCTATGATGGACATCGGGACTGAGTCTGGTAAATTTGAACTGTTGAACGCCCACTAACCTCAGCCACTCAGTCGATCTGGGAAAAAAGATAATACATCTATATCTGTATTCTCTCAATCTGAGAATGGGAACGAGGACAGAGAGGGATAAATCACATCCACCCCAGGGGGAGATTCAACCAATCGGTGACCCACTGGTATTTTGGGGGGGCAGGACAAATGTCAAAAACAGTAAGTTTAACATGCCCTCCTGATCAATTTAATAGAAATCCATGATATGCTTGTAAATAAAATTACTCATATAACCTCAACCGCAGGTCAGGACAGGAGCCTCAATATTTTCTTATGCTTCCTCGATCGAAATTCAATGATACTCGAGAGGGGCAGGGTCATGTACCAGTCCCTCAATCTGTTCGGCCCTATTGTCTCCACATGTAAAACTGAAAGAGATTTGCTCCCATCAATAATGATTCCAGATCCACTAATTTCCTTTCTTTGATTCGAATGTGCCACATCACAACTTGGGCAAGTTGTGCTGCAAAATAATAAAAGTAAAGATGCAGTATTTAATTTAGGGCGATATAAAACATTTCTTAATACCCTATGTCGTTTGTTCTGCCAAATGAAAAAAAACTATTGTTTTTTGCAGGGGTGCTAAATCTGTTTTAGATATCGGAATCAGTAATGCTTGGAACTAAAATAATATATGTGGAAATATATTAATTTTAAATGAATGAACCCATCCAATCCACGATATCTACTCATCCAGGCAATTTTCCATAACTTTCCATAAGTTCTTAACAACGGAGTATAATTTAACTCAAACAGTTTGAAAGACTCCGCCATAAATGAATACCCAGATATTTAATAGCGCGTTGTGCCATTTGAATGTGGTGAATAGTCTAAATGGATGCCATATCTGCCGCAGACAGTTCGATCGGGAGGGCACCAGATTTATCCATATTAGCTTTATATCCTGACGGGGAGCCATATAGTCCCAGCACCTCCTCCATGAATGTTACAGTGTTTACGTGTTGCCTGCAAGAGGGGTTCTAAAGGAAAAAAAACAAAAAGAGGGGAAATAACTGGCAGCCCTTGTGGTGTACCATTTCCCAGTTGGAAGGGCTTCTTGGGGGCATCTGCAATCTACACCTGTGCTTTTACATTACTATACATTGCTTTAATAGCAGTGATGTAAGGTTCTGGGAAGCTCAAAAACGATAGGGTTAAATGGCCTTATTTATTCACTCTATCGAATGCCTTCTTGGCATCAAGGGATACAATTAAAGTAGGCGTGTTAGTGGCGACTGCTGCCAAATAAGATCAATATTCCTATGAGTGTTTTCAAACAATTGACACCCGGGGATAAATCCTACTTGGTCGGTGTTAATTAATCTCCTTAATATCACCTATGATTTCCCCCCATATCTTGGTATAATAATTGATAAGAGAAATGTTCTGGCTTTGAAATCAAAACTATAATAGCCAAGGACATACCCCTGTCGGGGAGTCCCACGTCTCTGAAATAGTTTAGCAGTAGCTCCAATCTGGGCGTCGAATCTTCTCCAAAAATGTTATAGTATCCCCTGTCAAAGCCATTGGGCCCCAGGGCTTTGTTCCCTTTTAGTGCTGATGTAGCATTATCAATGTCTTCACTAGTTATCCAGCACCTCTAGACTAAGCTTTGGTAGATCACGCCTAGAAAGGAAATAGTGAGTGAGCTCACCTTAACTGTCCTGAAGAATTGAATCCTGGGGTAGAGTAATTATACAGTTTCTTATAAAAGTTCATAAAGACAGAAGCAATATACGTTTTTCTATTAGCTTTTTCCTAAAAAGTCAGTTTAGACCATATAATAGATCTTGCAGTATCATCAAGGAGCAGCTCCCTAATGGACAGTTGTACTGCTCTTAATTGTAGCAGTATGGTAGCACTGGAGTTTATTTTGTGTTGCTCTAGGGATCACAATGTTTCCAGTAATTAAGCCAGTCTTTTGTTTATTTTTCAAAGTTGCTAATCTCTCTAATCACTTCTTTGTGAGCCGCACAAATGGCCCCAGGAGTTAAATCTGTACTATCATTTTTAATGACATATTCCTGAAAATCCTTGCGGATCGCATAAACTATCAAGGCCTCCATATCCAGGGCGAGGCTGCACAAAGATTTCCCAACGAGAGGGATATATCGGCATGGTCTAACCACGTGATAGAGCCGATGGTCGTGTTAGTAACCTGTGCTAAACTTAAATTGTTAACTAAATGTAACCCTGTGAAGTTACACAGGCTGCATTATCTGAAATGCCCAGTAGATGGCACATGGCCCCAGTATGTTGTTAATAAAACATTGAGCATTGATCACATGACTTGCTGAAATCAGTGGGAGGAGTGTGGCATCATCAGTTCCTGGGAGGATTTCCTGCACAGCTCTGGGGAAGGAGGGCCTAAAAGGATTCTAGAAGGATGACATGCTGAGCTGAAATGGAGGACATGTGAGAGACTGTAAAAAGAGATGGAACCTGGCAGAGAGAACTTGTTTCACCCAAGATCACACCAGATGAGAGAGGGACCTGCTGGCAAAGACAAGCATTGAGCCCAGACGTTTGGTGAATCCAGTGAGAGGAGACTGCTACTGACTACCTGGTTAATTGTGTTGTGAGGGTAAGCCAAACCTCTCCCTGTATCACCACAGGGCACCTGTCTTCTCACTCACAGTAAAGACTCTGAGGTCCCGTACAGACATTACACATCTGAGGCTGTGTCAGTGACTCTGTGGAGCAGGACTTATTAGGGCCCCAACTCTCCTATGTGCACCAACAGCCGCTAGGGCGAAGATAAGGGGGTGGGACGCAGGTGTGCTGGTGGGTGAGTGGGGAAAATCCACATTTGCATTGTTATCTGTTACGCCATTGTATTTTCCTATGTGTGTCGGTTTAATTGCTATTTACCATATAAAGTTAGTTCCAGTTAGGCTGTGTCAGTCTTATTGCACCAAGTATGTTCCCAGTGGGACCCCACATCCCTACCCCGGATGTTCCACAGGGTGGAGGCGCTGCCGCAGACATGTACCCCAGCTCCCAGATAGCGGAGGCTCAGGATCCGCCTGTCAGGCATAGTGAATTAACTAGGTTTAAGGACCCCAAAGACACTAGGGGGCATCCCCAAAACCCCGTTACATAAAAAAATCAATTCATGAGTATGAATCATAAAGAGCAGAATGAAAGGTATAATTGACCTTGCTCAGATGATGATCCCTTCACACATCTATAATGCCTGTTGACCAAATTAAAATCCCATCCTAATATAAGCAGTCCCCGTGGTAATGCCCTAATTAAACATTGAGGGAAATAATTTTTAAATCCATGACCAATATTTAAGTGGGAGATCCATGTCATCACCCACTCCTATTCACGAGAAGCAGATTAGTACTAAATCATTCTGGGAGCCTCCAGTGGCTTAAACCCAACCAGCTCCAGCCATCCCGAGAACCCCTGAGCAACACAAGAAAGAAAGAGGGAAAAAAGAATAGTTACAGAAAAAGAAGAGAACAGAACTAGTACAAATTGTCTGGGCTTAACTAATCGCCTGACACCTACAAGGTGCCAGGGCCGTCTTTAAGGAGGGGCAAAAGGGGCAGCTGCCCCAGGCCCAGTTACTCCTAGGGGCCCTAAGGCAGCTGCCCCATGGGCCCCCTGCAGCACCTGAGGTAATCAGGGGCCACAGCCCTTTAATACTGCTCTGGACCAGGTCCCTGTAATATGTGGGTTGGCTGAATACATACTCACAGCTAGCCCCCTCACACACTGCCCTGTGATCCCTTTTCTTCTCTGTGGCATGCTGGGAGGAAGTGAGGTCAGATCACTTCCTCCTCGGTGATGCTGGGGGGGAGGCACACACCACAGGAGGAGAATACTAGCATTGTGGGGGAGAGGCACTGAGAAAGCTGATGGCAGACTCCCATCAGCCTGGGCCAGCAAGCTCTCACTGGACACCGGGGAAGCCACCCCACTGTACCCGAAAGGTAAGGAGACAGGAGGGTGGCTAAATATGTTTTGTTTTTTGTTTTGCTTATTTCTGATATCACTTCAAGTGTTGGTGTTTGTAATGTAACACACAGGGAATAAGTACATGTTAAAAATCTTAGAAGAACCTGACAGTTCCCTATTAAATATAAATTTAAAAAGTATTTATTTTAACATATTATTGCATCAAGTGTTATCAAAGGCTGTACACCATTTCCAAATGTCACTTTTGCCAAATTCTGGACCAGGGTATGTAAGTTGAGACATTATATTGGCCAAGGTTGCTGGGAGTTGCTGTCCAAAGAGCTTTTAGAAGGCAGAGATTAAAATATGTAAATGTACACATATGTGTGTGTGTGTGTGTGTGTGTATCTGGCTGTGTTTATGTCCTTGTATGTATCTGGCTGTGTTTGTGTCAGTGTGTGTATCTGGCTGTGTTTGTCTGTGTGTCAGTGTTTCTGTGTGTATGTATACCTGTGTACTTGTGTGTCAGTATGTATGTGTACTTGTGTGTCAGTGTGTATGTGTACATGTGTGTGTGTTTGTGTGTGTGTATGTATGTGTCAGTGTGTATAAGTGTGCATCTGAGTGTGTGGTAATGCATACATCCCAGCATTTTAATGCCAACACAAATACACTCCTACATTCCATCTCTAGCACTGTACACATATACACCCCTGCATTTATACCTTTATGTATGTGTGTATCTGAGTGTATGTATACATACCTGTGTCAGTGTGTGTGTGTGTACCTCTGTGTGTGGATGTGCCAGTGTGTATGTGTATCAAAGTGCTTGTATCTGTTTGTCAAAGGGTGTGTATCTGAGTGTGTGTGTGTGTGTGTGTGTGTGTATGTGCCAGTATGTGTCAAGGTGTGAGCATGTGTCAGTGTGCTTATGTGTGTATCTACATATTAATGTGTATGTGTTTTAGAAATCACACAACATGCAAACAGACCCCTGCAAACACAAACATTACATACAAACACACCAGTTTGCTGAAACACCAATACTACACACAAATGTACAAATGTATTTAAAACACAACACTACATCCAAACACCCCCCTGCATGCAAATACAAACATTACATACAAACACATTCCTGTATTAAAACGCTAAAATTATGTACAAACACCAACTCGACACACAAAAGTACACCTGCATTTAAAAAGCCAACACTACAGACAATCACACATCCCTGCATTCAAACGCAAACACTACACACAAGTACACCACTGCATTCCAATGGTAACAGTACATTTAAATACACCCCTACATGCTGACATTCAATTGCATAAACACTGCTAAAAAATACAACCCTGCAAGGATGGTAGATCCCCAGCTGGCATAGCATCGCAGGAGTTGTATGACAGATGGGGATCTATATTTTCTTTAATCTTGTGCTACAGGGCAGGCCTGAATTTTTTTATTTTTTTTGGCACTCTCTACATTAGTTTCTCCTCTAGGTTGGGGTGGAGGGAGTGATTGCATGCCCGGGGGGCCCAAGCAGATGCTTGCCCAGGGTCCAATCAATATTAAAGACGGCCCTGCAAGGTGCATGCCACAGCACCTCCAGCACTGAACTCACACAGGAGATGTGGATCCCTGGACCTTAAACTGATCACATAGCCATAATACAAAATACAAGCACATAAGAAGAATAAGTGATGATTAAAGCTGCGACAATGTATTGAAGTTATAGAGTTATACGAAGGGGCAAAAAGAAGAGAAAAGACAAAAAGAAAAGGTTTTTTTCCCATACTTTTTCATTTTTACATTTCTATAGTTCTACTCTGCATTCCTAGCTCTCTCTCTTTCCCAGGGATGTAGATATGGCATTCCCTGGTGGCCCTGTGGCATGGACTGTGCAGAGGGGGCCCAGCACACTATTACTTACCTTCCCAGCAGCTCCATTCAGGTTCCCTGTCTATCTCTCACAGCCTGCGTGCCACCCAGAGAGTTGCCATGGTAACCCGTGGCAACGCTCTGACGGCCGCGAGCTTGCGAAATTTAGACAGGGGAGCTGAATTGAGCTGCTGGGAAGGTAAGAGTGTGCTGGCCCCCCAAGGACCACCATGGGCCCCCCAGGACCCTGATGGCGGCCCTGGTCTGCATTATCGGCAATACCTTTATTGGCAGATACCGAAATTGCAGAAAATACATTATATCAGCCAGACCGATAATCGGTCGAACCCTAGTGTTACACAATATTGCTCTATTTTTTGTTTTGCTTTTCCCTAACTCTTTTCAGTTTTGCAGTCCACTTTTTTCATGACCCCCATTTAAAGGCATATAAACAGCTGTTGTGATAATGATCTACATACTTCAAAGGAGAATAATAAAGTTGCCAGCATTAAGACAGAGGCGTAAGCAGTGAAAAAATTAAAGAAGGCAACTATGTAAATGTATAACACAAAAGTTAAGTTAAACCCACCCAGGTCTCCCCAGCAACCCAAAGGCCAACAAACAGAGATCCCTTGCCATGTGGGAGGATGAGCTAGCCCTCCAAGAGTGTAATGATTGAGAGGAGACAAAATAAAGTTCAACTGAAAAATAAAGCCAAAGGGAAAAAAAGTATTTCACACGACATCAGGAAGGTAGCACTTAGAAGAAAAAAAAAAACTAATAAAAATATATATTGAATCAAAAGAGGATAATTAAGACCTTGACACTAAAATCAGTCCAGATGAAAAGTCCCAATTAAATATGTCCAGGGGCGGGGCTAACCGACTAACCTGAGCAGACGCCATCTCTGCTAGCTCCGACACAGCCTGATCAATATCGCCAAATATCCCTGTATCCTGGGCCCAAAACGGCACTCGCATATAACCGTAAGTTCAGAAGTGGCACAGAGACAGGAGAGCAGGCTTAGGATACAGAAGGACTCAGGATCAATTCCCCTGTAAGGCACCTGTGGGGTGGCCTCGCCTAGCTGTCTGGTTGACACAGAGACAACCGTGCACATATGTCCAAATGTAAGCAATGGGCCATAAAGAAAGGTCCGTTACTTTGTGACTGGGCTGTCCATCTAGAAAAAAATTAAAAACCTAAAAAGAAGCATGACAGGTGTATAGTCGCCATTTGGGCAGTCGGAATCCAGGACAAACCACCCCCATAACCTAACCCAATAACACACGGACACTAAGTATTATGGGGAAATTTGTCCACAGCTTTATTAACCAATAATTATAATAATAATAATAATAACACTAATAAATTAACATATTAAACATGGGTCATTGCCCCCCATACTCCGCCCCCTCGCATCCTGTTCCTTCGGCTACCATACAAAAGGCAATGACCCCCATATAATAACACATATACATATTTATAACATATTTATAACATACACCAACATTCCAAAGTGCCAACCATCCATTAACCACGGCAGGGGTATACCCGGATACCCCTGCCACACCAGGTTCTGAGTCACCTCCAGGACTCGAAACCTCTCAACCACCGATGACCACAATCTGTTATTCCACCTCACGTTCATCCAGGGGAGCCTATTTCCTCTCCTTCGGCTCCCCGTCCCGCCACAAGCTCAGACCTTGACCCCTTAAGCTGTCTGAGCTCCGCCACCCCGAAGAAACAGAGCCATCCGGATACCATCCTGCCAACCCAAGTTGAGCAGGTCCAAACCCACCTCCGAGAGGTGAACACCATCCGAGCGGTAGTATCCCGGCAACCCTTCCTCCAGCTCAAGGTGCCTTACTACCACACCCCCAACCTTTCGCACAAAGCTTGCCATCAAGCTATTTACCTTCTTCCTGCACCTATCCATAGCTACCGGATCCCGAGCGTGCCGCCACCGGCGCCTCGGGACAATCTCCGACCACACCAACATGACCCCCGGAAGCAGGCCCCTCAACTTATTGATGTCCTGCTTCATCCACTTCACCAGCCGTCGTTGCGGCGTAAGGCCCAGGTCATTACCCCCAATATGCAGGACCAGTAAGTCCGGCGTGTATCCCGCCGCCAGCATCCCAAACAGTTTACCACAAACATCCCCCCAGCAGAAACCCCGATACCCAAACCAGCGAACCGCCAACTGGCCCCTTGGAAAACCCAGCTGCTGGCCTTGCGCTCGAGCTGCGGCCCTCCTCTCGGCCCAGAAGACAAACGAATGGCCCACGATCCATGCTTCACGCCCTGGGGGGAAAAACAAATGATGAGGGAAGTCCGACAGAGACCCCCACCCCAGCCCAAATAACACAGAGAACCGTTACAGTACAGCCAGTTACAGATCGCTCATCCCCAGCATATATACATTTTTTTTTTTTTGCATAAAACGGTCCCCAAACTCATTATTCCAACAGACCCAATCGGACATAGGAACGGAATCTTACTGATTCCCACCTCCCGATCCGTTTCACCACCTCGTCCCCCAATCCCAACCGAGCCGCCTCCGTGGCAGCCCCAATACGGAACGAGTGTGTTCCAAATCGTGCAGCGTGAAGCCCTAACTTGCCCAAGCCCAACCGAAAAACTTTCGTGAACTGAAACCGAGAGAGGGAGGATCCGTCGGCATGCACCAACAAGGAACCCCTCATCACTGGCCTCCGTGCCAGGTACTCTGCCGTAGCAGCCAACAGGCACAAAGCCGAGCCCGGCAAGGCCCCCAGTGCCACGTCCCGGCCCACGCCGCGGACATCCGTTTTGGAGCTGCCCAGGTGCACCACCACCTTCCCATCCAAGACACGAACCCCCGAAAATTGCAAGCCCCCTTGCACCATCTTATTAGCGCTCACCAATTCCCCAATTCGGAATGCCCCAAAAAACGCCAAAATAAACGCCACCTTGAACAGAGAAGCCTCGAACCCATCGAAACAGATTTCAGGCAACAAACCCACCAAATCCCCCAGTAGTCGAACCGACACCGGGCGCCTGGTATCCGGCGACCTGCGTCCCTTGCGATAGCCCTTCAGGGCTTGCCTGATAATGAAGGTCTTAGTAAAGTCCTCCTTCCCATGCCATCTGAACCAAAACGCCATCGCCGCCATGGACCTGTCCACCATGGCAGGAGACGCCCTTTTTGCCAGCAACTGACAAGTGTACCACAGGAAAGCATCCCGCAGGGCCTCCCCGCTGTCCACGGCCAGCCCGTCCAGCGACCGCTCCCACAGGCCCCAAACCTTACTGTACGAGGCCCAAGTGGCCGGTGCCAGAGAAGCCTTCACAAGTCCTCCAAGCAGGATGTTCCCAGCTGCCAAATCTCGTCCGGGCAAGCCTGCCCGTCCTTCGAAGCCCCCGGCGCCACCAGCCAGAATCGGGACCACTGAAAACGAGACAGAGCATCAGCCACCTCATTCAAATAACCGGGAACATGCCGCGCGCGAAAAACAACATTCCGAGACATACACAGCAATACCAATCGCCTAAGCAGCCTAACCACCGGCCTGGAGGCCGCAGACTGACGATTCACCGCGTGAACCACCGCCATGTTATCCGAGAAAAAGACCACTTTCCGATTACGCAGCATGTCGCCCCATAGTGCCATCGCAACCACTAACGGGAATAACTCAAGGAAAGCCAAGTTGCGCATAAGAGGGCTCGAACCCCAAGAGTCCGGCCACCTCTCCGCACACCAACAGCCACCAAAGTATGCCCCAAAACCCACACTACCCGAAGCATCCGTGAAAAGCTCAAGCTCGGCCGATGACTGGCCCTCCTGCCTGAACAACACTGTCCCATTAAAATCCCGCAAGAAGGCATCCCAAATGCTCAAATCCTCCTTCATGGCCGCCGACACCCGGATGAAATGGTGCGGAGACCGAACCCCCGCAGTAGCAGCCGACAGGCTGCGACTGAAAACCCTTCCCATCGGGATTACCCGACACGCAAAATTGAGCAGCCCAATCAAAGACTGGAGCTGCCGCAGAGTAACCTTGCGCGCCCCCGCCACAGCGGCCACCGCCCCTCGAAGCCTGTCCAGCTTATCTCGAGGCAGCCTGCATTCACCCAACCCAGAGTCAATCTCCAGACCCAGGAAACTCAGACACGTGGTCGGGCCTTCAGTTTTGTCCGCCGCCAGCGGAACCCCGAAGTGGCCCGCCACCCACTCAACCGTCCGCAGCAGGCGCAGGCATTCCAAGGAATCAGCCGGCCCCACGCACAGAAAATCATCTAAATAATGTACAATAAAACGATTCCCTGCTTCCACCCGTACCACCCATTTGAGAAAAGTGCTAAATTTCTCAAAATAGGAGCACGAGATGGAACAACCCATGGGCAGGCACAAGTCCACGAAGTAGTCCCCTTCGAAGAAACACCCCAGCAGGTGATGACAGTCCCGGTGGACCGGCAGCAGCCGAAACGCGGCCTCAATATCCACCTTCGCCATCAGAGCCCCACGCCCGGCCCGCCGGACCAAATCGACCGCCCGGTCGAAAGACGCATAAGACACCGAGCACAAGTCCTTATGAATACCGTCATTCACCGACTCACCCTTCGGGTACGAGAGATGATGAATGAGCCTAAATTTACCCGGCTCCTTTTTGGGAACCACCCCGAGCGGGGAAATCCGCAGGCCTTCCAGCGGAGGCACTGTGAATGGGCCCGCCATGCGGCCTAGCCCGACTTCCTTGCCCAGCTTCTCCCTAACCACGTCCGGGAAGTCAGCCACAGACTTCAGGTTGCGCAGCCTTCCCGATCCCCCCTCCCGCTCCTGAAACGGAATGAAAAACCCCTTCTCAAAACCCGCCCGGAGCACAGCGGCATCCGCCCTGTTAACGTAGCGGCTTAGCCATGGCTCCATCGCGCTTAGCCTCACTGGGGTTAAGCCCAGGGGAAGCGGATGCTCCCCCTCCACCGGCCGCGGCCGCAGCACCGGCGCCACCGGACTTCCCTTTCTTGAAGCAGCGGTTGAGCCCATGAGCGCCTCCGCAGCCGGAGCACTCGTGCTTGAAGCGACAGGTGGTCCCCCATTTGCATTGGCCCTCATTATAGAGCCAACATAAGCCCTTTGGTAAGGCGGCCGACGAGGCGGACTGCCCCCTAGCGCCGGCCGAGTTCTGAAAGGGCTGCGCCTTTTGCGCCATCATTAACTTCATCCAGAGCGGCAGGTCCATTTGGTCCCACCGCATACCCGGGTTAGCCGCCAGCCGCTGCCTAAACTGCTCATCGTACCGCCACCACGCCAACCCTCCGTAAGTCCGATACGCTTCCCAAATACCATCCAAATAACAAAACAGCGAGGAGCATAACCCCGGCGATTTTTCGCCGAGCACGCTAGCCAGCACGCAAAAGGCCCTCAGCCAATTCCCGAAGGATTTCGGAATCTTGCGATACCGCTTCCTCTTCTCCTCCTCCTCCTTCTTCTCGTCCTTCTTATCCTCCTCCTTGAGGTCTATAAAGTCCTCCAGGGGGAGGAGGGAGAAGATCTCACAAAACTCCCCCTTCCATATCTTATCCTTCACTTCCTGTTTCAGATGGACCCCCAACGGGCCCGCAAACGACACATACGCGTGCTGTCTAGCCGCGTCGGGAATGCCCCCTGTCAACTCAGCCCTCTCGCTCCCAATCTCCCCCACGTCCTGCGGCAACACCATATCCCCGCCCGAACTAGGCCCAGTGGAGTTCCCAACCCGCGAGCCCGTAGCCCCAACGCCCGTGGCCCACACCTGACCAATGCCGCTAGTGTCACCCCCCGCCCCCAATGAGTGGAGTAGTGCCTGAAGTGTGGTAATTAATGCGTTAGAGTGTAATGACCCACTGGACTCACCGGCCAAGCCCCCCGAAACCGGGACGGCGGGGGCTGCAGTGCGGATCGCCCGACATCCAGGAAGAGGAACTTCCACTGCTGTCTCGCCGACCGGGGAGCCCACCCGGTGATCAGCCTGCAAGGAGGCGGAACGGCTCCGAGACCTAGGACAAGGAGAAGAAGTCCTGGGTAGGGTGTAACGGACATCAATACCCCTCCCGTCACGACCCCGGGAGCGCCTGCTCTGTACCGAAGCCTCCCGCTGACCTCTACCACCACGTGGCACCCTGGGACCCCTGGGGCTACGACTCCTCCCGTCTCTACTAGCAGGCCGCCCCTGCCGACCATACCTAGGGGCTGCCGCACATTCCCCTGCCGAGCTGTCCGAGGGGGAGCAGTGCCGACCCGACCTCCCCCGCGCCTCCCGGGACCCCTGCGACCTAACGGGTGATGGACTATCGCTACCACTCTCAGAATCCGGGCCCCCCCGCCGCCCGACCACTACCGAGGATCCCGATCCCCGACCTCCTGCATTCCTCCGACTGACCGCTTCCGTAACCCCTTTTCCTGCGCCTATCCCCACCGCCCCTTTACCCTTACCCCCCTTCTGACTAGACCCCGACAGCCCGGACCTACCCACCACCCCTACGGGGGACCCGCTTTCCGACCTGGCCACCTCTCGAGACCCCCCCCTGCCCCTGGAACTCACCCATTTCGATCTACGCTTACGCTTAGGGGCCCCGGGACCCTCCCCCCTTAGGACTAAGGCCTGGGCACCCCCCACTGGCCTACTCCCGCCTCTCTCCGTGGCAGAGCTCCCCTTAACAACCTTCCCGCCAAGAGGGCCCCGGCCGGAGCCCCCTGCACTTGCCTGCTGCCTCCCAGGCCGGCCATGCGGTCTCCCGGATCTGGCCTCGTCATCCTCGGTACACTCCGATGGGGGAGGAAGCCCGCCCCGACCTCCCCTCCGTGGGTCTTGCAACGCCAGGGGGCCGCCCGGCCACGTCCGACACGACAGCAGCAGCGCCCCCGTCCACGACATCCTTCTGCCTCCGAGTGCTCGTCCGAGGCTCCGTCCGCACGCGGGGAGGCAAGGCCTCGACCACGCGGCTCCCGGGCCTGCTGCCGGTCGCAACCGGAACCCCACTGCTACCTGGGACAACTTCACCGGGCCCCGTGCCCGGGCTCAGCCTCCTCGGGGGCCTCCGGGCCCTGACCGGTCTCCCGCCATCGCCGTCCCGATCCGCCGCCTCCGCCAGGGCAGGGCCGAGCTGTGCCCGTAGCCAGTCCACACCCTGATGCCGTGCTGCCGACCTGATCCCCTCCAGCAATCGCTCCACGTCGTCCATTGGTCCTGCAGAGGAGACAAAGAAAATCCAACCGAGCAAAGTCCGCGCACACCGAGGTGAACACAAACTCAACCGGGTAGAAAGTTAGAAGGACTCACCTAAAATGGCTGCTCATTTAAATAGCCAATCCTACTTACCCATAATCCAACCCTTGCTTACTTCCTCCTAAGCCCGCCTCCTAACCCCTGTCAAGGCCTTTTTCCGCTTAGCTGCGCTCTAGCTACATGGGGCTACATTAGTGCTCTCTGCACAAATCTTTAATTCAAAATATATAGAATTTTAAACACTGCTCACACTTTTCAGGAGAAACCTCGCCTACTAACATGGGCCATTTCTGACACGTCCACACTATTTCCGGCTCTGGGGAATAGTATGGAACAGTTCCTTACACTCGCTGTCTTGCCACTTGCTGTCCTCGGTTATGTGTTCCACTGCTCTCACACTTCTGTCTCATTTGCTCAAACATGGTTAAGCACAGAACTGCCTATCATAGAGATGGTACTCTTACAGATTAAAGATAATATTTTAATGTATAAACGAACAGCACAAGTGAGAAATATTATTTCTTTACTAAGAAAAATATGGCTCCCATTGGGAAACATACCAAAACTCATGAAACCTCACATACCACTAGGCATAATGGTTCTACTCTCAAACACACAGCAAATGTATTTTCTTCTTTTTTACTCTAAACTATGTATTCCTTTATTAATCAGTTCACTCACTTATGTTATCTAACTTTCTTTACTTTTTTTGAAAAGCGGATTTTGTTGAAGGAAATATCAAAAGTGGTGTATCGTCCATGATCTGATTATAAATAAAGAATTGAATAAAAAAAAAAAAAAAAGTATTCAGTCAGAAATCAATGACATCACAAACATAGTCATGACATCACAGACTGTGACACTTTGTATGCTCAGGTATACATACACACTACATTATTCCTAGTGACACTTCTGTTGCAGACTGCACTCATTTTGGAGATTATTGAAGATCCTGACTGTGATTTGTAGTCTGATGTACTGAAGATGGCATGTGAAGGATTAGCAATACTGCCATTCATTCTTGCGATCTGGACAATTTCAGGTCTCGTCACTAGTTTAGTGATATATGAGGTTTTACACCAAGACCCTAAGCATATTCTGCCGACAATAAGGTAAGCATTGTCGCTGTTTTTAGAATACACACTGAGTGTCAATGCACAGCTTTGGAAAACCTTTCTAAACAAACCCTACACTTTGAACGGCACATATAGATTTCAAAGTCAGAAATATATTTCCACGTGTGCACTTATGCTTTTAAATACAATGGCATCACATCTGCTTTCACGTATTCACCATTGTATCATGTTGGGTGACTTTCAATAACTTGCCCATAATTATAATTTTATAGTAAAGTAACAATGGCAGCACAAATGTGCTTGGCTTCGTTTTATAATTGTAGAAAACTTTCCAGGAAAACTACATACTGTATTTGTGATAAATACACACTATTTATAAGAAATATTTCACATGTCAGATATACATTTGCAATAATCTATTCAAAAAATGTATCCTTCATACTGAAAGCATAATTTTATCTTTTCTTCCAGCTATCTCGGTAATTTCAAACCACAGATCATTATCCATGCTGTGGTTATTACCATTTCCACCATATTGGGTAAGTGTCACCACTACTGCCAAGTGTCAGTTGTTGTTTTTTTTTTTTTTTTTTTATACATATACTGTATATTATTAACTTGTATATTATTTGTGCTAAGTAACTATCTTGCAACATTCATGGCTTTGACGTAATACATTGAATGAAGTAGAGATTTCTACTGTAAATAAGACCCTTTGCACCATACATATACATTAATATTTATAACGCACCTACAGTTTGCCTATCTCTATACATAGAGGTAGACTATACATTCTATCCTCCCATTCCCCTAATCAACAGATACCTACAGGTTCACTGCAAAACTATAGTTTAGATTTCCTTGTAGAATAGAAATGCCCGATTTCAGCTCTATTTAATATTTTGCATACGTTTTTTTAAAATGATTTAATATGTTTGCGTAAACTTTTTAAATAATTAGTGTAAAAGTTTGAACTTTTAAAAACCTTTGATATATTTTTTCGATATTACATATATTTTGAAATATTTAGATATTTTGGCGGGGGGGGGGAGTTTTAAAGGTTTATTTAAAAAAAACTATGAAAACGTGAAAAACAGACATACATTCTGAAAACGTGATTTTTAAATATTTTACAGTATGTTTGGTTTCACTTTCTTTTCTTTTTTTTTTTACATTTTTTTTTTTTTGATGTGCAGGTAGGTACAAAGCATCATCAAACGCCACTACAGCATGTATAGATTCATACAGGCAAGACAGTGGCATGAGTAGTTGCAAATTGTTTTTTGTTTTATGAACAATCTAGACTTAACTGATGTGTCGCAGTAGCGAAATATAGTATATGTGTGAGGGAAGACTGTGTTACATAAGAGTTACGCAGTTTAGGTCAGACTAGGCACAGTGTGGTAGAGAGTGGCATGCTTGAACTGTTAGCGTAGACAATAATACACATTCATAAAACAAGTTCGGCATAGTGCGCTGCTAGGGTTTAAACTTGGCGTGCATACATTAAA
Organism: Pelobates fuscus; assembly: GCF_036172605.1. Lineage (NCBI taxonomy): Eukaryota > Metazoa > Chordata > Amphibia > Anura > Pelobatidae > Pelobates > Pelobates fuscus. The sequence continues at coordinate 142,498,289 of NC_086325.1, read as the reverse complement.
TATTTGTCTTACAGAAAGCTGGTCAATGCTGCCTGTGTAATGTTACTAGCGGAGGTGACCCCTGGGTTGCCTTGACATAATGTAGGATGTGGCCATATATAAACATGTAGTTTTAAAAACAGTGGTAGCATAAGATTGGTGGCAACATCACCAGCATGGGTGCAGAAGGGCAGATCAAGTAAAGCGTGCAGTAATGGCAATTGTGATGAGATAGGAGTATATGAGCTAGCTGAAACAGTAATCTGGCATCTGTCCCACTTAGCAAACACAAGGCAGGTGCCAGCTTAAAACCTAACTGGAGCAGTGGGTTAGTGAATCATGCTTAACTATGCAAAAGTTAACAGTATTAGCTTAAATCAACAGGCTGATATGCACCTTAGCACACACATACATACATATATCGCTATCTACATGGCAACTGCGGTTGTGGGGACTCCAAAAGAAAAATCAGAACAAACTTATTTACAGCTAAAATAAAGAAATGTGTAGTAGCTGAGGCATTTAGAGGGGTCACTGGATATTTAACGTTTAGCGTGCATGGAGCTTTGAAAGTCAAAGTCCGCTTATGTGGGTTAAATAATACTCGGCAATAGTGGCTTGATTTTCTTTAGGTGTCAGTCCAGGCACTACACTCGGTCATATGCGTGGACACAGTTCACGGACTGCCTTGTTAGCCTCTCCACAGGCCTCATGTAGGGTCTGCATCTGCGTGCCACAGACTCGGGAGCTCGTTGAGGCCGGGTCTTTCCCTGCATGGGCGCCACGGAAAGGCCCTGGTGTTCTGCCGCGCTTGTAGGCCGCAGTGTCTGAGCAGTCCGAACCGGTGCGAAAATCCACTTGTGTGATATCATCGTGTAGGTCTTGGTATCCCAGATCGCCGAGCAGCCAAATTAAAGTGGGTCACAGCCTCTGCTCAGCGAAAATCAGCGCAATGTGTGGTCAGATGCGGGAGCTGAAGTAACTTGTCTGCTCCGCTCTGCGGTCAGGCCCCGCCCCCCTCTAGTTTCACTTTTAGAGCCCATGTTGACATATTTACAATTACAATATATATTCCTTACTATAAATCAAAGTATTGATAAAAAACCTTCCATAACTGAAAGAAATTGCAGACATTTATAGAAAAGGGATATTTGATACAATAACTGTCAAAAATAGTGTACAAAGGAATCCTCATTTCTTGTATATGAAATTGTGAAATCAAATAAAAGATGCCAAAAGCAACCACATAATGCATATTGACAAGTGAATGTACTTTGAACATCTAAACTGTGTTGGATACTTTTTCTACTTGTGAAAACCAGGGTTTGTATAATAAACTTTTTTTTTTTCCTCACATTCTTTATTTTGGGTGCAGGGAGTTACATACAAGCATATAACGTGTTGGCAAAGACAAATAAATCAAACAGAATTTGAAAGTTAAAACACAACATGATAGGAATGCTACTACACTTTTAGAGAAATATGAAAAATTAAAGACCAGATAAAACACACTTTGCATATAAAGTATAACATGCAGTATGTACGTAGAACAGCTGAAAACAAAAAATAACCTACAGGAGGCGCCTTAGGCAAGCTAACCATGAGTCCCACGTAGAAGAAACTCAAAGTAAAAATTCACACATAGTGTATAATAACTTTATGTGTAATGCTGGAACACTATACCAGAAAAAGAGAGCACAACAGCACAACTCCGTAGTCAAAGTATACCCCCCGGCGCCATACATATTTCCACCACTGTAGTCCCGGTGTCAAGTCGAGTTGCCCACATGAGGGTAAGTATATGGTCACAGGGTGGTAGTCAGGTAGACTTGGTGGGTTCCTCCAGATTCTTCTACATGGCTTTGAAACCCAGTATAGCTTGTGGTACAGGCTGAGAACTCTGCAGTGTTCCGAGGGGTCATCTACCGCCAGTCCAAGAGTAGTTGTCTGATAGTGTCGTCGCACCACTCTGGTACAATTATGATAGGCCGCATCAACCGTCTGCAAGGTCACAATCTTTTGAGCTTTTAGCGATAGTCTCTTCCCAAGGTGCTAGGGGTCTTAGGTGTGCTCTCAACTTGTCCCAGAAAGCTTAAAAAATTCAGCCTAGTCACTGCAGGACATCATTGTTCCCTCCATGAGGGCCGGAGGAGCAAGCGTCATCTGCCATCTTGCGCACTTGTTTTTCATCGCTGTCTCGGCAGGTATACCGCATGCCCTTAGCACAGGAGAGGAGCCACCAAGAGGTAGACTGGGATCACACCCACCGGTACAAAGGAGGGGGAAACGGTGCACCAAGCAACTGCACAGCACAATACTAGAGATCGACCACCTCTCCACTCCCTCAGACTCTTGGGGCATACAACACACAGCCGCTTGGTAGCGTAAACATCTAAAGACAGTAAAGAGACTGCAAGAGTAACCCCACTCAGTGCAGGAATACTGTTAAGGCAAGTAGCGTTGTCGATGGGGTTGAAGTACAGGATTATTGCTCGTTTTAGGAGGCCACGAGCTGGAGCTCCCTCGATCGTGTGCGGCCGGCGTGACAGTCGGGCCCAGCCCTAGGATAATAAACTAAAATGTGAGGAGACAAACAAGCAGGTGTTAGAGGATGAACTGTCTAATTATGAATGATTAACCAGACTTCTCTAGGCAGGACTTGAAAGCCAAGATTCCCAGAGGTTATAAATGCTGACCTTTGAATTGCAGGGGCATCACACTTCTTTCATATAAAGGACCAAATCTTTCTTCTCCCAAGCGTCATAACCCCTGTAAAAGAGCAGTCAACTGGTCAGAATCTATTTTTCTCATCTGTTAAATGTGTTACATTTAGGAGTCAAGAAATGTTTGGCTGTTGCTTTCTAATGCAATTTTTCATTTTTGTTTGTGTGCCAAGCAAATGTGGGAAGGTATGGCTTCTGCAAACTAAGGGTCTGCTAATAAATAAATTAAAAAAAATACAGTCTCAGCACCATAATCACCAGAGTCCGTTTTCCTGGTTATGCACTGTGACACATAACAAGGGTCTCACAGACACCGGCCAAGCCCCTCACCCAATGTATTGCCAATATGGATTTGGACAACATACTTTGATGGAGTGTGCTTTTTTGTAAAATGTTCTGTCCGAGTGCTGGTTTACAAAGCTTATTAATTCATTCATTTTATTTTTTAGGAATAGTGACAGCGGGAGCAATATACAGATTCATGCAGCTGAAAAGCCAAATGAGCGATTTTAATATATCACCATGCTGTGCAAAGGCTTCCTTCATCACCGGGTGTTTATGGTGCATTGGGTTTGAAATTGCTGGCATTGTACCGGTGAGTAACATTTGGGGAAAAAGCCTACTATGTCCATTGTTGACATCTGAAAAAACTTCCACCTGATTTGGTAACAGCTCACCTGGACACCCCTTTAGGCTGGTTGAGAATAATCAGTAATGTAGTTTTCCCACGGTGAGGGATGGGTTTAGCTCGCACCATTCAATCTTCCTATAAGCACATCATCACATGTTTTATAATTTAATTGAAAAGTCAATATTGTAACTATGTAACATGTCTAACTAATTTGTTCTACAAGTTTTTTTTCCACATTTAGAGTTTTTATTTTCATACAAACAAAAGGAAGGGGGTGGGGGGTACAGAATAAAAAAGGGGGAAAAGGGGGGGGGGGAGAGGTCGACAAGACCGGTACATCTCCATGCTTTCATTGCTCTGACGTTGACTGCCATTTTGTCACCCCTTTGAGTTGTTTAGATTTATAATTACACAATGGCAAAAGGCTTCTTAAGTGCATTCACTCCTAAAGTCACAGGTACACAATGGGGAAATTAAAAAGAAAAGCTAGGCTTTTAGAGAAACTGTGAGAAACATTTCACATGCTGAATGTAGAACAAGGAACTTGTGCGTATTAATAGCAAGTGAATTTACATTACGGGCCATAAGACACATAGCAATGCCTTTTGAAAATAAATACACTTTATAATGCACTCATTTTGAATGTTTTATTAATATTTGTTCATTTTGTATGACAGTTTCCCTACAAGTATTTCAAGCATGGATAAAATCAGTTTATTTTTTTTTTATTTTTTTTTTAATTCTTTATTTTTATTGTGCACGAGATAACATACAAGCTGACGATGCCACAACAGCATAATACAAGCCTATGAAAACATGGTATTTCACATAAATGGCATTTAGTATTGGCACATTTTGTTTTTATATGTGAATAAACAAGATTGGTATGTACATCTAGTTGTAAGTCACCAGGGTGTCAAACAGCAACATTAGCATGCATAACATGGTGGGTCGAATGTGAGTAACTATGTTGTAACTTAATGTGGTGTGTGTTCTGACAGCATGGCTAGCCTGGGTAACTCTAAACCGGGAAGTAGAGCAGTAATACAAGCTGAAAACTAATGAAAACCTTTTAAGCCTGGAGGGTCTAATAGCAGGTAAGTATCATTGCTAAGGGATGGTAGCATGCGTGGAAACTGAGTAAGTGCTAGCCCTACTAAGCATATCAAGCAGTGACACGTATGTGGCAACAGGCTTATCTGGCAGCTAAAACAGATTAGCTAAATCATTTGTGTCGCTGGGTATTTATCGGTTAATAATGTTGCTAACATTATAATTCCTGCCTTTTGACCCGTGATAGTCTCTCAGGGTATAGTGATGCTGTCGGCGTAGGGAGGTTTGCTCCAGTGACTCTCTGCGTGGGTTGTAAGTCCCAGGGTAGGTCGCTTGGCTTAGAGTCTCTGGGTCAGCCGATGCCCCTTCTGGAGGCTAGGTTGCCAGGTGCTGCAGGTGAGTACCGCTTTCCTGTGTCTTGAAGCAGCTGCCTGTCCGGCCTCTGCTGTGATTCGGACCCGTCCTGCTCATGTTGTCTAGCTGAGCTGCCTACCGTTTTCCTTCTGACAGGACAACGTCGGTGAGCTGCACGTGATCCAGCAATGGCAGTGGGTATCCTTTGGTCAGGATTGCATTAACCTGGGATAGGACGATGTGTGAGAGGTAATGATTCACAGCTACATTCAATAATGCCACCTCGCACCCTTGGACATGTACGGCCTTCTCTGCTCGCACGGCAATTGGCAGGTGTTGTCAGCCCTGTAACGCTCCGGTTTTTACTTGCGCCGTCTGGCTGTATGTGCCACCGCTGGGTCCCGTCTTTATTTGCTCGGCGCAGTCCGCCAGCCTAGCCCTGGTGCAGGCTGTCATAGCGGCCATCTTGAGAAGCGCCATGCGGTGGTCACCTCGCGTTCGGGTGAGTACTGGAGCCTGGTTTGGCGAGCTGCTTGGTTCCCTTACGGACCGGGATGACCCCCCCGGTCCAGAGGGGGGGGGGGGGGGCGCCGGACACCGGCCGGAGACCCGGGAGAGCGGCCGTCTCGTCCCGGCTCAAGCTCCTCACGCCTCGGGCCGTCATCGGGTCACGGAGCACCTCGTGGAGGGTATCCCCTTGTACCTCAGAGTCTGGGGGTCAGGGTGAGTGTCGTTGCGGATGTTTCTGAAGGTTTTACCTCCAGTTAGCGCCGTTTTCCCGGTCCCAAGGCGGGAGCTCAGACCAAGCATGTCTGATCCCGTCGGCGGTCCGGCCCCGCCCCCAAATCAGTTTATTTTACATGCAATTGTACACTTTATAGTGCATAATTACATTTATTAATTTTAACTTTTACTACATTTTTTTATTGTTTATCTTGATTTGCCTTTAGTTACAAGGCTGTCTAACTATTCATAATTTGTTCTGGATAAATTTATTAAAGGAAAACTATAGGGTCAGGAACCACAAATATGTATTCCTGACCCTATAGTGTTAAAAATCAATATATACCCCCCCTAAATAACTAAAATCTTACCTTATTTCTAGTGCCGTGTTGGTCTATTGGAGCTGGCTCCGTCCCAGATCTGCCTCCTTGGCTGACATCATCAAAAGTTCCATAGGAAAGCATTGGATTGGCTGAGATCGTCCATTGTGATGATCTCAGCCAAGGAGGTGGGGCGGGGCGGGTGCAGCCCTGGCCAATCAGCATCTCCTCATAGAGATGCATTGAATTGTGGAGATGCTGAATGCCGAATCAAGAAGCACCTCTAGTCGATGTCTGAGGAGTTGCCACTAGAGGTGTTTGCAATGTAAACACTGTTTTTTTTTCTCCGAAAAGGCAGTGTTTAAAACAAAAGCCTGCAGGGACATCCTATAGACATCAGAACAACTACATTAAGCTGTAGTTGTTCTGGTGACTATAGTGTCCCTTTAACCCCTTAAGGACACCTGACATGTGTGACATGTCATGATTCCCTTTTATTCCAGAAGTTTGGTCCTTAAGGGGTTAAAGGGACACTCCAGGCACCCAGACCTCTCCTGCCCATTGGAGTGGTCTGGGTGCCAACTCCCACTACCCTTAACCCTGCAAGTGTAATTAGTGCAGTTTTCCATAAACTGCACTAATTGCCTAACACGGTTAAGTCCTCCTCTAGTGGCTGTCTATGAGACAGCCACTAGAGGAGCTTCTGGGTTCTTAAGACACTTTTAGTGTTTTAAGAGATGCTGGATGTCCTCACGCAATACATGAGGACCTCCAGTGTTACCGGAATGCCCATAGGAAAGCATTGAATAATGCTTTCCTATGGGGCAGTGTACTGTGCGCGCGGCCGTTGCCGTGCGCGAGCAGCAATTGCCGCGCATGTGCATTAGGTCTCCCCCGCCGATGTCAGCAGAGAGAGTTGGCGGAGCCTGACTGTGGATACGGTTAAGTCACTGAAGGGGTTTTAACCCCCTCAGCAACCTGGGATGGGAGGTGGGAGGGAGAGGGGACCTGCAGTGCCAGGAAAACGGTTTGTTTTCCTGGCACTGGAGAGTCCCTTTAGGAAGGTGAGGGTTTGGAGTGGTAACAGGTTCACTTCAAACAGTCATCAACAATAAGCTTACATTTCTACCCAGGATCCCTTAGTCCTTGAAAATTTAGAAAATGTTTTATTTTATGGCACACCAGTAAAGACTACAAATAGGGATACCATTTGCACCTCATTGTGTACCAACCCTGCAATACCATCCTAGAATTCATATATGTACTAAAATTATACCTGAAGGTGAACTACCGATACACACAATTTCCAAATGACTCGCAATACTTTTATTTTTAAGATGCTATTTGCAGCACCAGTAAGGTGCACTGTGATGCTGACTAGATGATTTTTTTATTCCAGTCAAATCAATACGGACTCGTACATGCTATTGGAGGAGGAGGTGCATATCTGTTTGGGGAGATCTACATAATATCTCTGGCAGTAATCACCTACAGAGCTAGTCCTCGATGGAACAGCAAAACCGTGTGTAACATCAGAATTGGACTGGCTTCGATTACACTGATTTTCTTGCTGCCTTGTATCCTTTTAAATGATCTTATATTGCACTAGGATGTGTAGTCAAAAATCCTGGCACCGGCCCTGGTTCTAAAAAATACCCTAATAATATGCAGGACATAATGGGAACCACAAGCAGGTAGTGCAATCGCTTATTAAGAAACTTAGCTCACACTGAAAGCAGATTTGTCAACAATGGACCACTTCCAGTATTTCACGGAATGTCACCCTGCTCTGTCTTCCTTTTGAGGAAGGCTTATTTCCCAAGTCTGCAATTTTGACCTAATTAATCTATTATACATTTTCCTTAATATAATATGTTAACAGTTGCTGTGTGCACGATCCATCTTCAGGTGAAAGGCTATGGTAACCCAACAGTAAGTTTTCATGTCATTAAATTTCCTGGTTAGACAGACCTAGTGGGCACCCAGAAAGAAAAACCCAGCGCTTCCATGCAATGCAAAATTTCCCAGGCATTTCATCCCATACATGAGCATTTCGAAAGAGCTCTTCTCATAGCCTTCCTTAATGCGGCTGTCTAGCTTGTTGTCATTTTCACATCAGTTTATATGGATGTTCAAATGCAAAATGCAATCAAACAGATGCTTCAAAAGTAGCATCATTTCTGAATACAAAAGTATGCATGATTTACCAAAGATATACCTTGGCAGGAAAAATGCACATATAATAGCACAAAGCATTTTGAAGTGTCTGTCTGAGTGCGTTAGGACCTCCATTTAAAGGTTATTGCTTTTATTGAATCTTTGAAGTAAGAAATGCACACCACAGGAAAAAAACTGTAACACTAATTTGAGCCAATTTTTATTAACATTCTTATGGGGAAGCAGCACAGTGATAATTTTATAGAATTTGGCACAAGTAAATCAGATAGACACACCCATTACTTGATCAGTAAGGAGCAAAAAACTTTAATGGAAAAGATTTAGTAACCGAGGATGTTTTAAGACGGTTCTGAATCCCTCTATGCATAAATCCCCTTTACTGACCTGTTAGTCTCACGGGAAATTGTTTCTCAAACTTAAAAAATATTCCTCCATTTGTTTAAACACATTGCAAATTATGTACTGCTCATAATGTAAGAAATAGCACAGTTCTGCACAATTTTTTATTGAATATAACGGCCATAAGAAAACTTCAGGAGGAACGAAGTAAAACCAAAACAAATCTTGCTCACAGGCCCACAATAAATTATGCAAAGAAAAATCAATAAACAGATGAGTCATTCTGGCCAAAGATACAAGTAAATGTATCAACAACTCAAAACATCAAATTAGGATTCAAAATAACATAAAAACCAAACAAACACTAAACAAAAACTGCTATGGATTAGAAGTGGAAGGAAGAGGATAGACATTGGTATACTGCAGATATACATATATATGTATAACTCGAGAAAGGAGCGGACGTGCCAGTATTCATTGTTGCATGAACCATGAGGTCTGCTCTAAGGAGGAGTTTAAGTACTGTAGGTGAGAGTGGTCCAATGTTTGGATACAAGTTTTCCAGCACTGTAGGATTTTTTGGCAATTACATTTTTATTTTCTAACATACCGAACTTGTCAATTTCGAAAGCGACAAACAATTTATATTTAAATAAAGAGAAGGATGGGGGGTGGGTTGTTCCCAGACTTGGAGTAAAGTTTTCCCAGCCACCGCTGCCAAATGTGTTGAGCGTGAATGGTGATCAACAGTGGCTGGTAGAATATGAAACATTCCAATTTCTGGTGTCAGTGGAAATTGTAAGAGTAGGTAAGGAGTGATAAATTTGTCGACGGTAGTACAGAAAGCCTGAGCTTGACGGCAAGTCCAGAAACAGTGGAAAAGATAAGCATGTTTAGCAAATATAAACATTTAATTACAGTATAACAACATCCTACATGTCTTGCATCCTCTCTTCTAGATTTATTTCATCACAGCATTATTTGAGTGGCTGTCCACATTTGGATTGTTGGGCTTCATGCTGACTTTCTTTCCAGAGTTTCAGGTTTGTATATAGATAAAAATCTTAGAAGAAAACATTTAACTTATCTCCTCTCCTAGTTTTAATACTGTAATAGTTTATTTATTTTTCCAGTTATTACTCTTTAAGCATTATTAGCATTTTAAAAGTACCCTGCATTCTAAATCTTGTGGTGATTTGCAAAATACATGGCAACGAAAATCACAACCCTACAGTTTCATTTGATAGCGGGTATAAACTACGCATCTACGGTGAACCATCACATACACTTAAAGTTTGTCACATGTTTATTTCTAATCAAAACTTATTTATCTATCTCAAGAAAAGAGGGCCAGTATTCATTTAAAGCACTGTAGGAGAGAGGGTTCCAATATTTGAATACAAGGTTTCCAGCATTATAGCAATTAACATGTATATAAACCTAATTTCAATTTATTAAATATAATGAAAATACGTTTGGTTTTCAAATATACATTTTAAAAACGAAGTCTATGATAAGATTCACCTTAGATTTCTTTTTCTGAAAACAGCAATTAACGTTCAGAAGGCCAGACAACTGGAAGGAGAACTGGATTGTCTTGAGACAGAAAATCCAAGACCCGGAAGACCTTCCATAAAGATAACATCGACGTGACATGACGCTAAACATTGCCGAAGTTGGTACCGCAAGATCCATTTGGCATTACATTAAGTTTCAACTGCCCTGACTGCCTGAGGTAGATTTTCTAAATCTAATTGTTTTGTTTTTAGTAGTTTGACATCCATTGGATTGCACTGTATTTTATTTAGCAATTTGTGTGGGCACCTGATATTATATTTCTCCCTAATATATTCTGACAGTCCTGGGGCAATTTCTGAACCATCGCATCCTGCTCCTGGGAACACTAGGGAAGAACAGAGAGTGAGCATTGTTCAACAGCTGTCTAAGACTATCCAGAGGCGTTTCTCTCCAGGTAAGTAAAGTAAATGTATATTTGATGATCAAGCTGTGTTTTTGTTGCATATCTCACTCATGATTTAACTATGTGTTTACAGTACTAACGATTCATTAAATACATTGACATTGGGTTGCGGGAACCAAGACCATGCAGAGAGTGCTGCTGAAAGGCCTTGTGTGTGCGGCGGGCCTGGAGGCTGTCAGTCAGGTGAGCGTGTGTTGATACCAGGCTAACGTGCACTTGCAGTGGACAGGCCTGTGCCCTTCTTATTGGATTGCACAGACCTTTATAGGTGTCACCAGTGAACGCAAGTTACATCACTGGCCACGCCCCCTAGGACCTACCCATCCTGTCGCGCCACCACTATCTTACAATAAGCTCTAAACTGAGCTCCTAATCATCTCCACACTTCATTGTTCCTACACAGTGTTTACTAGATATTTTTTAAACATTTATTAATTATTAGATTTAGTTAAGTATGCTGTTAAATGGACACTGTAGACACTTCAATACGATTAAACAATTACAATGCCTACAGTGTTCCTTTAACCAGACTAACATCTTCACGTTAGGAGTTCATGTAAATCTTACGAAGGAGCTTGTAATATTCATTTTCCACTTTGTATACATGTATTTTAGTTTAAATGTTACCTGTTATTTGTGTTTAAGCACTGGTCTTTGTAAAAATACTTCTATAAGATTATTACTGGAAATTGCTGAAGTTGTTCTATTGCTCGAAAAGGCAGTGGCAATGGCTAAGTTATGCATTTAATAAGAAGATAGTTACCCAATTTTAATAATAAATTAATAGTATAAACAAACTTATAATATAAAAAAGGCACCTAACCATTATGATGAAATAACTTATCTTTATCTCTAGAAATGTACAAATCTTAATAGAACTGTATTCTATTTTTTTTTTCTACAGGTTATAATAACATCTTAAAAAATGCTAAAAGGGGGGGCGGAGCCTAGCCGCCAAGCTGGATAGACGCGCCGAGACACAGCTCCGGCTCACAAGCGACGAAAAACGGGGTATTTACCACAAAAATCAAAAGAAACGCCAGCAAGGAGGCAGGCACACAACCAGGGAAACCCGGGGGCATCTACAGACACCCGACTCAAGACTTACAATGCCCGGGAACCCGAGCAAGAAGATGGGGCCTACCCACGGTCAAGCCGAGGAGAGGCGGCCGCTCTCCATAACGGTGAAACCTGGGACAGACTCCTCAGCAAACCCCCTGCTTACCCTCCCCCCCCCTATGGGCCGGCAGGGGTAATCCCGGTCCACACTGGACATCTGGGGCAACCAGCCAAACCGTCCCCGGCGACCCAACTCCACGTGGCACAGGCAAAATGGCGACTGGCGGCATTCCACTTACCCAGCACAAGCCGCATGTACCAATGGGACTACCAGACCTATCACAGCGCCTAGATGCCATCTTCGCCAGTTTCTGGGACAAGCTGAAGAGACGGCAACAGATGTCCCACTCCGAATCGATCTTACCACAGCCAGCCTGGGAGCAGAGCCGCAGGTCACGGGAGGCGAAGGGAAGACCCTCGGGCGCACGACCGCCGCACCAGCCGCTCCACCCACTCCCTGGCCCACCCGGGCTGCAGACCACAGGGCCGAGAGCCCAGAGGCATCACCCACACGGGCGGAGGACCAAACCTTCCAAGAGACGAGCAGCTGTTAGATCCTCCGTTCCTCCCACAAGTGGAGATTACTCGAACCCAAGGGGCAACCGAGTAAGTGGCCGAGAGATGCCGGACTGCACACAAGCATGGGGCTGGAGGGACATCCTCCCTCGCACCTACAACGCGGCAACCTGCAAAGTTCCACTGGCGAAAGCCAGCTGCCTCCTGAGAGAGGGAGTCGGATGACGGAGACAATATCCGAGGCATCCTAATTGTGCTGTGAACCGGGCATTACACAGCCTCGACCTTGCCACGCCACTTACCAAATCCATGGACTGAACCGGGCAGCAGGACACTTGAGAAATCCCCAGACCACAGTGAATATTTACTATGTGACACATCTAAGGCTAACTAGCCTCTAGATAACTTAGTGTGGTCTAACATGTTAGCTAGTCTCTCCCCAGATTGCTTACCTTGCATGTATTCTAATTTAAAGCTAAATCTGCCGGGGCAACCAGTAAGCCTGACGTGCACTGTTTGTATATACCTAAAATGAGGTTTAGCCCCATCATGCTTATAAGTTAAGCTTATCGTTGTAGCATATCATTTAAATCTTTCCGTACATTCAGCAAACATGCTCTCAGCACTTAGCACTACACAGTACCCTGTTACCTCAGCTTGTTTAACATGTTACCCTCCTCACTGTGTCTTTAATGCTTATATATCACACTAGCGTCACCTCACTTATTAATCTTTGAAATACACACTTACATCTGTAAACTATTATAAAAATTTAAAATGTGCCTGACTAGCAAAAACCATGACATGTACTGCATCTTGAAGATATCTATACCTTGACACCGCTGTTGTGGCGCTCCAAGGCTGTTTGTAATTTTTTTTTTGTGCACAACAAAAAATTTTTTTTTTTTTTTTTTTAAAAAGGCTAAAAGACCAACGAACAGGCTCAAGAGAAACTCGCATCTTTGACCTTTTGAAGACTTCATTATAGTGCCTGGATATGCCTGGTTATGCAATGCAGACTAATATGCCTGGATATGCCTAGCAATGCAGACTAATATGTATATATTAAATACTGTGTCAAGAAAACAATTATTTTAATAAAATTTTGATTAATAACGTCAGCTAATGTGTGTGCATATATTCTAAAATTATGATTGCAATAAATTAGAATGTAAATAAATATCGGTAACATTCTGCACTTTGAAAAATAAATTAAAAAGATATATAGATTGAAAATGGTTTAAATTTCAATTAGATTTTACTTACTTTAAAAGTTTGTAACTCCTGCTCTGTAAATTGAACTTTATACACATAGGAGTCTCCTGCAGGGTCTAGGGAGCTATTAATAGAGCAGGAGATAATAAATTCTAAATTAACCCCTTGGTGACCGGACCGTTTTTCAATTTTCTATACCGTTAAGGACCAGGGCTCTTTTTTACATTTCTGCGGTGTTTGTGTTTAGCTGTAATTTTCCTCTTACTCATTTACTATATCCACACATATTATACACTGTTTTTCTTGACATTAAACGGTCTTTCTAAAGATACCATTATTTTCATCATTTTATATACTTTAATATACACAAATTATAAAATATAATGAAAAAAAAGCACACTTTTTTCGAACTTTGACCCCCAAAATCTGTTACGCATCTACAACCGCCAAAAAACACCCGTGCTAAATAGTTTCTAAATTTTGTCCTGAGTTTAGAAATACCCAATGCTAACGTGTTCTTACCTTTTTTTTGGAAAGTTATAAGGCTATAAGTACAAGGAGCCCTTTACTAGTTCTAAACCACAGTATTCAAAATGGGGCGTCTCCAGTTTTTGTAGTAGCCACTTAGCCACAAATGCTTGCCAAAGTTCATATTCGTTTGCTTTTTTTTTTTTGTTTTTACACAAAAACTGCACTTTTACTGGTGATTTAATCGTCGTGATAGGTGTTTTAAACACTCATATTTGTGTTCAGCAAAGTCTCCCGAGTATAACAATACCCCCAATGTACAGGTTTTATGGTGTTTTGAAATGTTACAGTGTCAATATAGGGCTTGCCCAATTCAGTTTGCCAGATTGGTTTGCTGAGTCTTTGTTGCCTTTTGAGACCATATGCTAGCCCAGGAATTATTATTCTATTATTTATAGAGCGCCGTCAAATGTGAAATAACCCCATCATGGCATACCATTTTCAAATGTAGACAACCCAGGGTATTCAAAATGGGGTATATCCAGTCTTTTGTAGTAGCCACTTAGTCATAAACGCTGGCCAAAGTTAGCGTTTTTATTTGTTTAGAAATGTTTTTTTTTCATCAATTTATATTATATACACACGATCAGCGTACTCACCTATCCACTAAACAGAAACTTCAGTGTTGACAGATTTCATTAGTTTTTTTTTTTTTTTTTTTTTAAAGCACTTAATCTAAGCAAAAATAATGGGGGTTTAGTTACATTATATGATCATACATTGCATAAGCCTGCCACAACGTCAATGTACCCCATCTTTGATAAATGTAGAAAATTGATGGAAGTGCACTCCACCCCTTGCCAAGGAATCCAGGGTGCTTCACTGGATATGTCCCAGTACCAAAATGGACCAAATATAATAGTAAAAATAGAAAATGAATCCAGGCACTCCAAACGAATTCCAAGAAAAAGGCAATTTATTGGAACCAGCAGCTACAAAGCGACGTTTCAACCCCTAAGGGTCTTTATCAAGCTACTGAAGCACACACAGATAATGCAATATATAGGTGCATAACATATTAAATCAGTGAATACACATGTGATACAATAATTGATTGATAACATCAAAGTTAAACATCTGAGTAAAATACAATTGTCTCACCAATCATCAACTTCTAAATCAGGGATGTCAAGGAGCCTAGGTGAGCACAGCCAATGAATTCACAATTTGTTAATCAATGAACCCAAATCTCTTTAATAGATTTATTATACACAGGAAAGATCCAATATAAATTGATTAAATGAAGGAATTCCAATCTAATTAAAAGCCTTTTTAAGCCACAGGTGCTTACCCTTGTGGCAAGGCAATGGAATATTCACATAAACCAAATGATATTAATAAACAAACCTCAGCAAACATTATTACTCTCCGTTATAATGATAGTATCTAGATGTAATTAATGATATTTGATATGGAGAAAAATTAGATAATGTATAATTGGATAAAATGTGTATTTAAAAGCTAGCTCATCTAATGCTCTTAAATGACAAAGCCATGATTAATGATATATATATATATATATATATATATATACACACAATTATAATATATAATTCATAGAGTATTACATTTGATCTTCGCAAAATCACAAAAATATAAACAATGGACAATATTATAATTCATCATACAATAAATAAATATAAATTAACATAATCGAAATAATCAATGATAACAAAATACATATGAAAATTAAATTATATTTAAGAAGCAAATATTGCTTTAAAGTGACAGGTGCTTTAAAAACCAAGATTATATCTCACACTAATGCAGGACATAACAAATATGAAGTGATATCTATCTAAGAGTTGTAATAAGTACTGTTATGTTATACCAATACTAATATCCAAACATAAACCTGAAACCTGAAAACAGCAAAAAGTCAGTGGGAATGCCCCTTTACTTTTATTTTTAAATATATGTACCATAACCATTGCAGCCCACTGTAGTGGTTATGGTCCCAGGATACTCACCTAGTGCCTCTGTTTTCATATTCTCCTTTAGAATCCGGTGAGTTCTAACAAGCTAAGCAGCGCCATCAGCTGAGTGCTTTTAGCCAAAGAGTGCAGTCCTGTAAAATGGTTTCACAGATTACTAATGGAGGGTGCCCATAATGTTATTCCGGGAAATGATTGGTTCCCCACAGTGCCTCCCACCAATCCTCTAGGTTAGAGGATAAGGAAGGCACTACAGTGAATAAAAAAGAGGAGTAAGATTGATCAAATAACCCTCACTCTCTTTCTCTTATGAGACAGGTGAGCTAGTTTAATCTCATCCATTTTATTCACTGCATTACCAGTGTCATCCTCTAACTGTGCCCAAAAGGTAGATCCCCAGGTGTAGAACCACTACTCCTATGACGCTTTGCATGCTTTTAGAATGACAAAGCATCATGGAAGCTGTAGTTTTAACACATCTGGGGATCTACCTATTTAGCACCCCTAACGTATTCCAACACATTTCTCTCTACAGTGGGGAATGAGATGGTGGGTAGGAAGCTGTGGGGAATAAAATGGATTTCCCAGTAGTGTAAAGGGGTAGTCTAAGCAACATTTCTACCGCAGCCCACAGAACCCAGTAAGTGTCAAACCGTTCGTTAATGTTTTAGCTAGGTGCCAGAAGGTGGGGGAGCACTAAGGGGGGGGGCGCAATAGATAGTCACAGATGGCCCTGGAGGTGGCCGGCTGTCACCTTAGGGCGCCCCTTAGTCTCTAAGTCAGAGTAGACACCTACTTAACAGGATAGCAGGTATCTACTCTGCTGATTGTGGGTAGAGGCAACAGAGGGAGCACAGATGAGCATCAAAAGACTAGAAAAAAACAATGTGAATCAAAAGTGACAATAAGGTTAAATGTTATAGCAACCCCACAGCCCTGTCCCCCACACACACACAACCTCCACCACCTTTGGAATCTTCTCCCTGGGGTACAGTGTTTTCTGTAACCTTCCAGTCCCTCACTGCTCCCTTGCCCTGCGGTGATGCCAGGAACCATAGTATGATGGCTCTCCTGCCCCAGCATCACTAAACAGCGCACAAAGGAGCAGTGAGGAACTGGAAGATTACAGGAGCCACTCGACCCCAGGGAGAACACAGGGGAGGAAGGGGGAGTGGCAAAGCATGACATTTAGTCAGGGCCGGTGCTTGGATTTTTAGGTACATAGGCGAAGATGCATTTTTCCGCCCCTCCCCCCCCCCCCCCCCCCCAAAAAAAAACATCTTCACCTATGTGCCTCTTAACCAGCCCCTCCCTGGTCCCTTCCCTGTCCCTTAGTGTTCTTCTCCCCTCCCCCCTCTTTTCCCTGTCTCTTGGTGTTTCTCTCCCATTCCCTCCCTGTCCCTTGGTGCACCACACACCCCTTTAGTGGTCACACTCCCCTTCCTGGTGTGTCAATGTGTACAGAGTGTAGCGGAGCGCGGTACAGGAGCTTCAGTTTTCTGTACCCGGCCGAACTGACAGGGAGTGCTCTCTCTGTGAGCACCTCCTGTCAGTCTGGCCAGGTACAGGAAACAGAAGCTCCTGTACCGCGCTCCGCTCCGCTACACTCTGTACACACTGAAAGACACAGACTCATTGACAGACACACTGATAGTCACACACAGACTCAATGACAAACATACTCTCACTGATTTGACAGACACACGCCGTCACTCGCACACACACACACGCCGTCACTCGCACACACACACACACACGCCGTCACTCGCACACACACACACACGCCGTCACTCGCACACACACACACACGCCGTCACTCGCACACACACACACACACGCCGTCACTCGCACACACACACACACACGCCGTCACTCGCACACACACACACACGCCGTCACTCGCACACACACACACACACGCCGTCACTCGCACACACACACACACACGCCGTCACTCGCACACACACACACACCGTCACTTGCACACACACACACGCCGTCACTCGCACACACACACACACACACGCCGTCACTCACACACAGACACATACACTCACACACAGACACATACACTCACACACAGACACATACACTCACACACAGACACACACACACTCACACACAGACACACACACACACTCACACACAGACACACACACACTCACACACAGACACACAGACACACAGACACTCACTAATTATTTTACAAATACATATTTTCCACCCAGCCTCCCTACCTGGAGAGCTGGTGTGGATGAGGAATCCTTCCCTGGGGTCCAGTGGGGCTGCTGGGCGGCGTGCGGCTGTGCTGAGATCAGATGCGGCGAGGGAGCTCTAACCTCTCTGCTCTGCTCCCTCGCGCGCTGCCTGTCTGCTGATACCGCGGGAGCCGGAATATGACGTCATATTCCGGCTCTCGCGGTATCAGCAGACAGGCAGCGCGCGAGGGAGCAGAGCAGAGAGGTTAGAGCTCCCTCGCCGCATCTGATCTCGGCACAGCCGCACGCCGCACCGGGGGCCGAGATGGTGGCCCGGCAGGAGGGAGAGCTTCCCTCCAGGGCCGGCGCGTCCATAAGGCGGCACAGGCGGCCGCCTTAGGGCGCACGGGCTCTGGGGGCGCAAGATTTCAGTGACCGGCAGGAGGGAAGCTCTCCCTCCTGCCGGGCCACCATCTCAGCCCCCGGTGCGGCGTGCGGCTGTGCCGAGATCAGATGCGGCGAGGGAGCTCTAACCTCTCTGCTCTGCTCCCTCGCGCGCTGCCTGTCTGCTGATACCGCGGGAGCCGGAATATGACGTCATATTCCGGCTCCCGCGGTATCAGCAGACAGGCAGCGCGCGAGGGAGCAGAGCAGAGAGGTTAGAGCTCCCTCGCCGCATCTGATCTCAGCACAGCCGCACGCCGCCCAGCAGCCCCACTGGACCCCAGGGAAGGATTCCTCATCCACACCAGCTCTCCAGGTAGGGAGGCTGGGTGGAAAATATGTATTTGTAAAATAATTAGTGAGTGTCTGTGTGTCTGTGTGTGAGTGTGTGTGTGTCTGTGTGTGAGTGTGTGTGTGTCTGTGTGTGAGTGTGTGTGTGTCTGTGTGTGTGTGAGTGTGTGTGTGTCTGTGTGTGAGTGTATGTGTCTGTGTGTGAGTGTATGTGTCTGTGTGTGAGTGACGGCGTGTGTGTGTGTGTGCGAGTGACGGCGTGTGTGTGTGTGTGTGTGCGAGTGACGGCGTGTGTGTGTGTGTGTGTGTGTGCAAGTGACGGTGTGTGTGTGTGCGAGTGACGGCGTGTGTGTGTGTGTGCGAGTGACGGCGTGTGTGTGTGTGTGCGAGTGACGGCGTGTGTGTGTGTGTGCGAGTGATGGCGTGTGTGTGTGTGTGTGTGCGAGTGACGGTGTGTGTGTGTGTGTGCGAGTGACGGCGTGTGTGTGTGTGCGAGTGACGGCGTGTGTGTGTGTGTGCGAGTGACGGCGTGTGTGTGTGTGTGTGCGAGTGACGGCGTGTGTGTGTGTGTGTGCGAGTGACGGCGTGTGTGTGTGTGCGAGTGATGGCGTGTGTCTGTCAAATCAGTGAGAGTATGTTTGTCATTGAGTCTGTGTGTGACTATCAGTGTGTCTGTCAATGAGTCTGTGTCTGTCAGTGTGTACAGAGTGTAGCGGAGCGGAGCGCGGTACAGGAGCTTCTGTTTCCTGTACCTGGCCAGACTGACAGGAGGTGCTCACAGAGAGAGCACTCCCTGTCAGTTCGGCCGGGTACAGAAAACTGAAGCTCCTGTACCGCGCTCCGCTACACTCTGTACACATTGACACACCAGGAAGGGGAGTGTGACCACTAAAGGGGTGTGGGGTGCACCAAGGGACAGGGAGGGAATGGGAGAGAAACACCAAGAGACAGGGAAAAGAGGGGGGAGGGGAGAAGAACACTAAGGGACAGGGAAGGGACCAGGGAGGGGCTGGTTAAGAGGCACATAGGTGAAGATGTTTTTTTGGGGGGGGGGGGGCGGAAAAATGCATCTTCGCCTATGTACCTAAAAATCCAAGCACCGGCCCTGCTTCCCTCCTGCCGCTAACTGAAATCTTGCGCCCCCAGAGCCCGTGCGCCCTAAGGCGGCCACCTGTGCCGCCTTATGGACGCGCCGGCCCTGCATTTAGTGCTGTAAGTTAACCTTATTGTCACTTTTGATTCAAATTGGATTTTTTTCTTTTTAGGCACAATTTGAAACTTAAGTGGAGACTTTTGCCTTCTCTTCGATCAACAGGAGCAGAAGGAATAAGAAATGTTTAATCTGAGAATTTGTTCTCCCTGTATTTGCTACTTTGTAATTTTTACATCACCTATGCAATTTAATTAAAGGGACACTACAGGCACCCAGACCACTTCAGCTCATTTAAGTGGTCTTGGTGCATATTCTCCAGGTCCCTTAACCCATGAAAGGTAATTATTGTATTTTCTTAATTAACTGCAATAATTAACTTTATGGGTTAACTCCACCTCTAGTGGCTGTCCCAGAGAACTTCCAGGTCGTTAGGCGACTGACCCTAGACGTCCTCATACTGTGCATAAGGACATCCAACGTCATCTGAAAACCCATAGGAAAGAATTGCATAATGCTTTCCTATGAACCTGTTCAAATGCAAGTACAGCAGTTGGCACGCATGCGCATTAGGTCACTCTCTCCGGCTGATGGCCAGGGGGTAGCCAAGGTGTACATCAGCGCTGGAACAATGTAAGTGACAGTGACATCAGCGCTGGAACAATGTAAGTGACAGAAATGAACATACAAACAGGGGCGGACTGAGAACCCTCAGGGCCCCCGGGCAAAATAAATCAAGGGCCCCCTTACAGGCCCCACCCATACTCCACAGCAAGCGCCACCCATGTCCCGCCTCCATGCACCGCCTCCAGCCACACCCTACACAATCTTTAGACACAAGGAACAAAAGTGCAATAATCCCTTCGAGGCCCCAGTAGAGACTACAATTGAGGGCTAATGGGCCATGGAGGGGGGTCTTTCTAGCAGAGGCTATCTCAGTGTCCTTTAGAGAGTGTGTTAGAAAGAATCCCCTCCAGGCCCTATTAGAGACTACAATGGAGTCTTATAGGCTTGGAAGGGGGTCTTTCTAACAGAGGCCATCTCAGTGTCCCTCCTGGAAACAGTCGCCTCCAGGCCCCAGTAGAGAGTACATTTGAGCGCTAATGGGCCATGGAGGGGGGGGAGCATTCTAGCAGAGGCTATCTCAGTGTCCTTTAGAGAGTGTGTTAGAAAGAATTTCCTCCAGGTCCCATTAGAGACTACAATGGAGTCTAATGGGGCCTGGAGGGGGGTCTCTCCAACACTCTGGTTCCTATTCACAATATAGCAACACAACATAGCTCGCTGATACCCAGGCCAAGTTAGCTCCTCTTACCTTAATTACTGTTGCTGGCTGGCAGTCTGTGGGCTTGCTGGCAGGCTGTGGGCTTACTGGCTGCGGCTGGCAGGCTGTGGGCTTGCTGGCAAGCTGTGGGCTTGCTGGCAGGCTGTGGGCTTGCTGGCTACTGCTGGCAGGCTGTGGGCTTGCTGGCTACTGCCGGCAGGCTGTGGGCTTGCTGGCTGTAGCTGGCAGGCTGTTGGCTTGCTGGCTGCGGCTGGCAGGCTGTTGGCTTGCTGGCTGTGGCTTGCTGGCTGCGGTTGGCAGGCTGCGGGCTTGCTGGCTGTAAGCCTAACTGGTGGCCTGTGGGCTGGCTGGCTGGCTGGCCGGCCTGTGGGCTGGCTGGCTTGCTGGCTACTGGGGCACTTGTAGATTATTTAAAGAAATAATCCATGCACAATAACCACTACTGCTCTGTGTAGTCGTTATGGTGCCAGGAGGGCCGGACCCCCCTTTCAGAGTAAGTAGTCAAACCGTTTAAGAACAGTTTGACAACTTACCTGGGGTCTGCTGGGATATGAGGCTGTAGTAGGGTATAGGAGCAGTGGTGCAATGTGTAAGGGGTGCAGTGTGTGTGAAAGGTTCAGTGTGTGTGAGGGGGTGTAGTGTGTGAATGTGTAGGGTGTGTGGGGCAATGTGTGTATGAGGGGGCTGTGTATGTGTGTGGCAATGTTAGTATGGGGGGCTGTGTGTGTATGGGTGGGCAGTGTATGTGTGTGTGTGGCAATGTGTGTAAATGTGTATGGTGTGTGTGGGTGTATGGTGGGCAGTGTGTGAATGTGTATGGTGTGTGGGGGCAGTGTGTTTATGGGGCTAGAGTTCACTCTCACCACTGCGACCACCAGGAATCCCTGGTGGTCACAGTGTTGAGAGTGAACTCTAGCCCATAGCTCCAGGGCTAGAGTTTACTCTCGCAAGAGCCGTAACGATCTGTGCTCGTGCAAGAAGGACCCAGAGGAGCTGCAGGCTGAGCTCCCGGGTCCTCTCTTCCTCCCTCCCCTGCCGGCTGCCCGCACGGTGCCTGCGGACAGGGGAGGGGGCAATTGCCCTCCTCTTACTCCCCCCTCCCCCTCTTCTTACTCCCCCTCACTCTCTTCTTACCCCCCTTCTTACTCTCCCCCTCTTCTTACCCCCCTCCCCCTCTTCTTACTCCCACCTCTTCTTACTCCTCCCTCTTCTTACTCCCCTCCCCCTCTTCTTACCCCCGTCCCCCCGCTTCTTACCCCCTCCATCTCTTCTTACCCCCCTTCCTCTCTTCTCCTAACCCCCCCTCTCTCTTCTTACGCCCCTCCCTCTCTCTTCCTACCCCCCTCCCTCTCTCTTCTTACCCCCCTTCCTCTCTCTTCTTACCCCCTCCCTTTCTCTTCTTACCCTCCTCTCTTTCTCTTCTTACCCCTCACCCTCTCTCTTCTTACCCCCCTCCCTCTCTCTTCTTACCCCCCCTCCCTCTTCTTAACCCCCTCCCTCTCTCTTCTTACCCCTCTCCCTCTTTCTTCTTACCCCCTCCCCTCCCTCTCTGTTCATTCCCCCCCTCTGTTCATTCCCCCCCTCCCTGTTCATTTCCCCCCCTCCCTGTTCATTCCCCCCTCCCTGTTTATTCCCCCCCCTGTTCATTCCCCCCCTCTCTGTTCATCCCCCCTCTCTGTTCATCCCCCTCTCTGTTCATTCCCCCCTCTCTGTTCATCCCCCTCTCTGTTCATTCCCCCGTCTCTGTTCATTCCCCCCCCCCCTCTCTGTTCATCCCCCCTCTCTGTTCATCCCCCCCTCTCTGTTCATTTTCCCCCACCCCCTCCCTCTCTGTTCATCCCCCCTCCCTCTCTGTTCATTCCACCCCCTCCCTCTCTGTTCATTTCCCCCCCACCCCCTCTGTTCATTTCCCTCCCCACCCCCTTCCTCTCTGTTCATTTTCCCCCCCACCCCCTCCCTCTCTGTTCATTTCCCCCCCACCCCCTCCCTCTCTGTTCATTTCCCCCCCCCCACCCCCTCCCTCTCTGTTCATTTTCCCACCCCCTCCCTCTCTGTTCATTTTCCCCCCCACCCCCTCCCTCTCTGTTCATTTTCCCCCCCACCCCCTCCCTCTCTGTTCATTTTCCCCCCCACCCCCTCCCTCTCTGTTCTTACCCACCCCTCCTCTGAAGCGTGGCCGAGCTGCTGTGCGGTCCGGTGCCCGGCCGGAGTGATAGGAAGGTGCACACTGAGTGTGCACCTTCCTGTCAGTCCGGCCAGGTACAGGAAACAGAAACTCCTGTTCCGCGCGGAACAGGATTTTCTGTTTCCTGTACCCGGCCGGACTGACAGGAAGGTGCACACTGAGCACCTTCCTATCACTCCGGCCGGGCACCGCGGACCACATAGCTACAGGGGAGGGGAGAAGCTGCAGCCGCCTGAGCGCTCTTAAGAGAGCGCTCAGGCGGCTGCAGCATTTAAAGGGGCGGGCGGGCGGGCGGGCTGGCGGGCCCCCCTCCCGGCCGGGCCCTCGGACCATGTCCGAAGTGCCCGACCGGTCAGTCCGCCCCTGCATACAAAGAATAGACAATAAGACCTTGTAACAGATGCCCTGTTCCTGGAGATTATTGTTTGCTTTGCCTGAATTGGTATACGAATCCAACTGAACAGATTTGCCCCCGCTGGTTCGTATACCGAATAATATACCGAACACTTGGACCACCTAGATAACCTTAATAACACTTGCTTTAACCACAACACTGAATGTTCTAAGTGGTTCATTGGGTGGCCGCCGTTCGTATGCACGAACATGTGGCGGTGGCCATCTTGTTTTGTCGAACGCGTCCAGAGGTGTTTGGTCGTCAAGTGTATGGAACTATTTTCGGACACTCAACGACCCGAACACCACTGGGACTTCCAGAATCACCTATGTTCGTTCCCAATCATCTAAAAGAGGCGGCGTTCAGTGAAAACAAACTCCCGAATGAGGGGTACACGACTAGCTTTCCACGAACCATTATTTGTGACATTTCGTGTAATTGAAGCTCCCGAAAGAGACCGGTCGCACAACCTGAAATCTATGGAACTATTCAGGGCAAGAGCCTCGTATGCGGTCGGTCAGAAATAAGACTTCCATGGAACTTCCGAACCCCTGAACTGATCTGGGTGATTTTTAGATTTGTTGCTCATCCAGATCCGGGCTATTAGGGGATGTAACTATTATGGGGATACTATGTGTTTTGGGGTACTATTGGGGTTCTGTAAAAATGTATGTTCTTTTTCACCTGGAGATAATTGAGTTGATACAGTAATTGACTCAATTATCTCCCAGGCAGAGGGGAGGGATTGTATGCTATGTGTGTCAGTATAACCCTGTTGTTATTGGCTTATAATCTTGTATTGTAGTCCCCAACAAGGTCCATGTGGGAGTGCCCCTTGCATGGGGACGTCATAAAAGGCCAAGTGTGTCCCCATTAAAGTCAGTCCAGTTTTACCCTCAACATAGAGCCTCGCCTAGTGTTTGTAGGGACCTGCTACACAAACTATAACCACTAATTCTTATCAGAGCTTCACAGGTATACCTACTTTGTCACTGCTTGGATTGATGCTTGGGGTTACTTCAGTGCTCTTCACTATAGGGGGAAAGGACATCTCTGGTGGCGGGAACCCCTCCACTAGCGGGGTGGCCGTTACAGACCTCATCTTCAATACTGAGAAAAATGTACAAATAGAACGCTAATGGAGTTGTAGATGCATGGAATGGTCTTCTGCAGAGATGGAATAGCTACACTGTTATTCTGGGAAGGACACTAAATGAAGAATAAACCATGGTCCTTTAGATAGGGAATGGGCAAGTTACACGGGGGAGTTTGGTTTGCATGTGATATTACTATCAGAAATAGAAGGGTTTATAGTTTATGGTGCATGCCTCCTACATAGGCAAAAGTATTCCTTAATAAGAGGGTGAAAAGGGGTATTTTTTATATACACCCCTATATACTTATTAACCCTTAATAGGGAACACATGGGATGGGTGGCAGCATTGTAACCTCGCTGTGTGATACAAAAAGTGAATACAAATACAAAAAGAAAAGTCCTGCGCTCACTCCCATCACTCCTGGGCGGCAGCAATGACCACAGTACACATCAGCTCCAATACATATAGTAAAAACCAAAGGAAAAAAAAGTTAACTTTTCTATTTTGTATTTGTATTCCCTTTTTGTATCTAGGTTACAATGCTGCCGCCCGTCCCATGTGTTCCCTATCAAGGGTTAACAAGTATATAGGGGTGTATATAAAAAATACCCCTTTCTGTCTCATTAGAGATATTTTTGCACAAAGCTCAAGGAAGCAAGGTAAAGGGTCAGAGAAGGACCCGTCTAGGGGGGTCTGCCTTGACGTTGGCAGGCGGGCATTCCCTCCAGTGGCCATTGGTTTGTAGGCTCCTGGTGATAAATTAAGCTTACCACATTACAGGTGACTGTTATGTTGATAAGGTAAATCACAGTCCTTTGCATGTAGGTAAACTGTCCATTCTAGTGGGCATTTAACTTGAAGTTAACCATTTACAGTATAATATTTATTGCACAGATATTATTACAAAGTTAGGAAGTACCCCATTCAAATAAATATTTGAGACAAGAGGGCAAGTATGGACAAACATTTCTGTATTTTGTTTTGCATTCGTGCTGCAGGGGGGAGCTGCTCATTATCTTACGCTGGGCCTCCCACGGTCCGTGGTATGTGTGTGCCTACTGCTCATTTTGTTGTGCCACAGATTAAAGATAAGTTAATTTGTTTGATGTAATTTCTTTCCAGAAGTAGCAACGTATTGATCATGTTTTTCTTTGTTTCATGTTGGTAGTGTTATTTGTTGCAGGGAAAAAAATATAAATAACTTCATGTTTCTTCCATATCCCTATATTGAAATTCTTTATTTTTGTATGTGCACAGGTTTACATCCGGCATGCAGAGCCACGACAGCTGCTGCACACTCTTTATATCATTTTACAGTGTAGACAGCACATTTTTTTTTTGTATAGCATGAAGAATACAGGCATATAAACATAAAGGCAGTATATGGGTTATGCTGAACATTTAACCCCTTAAGGACAGATGACGGATATATTCCGTCATGATTCCCTTTTATTCCAGAAGTTGTGTCCTTAAGGGGTTAACTAACATTTTTAGGCGAGGTCCCTAAATGGCAGGTCAAGGTACACGCTACAAAGGTCGACAATCGTGACGTTACTTGCTGAGCGTATACATGCTAGGTCGAGGGAACTTTAGACCACAGTAATAAGCGTGGCTAAATAGTGAGAAATAAATAGTGAGAATAATTGTAACAAGCGTGGCTAAATAGTGAGATTTCTAGAGTAAAGTAAGCTAGACATCGTTTAACAGTGCTAAGTTAGTGTCATCTATATGCAGGGCCGGACTGGCCCACCGGGATACCGGGAAATTTCCCGGTGGGCCGCGGCTCCTGGGGGCTGCTCTGGCAATATGTGCCACCGGGTGGCCGGTCCGGTGGCACACACTTTGAGGGGGCCGGCCGGCCGGCAGGCAGGCGGCCGCATTGCACGCTGCAGCCTCACCGGTCCGGCGGCACACCTAATGCTGAGGGCTGAGGGAGGAGCATGTCTCTCTACCATGCTCCCTCGCGGTTCCCACAATCCCCAGCAGCATCCGTGCTGGGGATTGTGGGAACCGCGAGGGAGCATGGTAGAGATATGCTCCTCCCTCCTCCTTCAGCCCTCAGCGTTAACAGTGCTGCCGGACCGGCGAGGCTGCAGCGTGCAATGCGGCCGGCCCCCTGACTCCTCTCAGGTGGGTGGGGGGGTGAATAGAGAGAGAGACAAGGGGGGGGGGGTGAAAAGAGAGACAAGGGGGGGGGTGAAAAGAGAGACAAGGGGGGGGGGTGAAAAGAGAGACAAGGGGGGGGGATGAAAAGAGAGACAGAGGGGGGGTTGAAAAGAGAGATAGAGGGGGGGTGAAAAGAGAGACAGAGGGGGGGTGAAAAGAGAGACAGAGGGGGGGGTGAAAAGAGAGACGGGGGGGGTGAAAAGAGAGAGCGAGACAGAGGTGGGGTGAATAGAGAGAGAGACAGAGGGAGGTGGAGAGAGAGAGAGGCAGAGGGGGTGAATAGAGAGAGAGTGACAGAGGGGGGGGAATAGAGAGAGAGAGACAGGGGGGGTGAATAGAGAGAGAGACAGAGGGGGGGTGAATAGAGAGAGAGACAGAGGGGGTGAATAGAGAGAGAGACAGTGGGGGGGTGAATAGAGAGAGACAGTGGGGGGGTGAATAGAGAGAGACAGTGGGGGGGTGAATAGAGAGAGAGAGAGAAACAGGGGGGGTGAATAGAGAGAGAGACAGAGGGGGGGAGAGTGCCACAGGGAGAGGGGGAGAGTGAGACACAAGGGGGGAGAGAGGGGCGAATAGAGAGAGACAGAGGGGGAGGGAGAGTGCCACAGGGAAAGGAGGGAGAAAGAGACAGAGGGGGGAGAGTGAGACACAAGGGGAGAAAGAGGCGTAAATAGAGAGAGACAGAGGGGGAGGGAGAGTGCCACAGGGAAACTCTAGCCCTGGAGCTACGGGCTAGAGTTCACTCTCACCACTGCGACCACCAGGGATTCCTGGTGGTCCAAGTGGTGAGAGTGAACTCTAGCCCCATACAAACACTGCCCACACACACCATACACATTCACACACTGCCCCCCCATACACACACACAGACCCCCATACACACATTCCCCTACACACACAGCCACCCATACACACATTGCCCCACGCACCCTACACACTGAACCTTTCACACACATTGCACCCCTCACACATTGCACCACTGCTCCTATACCCTACTACAGCCCCATATCCCAGCAGACCCCAGGTAAGTTGTCAAACTGTACTTAAACGGTTTGACTACTTACTCTGGGAGCGGGTCCCGGCACTCCTGGCACCATACCCACTACACAGAGCAGTAGTGGTTATTGTGCATGGATTATTTCTTTAAATAATCTATAGGTGCCCCTCCTGAGATCAGGCTCTGGATCTGCCACTGATTTATAGTATAATATATAATATATATTATATATATTATATATTTAATATATAATATATAATATATATATTATATTATATTATATATTTATAATATATAATATATATATATTTATAATATATATATATTTATAATATAAATCAGTGGCGGATCCAGAGCCTGATCTCAGGAGGGGCACCTATAGATTATTTAAAGAAATAATCCATGCACAATAACCACTACTGCTCTGTGTAGTGGGTATGGTGCCAGGAGTGCCGGGACCCGCTCCCAGAGTAAGTAGTCAAACCGTTTAAGTACAGTTTGACAACTTACCTGGGGTCTGCTGGGATATGGGGCTGTAGTAGGGTATAGGAGCAGTGGTGCAATGTGTGAGGGGTGCAATGTGTGTATATATATATATAATTATGCCTATTATATTTACACATATATTAATGTACATTTATATATGCATAATACACTAAGAAATTTCATTGATATGTACAATATGTAATAAGCAGATATTGGCCCAGTCTTGTTGCTAGGTGCATAATCCAGCACAATAACATATTTAAAGTGAAGAGTGCACCCACAGGACCTCAAAATAAACAAGATAACGTAATTTTTTACAGTTGTGCCCTACATACATTCACCATTTCAGTCCCATTACCAAGCTTTCCTTAATATGTCATGGTAGTTGGACTGAAACATTGGCTATATGCAAAGGCACGTCTGCTTAAAATAAATCTGCACTCTTTTTTTTTTAAGCCTATATGTGCTTTTTTTCACGTTGGAGTAATAATTTTAATTTTAAGTTATCTTTTCTAACTCTGTATCTGCACACTATGCTGGCGCGACGCATTATGGGGCTGGTAAATAATTTTTTTCCAGGGCTGCTTTTAATTCCCAGTCCGGCCCTGTCTATATGGGTAACAAGATAGTACTGTGTAATATGCTAGACAATTTGAAACAGATTGTCACGTTAGCTCTCCACACATACTAAACACATGTTAAAACAAATGTTAATTACCACTTTGGACCCTGTTGCAGATACGAAGTATAGTCGCTGTGCCTATCTAAGCATGGTGGTCTATCTACGCTAGGGTAGGCTGCATTATAGGCAATTAACTGAATTTAGGTGCATTTGAGTGAGGGCAGATTGCCAGTGGTGACCAACCATCAATACAAATTATAGAGAGTAAGACCGACGTGGGCGGTGCACCCTTGGGTGAGTGTTGGCTTGGTAGCCGTCGATTTGATCCCCGATTCTGCCCGCGGGTCCGGAGCTCGCGCTAGTTGCGACCGCAGAGCTCGGTGGTCAGACTCCTCCCCCCAGATCCCTATATTTAAAGCAAAGTAACTTCATTCTCCTGAATCTCAAGCAAAAATAATACTTCTTCATGTCCATGTTCAAATGATTTTGACACAGATTCCACTTGGGACACGTGTACAACAGTTATTGTCTGTGAATCATAATTCAAATAGATTCTTAGCTGGCCAGATTCTTTTTCAGAAACTATAAAATCGAAATTTTCAGCTTGGGAAATGTGCACAATGCATATGAATTTATTTTCATGTATATTGATTCTTGTATTCCTCTGAATGGAATTTCGACATATACCAATACCACATAAAGGGTTGTTTACTTTAAAGTCCAAATAGCAGAGGCTTCCTTTACCGAATGTTTCATTACTCAGTATGAACAAATTTTTTTCAAAACGCTTGGTTGATGCAGGTGTTTTTGTCATTGTTTGTCTGTAAGTACATTGTGCATGCTTGTTCTCCTTAGACACCAAGATTTTATGATGTGCGGTTTCAGGATCCAAAAGTATATTTGCTGTTAAACATAAAATAAAATAAAAAATTGCACACTGTCAATATTTTTGCAAACTATATTAGCCGCAAATTAGGTTTACATTTTATAATATTTATTTTTTAAAAAGCACAATGTCGATTATTTTCAACAATAAGGATTAAATAATAGAATGCAAAATGGGGATGACTAGGTGTCCGTATGTATGAGCGTAGGAATAGCTAACATCAGGGGTGCCCAAAAGGTAAATCCACATATGTTTTAAAACTACAACTCCCATGATGCTTTGTCCTTCTAAAGGCATGCAAAGCACCATGGAAGTTGCAGTTCTACGACATTTGGAGATCTACCTTTTGGGCACCACTGGCTTACATTACATAGGTTAACACAATGCCAAGAAGGAAAGACATCAGTAGTGATCTTAGAGAAGCACTTGTTGCTGCTTGTCCAACTTGGAAGGATTATAAAGCTATTTCCAAACAATTTAAAGCTCATTATTCTACAGTGAGAGACTATACAAAAGTGGAAAACAGTCAAGACAGTTGCCAATCTTCCCACTAGTGGACATCTCGGCAAATTCACCCCGAGGTCAGACTGTGCAGTGCAAAGCGAATGGCAATGCAAGATAAAGGTACTGAGTTTTTCCCTTTCAAAAATTTTCAATATGCAGACTTTTTGAGGTTTAAAATAAAAACCCCTATTTCATGAACATTTTGCATATGTTCAAGACGCATACTACAGTCATATTTTAATGTAACTCTTAGTTTTGGAAATATTATTTGTATCATACATTTACCTTTAGAAGCTGTTAGGTTCTTCTTAATTAAATCTGAAAAAAATCAGACCAATTTAGATGTGTTTAGATGTGCATAATAGTGAATATTATTTAATTGACACTTTTTTTATATATATAAAACAACAAATTTATAAAGCACGGAGGACAAATATCGGGTGCCGGGGGGCAAGCCCTTTATTCGCACCGCTTACCCCAAACCATACATCGATACCACTGGCAGATTACCGGTCCCATAACTAGGAATTTGTATTATAATAATAACAATAATGTCTAGGGACCCTTTTTTATTTATTTTTATTCAGGACTTGTGCTGGAACAAAGCATAACCTCATGACATATGTATGACAGTTATAATCAATCAAAGTATAAAAAACATGAATAGCATTTTAGCACTTTTAAAGGCCAGAACCAGGGTTTTTCTTTTAAGTATTAACTATGGTATTAACGAAGAGTTTTGCAGAAAACAATAGCTAGGATACATCAAAGATAGTAAACAACCCATGATAATCTATCTATCTATCTATCTATCTATCTATCTATCTATCTATCTATCTATCTATCTATCTATGTCATACTAAATAACATAGGGTTGACATACCACAGGCACTCAATAGATGAACAAAAATAAAGCACTAAACATGCACAGTGTAAGAAAATAAAAGTATAGGGGGGCGGAGTCTGACCGCCGAGCCGCACGGACGCATCCGAAACAAAAATAGTAACAGTTTGCATATTTGTTTCTTTTGCAGCTGAAGAATTGCCCAAATAATAAAAAAAAAATAGTCACAGTCTTCTTGATTCAAGGGACACTATAGTCACCAGAACAACTACAGCTTAATGTAGTTGTTCTGGTGAGTACAATCATTGCCTTCAGGCATTTTAATGCAAACACAGTCTTTTCAAAGAAAAGGCAGTGTTTACATTGCCCCTAGGGACACCTCCAAGTGGACACTCCTCAGATGGCCACTGGAGGGGTTTCCTGGCTCAGTGCTGCACAGTAGGCAGCTCTGCCGTTCAGCGTCTCCACGCTCTGCATGGGGACGCTGAATTTTCCTCATAGAGACGTATTGATTCAATGCATCTCTATGAGGAGGTGCTGATTGACCAACCCCCTTCCCGATTTTACCCAATCCACTGCTTTCCCTTTCCCTATGGGAAAGCATTGGATTGGCTAAAAATCGGCGATTCTGATGATGTCACCAATGGGGGCAGGGCCAGTGCCGGCGGACCCTTGGAGAGCTGAAAATAAAGGGGGGGACGAGCCACCTAAATGGTGGGTTCTCACTACAGGGTCAGTAATACATGTTTGTGTTCCTGACCCTATAGTGTTCCTTTCAGTTAAATGGCCAATATATGAGTTGACTATAGGATAGTTAATGGCGATCGCCAAGCATGCTTACACTTATTAACTTTATTTGACAAATGAAAGTGTATAAGTAAACCTTATATAGCCATACCACTGTAGCGCATAATGGATTTTGATGTCCTCGTTAAAAAATAAAACATTTTCAGTTACTTACATAATTCTTCGTCAGTTTCTGTGCAAAAAAAGAAAAATAAGTCAGCAACAAAACAGAATAAGATACATTATTCTTAATAAACAGAAGAGACTATGCTATTAAAATAATGTTCTTTGGTTCTGTGATTACATGTGAGTGTTGCCATTGCTCTATAGATATAAATAAGTTTTCATCTCTCAATATTTGCAGAGATATTGTTCTGAGGATACACTCTACCAAGATGTCATATCAAACATTAGATGCAATTATAGTGTCATGTCAAACATTTATCTAAAATTCCAAATTACCTACCTAATTTGATGTCTGTTTCTGTGGGAAAAACAAGAAAATAAGTCTGCTATAAAACAGAATAATGTGTCATTCTTAAATTATATATACATTTTCTATAGAGAGAGAGAGAGAGAGAAAGAGAGAGAGAGAGTTCACAAAGAAGAGACTTATTAAATTACTAGTAACTCGTTGCTTGTCCGCTCATCTTGATGTAGAATTATTAAAAATCTTTATTGAACTTGTATTGAATTATTGCACTAACTCCATTTTAACCTGATACTGTGACAAATCCTCCATTTTGTCCTCATAACCTGACTTCTCCATTTGAAAACTACATTACATGACAGAATTTCTCAGCACATCTAAACACAATAGACAAAGACTGTATTCTCCATAAGGACATGACTAACCCAGGAACTGCTGAATTTCCCCTAACTCGCAACATAGTATAATTTAAAGGCCATGAGAACACAGTAGTAATGAAATGTTCTATTCATAAGAGACCTTGCACCTAACCACAAGACCTGACATCACTAACTGTGTAAAATGACGCTCAAGCCCCCCTTGTCCCCACCCGTGTCCAAAACAATACCACCTCTTGGTGGGTGGACACGAAGCTTATTAATGATGTTTATTCACTGATATCTTGATAATCAATGATGACGCAAAATGCCTCTTAAAAGGGCCTGCGCGCCCGCTCTTGCTTCACTTGCCAATAAATTTCCTCGAAGTTATTTTAAGTAGTTCAGGTTCAGTGAATAAACATCATTAATTGGATTAATTGTTAAGTGTCTGGATTAGTGTCCACCTATCAATATAATTAATTGGCTCAAAAACTAAGTGGTTAGCTTCGTGTCCACCCACCAAGAGGTGGTATTGTTTTGGACACGGGTGGGGACAAGGGGGGCTTGAGCGTCATATGAAGGGCAGCATGGGGGATAGGAACCAATGTGGGAAAGTAGCAGTATTGGAAGGTCCACCCTATGGGAAAGCATTGGATTGTCAAAAAATTGTAAATTCTGATGTCACCAAGGAGGTGGATGGGACCCGTGTGGTGCTGGAAATAAGGTGAGTTTTAACCCCTTGCTAAGGGGAGCAAGCCACCTAAATGGTGTTTTTAACACTATAGGGTCAGGAATACATGTTTATGTTCTCGACCCTATAGTGTTCCTTTAAGGAGGCCACAGGCTATTCTGAAGAGATGGCTTTTAAGATACTTCCCAAAGGATTGAAGACTAGGGGAGAGTTTGATGGAAGAAAACAGGCTTTTCCAAAAAATAGACCTGCAACAAGTCCTATATGCGTGAGTTAGCAGTACCGGTACGAGCGAACAGGAGAAAGCCAGAAGAGGGGCCGAGTGACAGAGAAGGGGCATGCTTTTGAATTGGTAAAGAATTGTAACCGGGGGTAGAGTTGCTGACAGTTTTGTAGGTAAAAAGGATTGACAGAGGTGTGACATGAGAGGAGCAACAGGAGAGAAAACTAAACCTGGCAGTAGCATTCATTATTGACTGTAGAGAAGCAGTTTGTTTCTGGGGAGACCAATTAGGAGAGGGTTACACGAATCAATGAGAGAAATTACAAGAAATTATTAAGAAATTCCTTAGTAGAATCTCGAGTATAAAAGAGGCATATCCTGTACCTCTTTGAGATATATATATATATATATATATATATATATACTGTATTTTTCACATTTCTGTTATTTACATATTAGTACAGGTGTCCACTGGCTGTTTTTTTCTCTAACGTGTTCTCTAACAAGGGATCATTGCATTTTTCTTGAATGTGTATTGTCTTTATTTACTTTCATAAAGATTGCAAAAACAAAACAAAAACAGAATTGTTACAATTCTGAGCAACTTACGTAATCTGTTGTCCGTTTCTGTTGAGAAAAACAAGAAAAGTCAAATATAAAACAGAATAATGTGTTACTATACTATTATACATATTTATACATACACACACACACATACATGTTTTTCACAGAAGAGACTATGCCTTTAAGATAATAGTATAATAGTAATACTTAACATAAATAAAGTGAAGAGCTACCTATACAAAATAATAACCCCATCATCGGTAAAAGGAGGGAGGTAACCCCAAGGGTGAAGTATACAGTACACATAGCTGTGCATAATCTTAAACGTAACCTTTATTCTTTAAATAGCTTTAATCTCTAAATAGCTAAATATAATAGAAATAAATGTCAGTAAAAAAAGCACTCTAAGTAGAGAGAATACTTAAAAACCGAACATCATCTTCAAAATACTGTGTATCTTGAAATAGACATAATCTCTAGCATTAACTAATTCTGTATAGAGTAATATAAGTATCACGTTTTTAAAGGTTTAGCAAATGGTTTGACTACCTACATTGAGGGGGCTACTGAGCACTCATGTTACCATAACCAGTACAACACAATGTAGTTGTTATGGTGCTTGGTGTGTTCTTTTAAGCCAATCCAACCGAACAATTAGTAATATGCCTTACTTTCAACCTTACCCTTTATCGTATCCAGTTTACTGCTAGGCCTACTATTTCCAAGTACAAAATATTAAATCTTTATAAAAATGTTTCTAAATGCATTCATCATTATAACATCCTATAGTGATTAAGGTGGTGCATGTGAATTATTAACACCTATTATGTACTTGTCACCTATATCTTTATATCCCAGGCACAAAGTCCAGGGAGTGCTGCACACGTGTAAATGTACGAGGGAGCATTGTGGAGGGGGGTCCGCAGCCCACCAGGAACAACCAAATATAGAAGTCCACAGATGTCACAACGTAGGATGAAGAAAAATAGTATTTATTGTAGTTCAATGAGGACAAAAAAGGATACAATGTTTTGGCTTTCTGGCCGAATGACTAAAGCCTTCAGGCTGAATGAGTAAAGCCTTCAGGGCAAAATGTATCTTTTTTTTGTCCTCCGTAAACTACAATATTACTTTTCTTCACCCTACATTGTGACACCTTTGGACTTCTATATTTGTTTATATCCCAGGCAGTTTGTGTTTCCTTAAGAGGGTGTTGAAGAAAATTACACTAGATTGTAAGGGAGTTCACAATTTATGTCTGCTTTGTGCCTGCAGGGAATAATGCTATGTAACCAGATAGGACAGGGCCCCCTCCTACCTATGTAGGCTGCTGAGTACAGCTGATATTTATTTACCCTACCAGTGGACCACGGAAACAATAGATGAAAAGTTTGGTGAAAAACAAAACATTTGTATTAACAATCAATATTTCATAAAAGAAAGGAAAGTCAAAATTCTAAAATCTCCAACAAGCTGAAGGGTCGCTGGTAGTCCTCATGCACAGCGGGAGGACGTGCAGTGTCATTTAGGCGACCTAAAGTCATCTAAGCACCCAGAAGTCCCTCTAGTGCAGGGATAGGCAACCTTTGGCTCTCCAGATGTTTTGGACTACACCTCCCATGATGCTTTGCCAGCATTGTGTGTGTAAGAGCATTATGGGGGATGTAGTCCACAACATCTGGAAAGCCGAAGGTTGCCTATCCCTGCTCTAGTGGCTGTCTGGTAGCACTAGAGGAGGAGTTAAACCTAGCAGGTAATTCTCAGAAACTGCACTTAATTACCACAATGAGCTGAAATGCTCTGGGTGCCTACAGTGTCTCTTTAAATATAATGGAACAGTTAGGGTGTTATAGTGGTATTTGACCCTGTTCCCTGACTTGTTGAGCTCAACCCATTTAACCCATTACATGTTTAGACATAATGCTCTATTTAAACGTATAGGTACATGAATTTGGGAAACAACTAGTGATGTACCGAACTGTCCGCCGGCGAACAGTTCCCGGCGAACTTAGCGTGTTCGCGTTCGCCGCGGCGGGCGGACACATGCGCAGTTCGATCCGCCCCCTATTCGTCATCATTGGGCAAACTTTGACCCTGTGCCTCTCGGTCAGCAGACACATTCCAGCCAATCAGCAGCACTCCCTCCCTTCCACACTCTCCAACCTCCCTCCCAGGATCCATTTTCGATTCATTCTGAAGCTGCATGCTTAGTGAGAGGAGGGAAAGTTTAGCTGCTGCTGATTAGATAGGGAAATTGATAGCTAGGCTAGGGTATTCAGTGTCCACTACAATCCTGAAGGACTCATCTGATCTCTGCTGTAAGGACAGCACCCCAAAAAGCCCTTTTTAGGACTATAACATCAGGCTGCTTTTTTTTTTTTTTTTTCCTGTGTAATGTAATTGCAGGTGCCTGCCTGCCAGCTTCTGTGTGAGGTTCACATTGGATACTGTGCCTACTTGCCCAGTGCCACCACTCATATCTGTTTTAACAATAGGTTAAGCTTTAGATTTAAAAGAAATATTTTTTTTCACTGTAATAGAAGAGCAGTTGCCTGCCTGCCAGCTTCTGTGTCAGGTTGGATGCCTTGCCCATTTGCACAGTCAGTGCCACCACTCATATCTGTTTTAACAATAGGTTAAGCTTTAGATTTAAAAGAAATAAAAAATTTTCACTGTAATAGAAGAGCAGTTGCCTGCCTGCCAGCTTCTGTGTCAGGTTGGATGCCTTGCCCATTTGCACAGTCAGTGCCACCACTCATATCTGTTTTTACAATAGGTTAAGCTTTAGATTTTAAAGAAATAATTTTTTTTCACTGTAATAGAAGAGCAGTTGCCTGCCTGCCAGCTTCTGTGTCAGGTTGGATGCCTTGCCCATTTGCACAGTCAGTGCCACCACTCATATCTGTTTTAACAATAGGTTAAGCTTTAGATTTAAAAGAAATAATTTGTTTTCACTGTAATAGAAGAGCAGTTACCTGCCTGCCAGCTTCTGTGTCAGGTTGGATGCCTTGCCCATTTGCACAGTCAGTGCCACCACTCATATCTGTTTTAACAATAGGTTAAGCTTTAGATTTAAAAGAAATAATTTGTTTTAACTGTAATAGAAGAGCAGTTGCCTGCCTGCCAGCTTCTGTGTCAGGTTGGATGCCTTGCCCATTTGCACAGTCAGTGCCACCACTCATATCTGTTTTTACAATAGGTTAAGCTTTAGATTTTAAAGAAATATTTTTTTTTCACTGTAATAGAAGAGCAGTTGCCTGCCTGCCAGCTTCTGTGTCAGGTTGGATGCCTTGCCCATTTGCACAGTCAGTGCCACCACTCATATCTGTTTTAACAATAGGTTAAGCTTTAGATTTAAAAGAAATAATTTGTTTTCACTGTAATAGAAGAGCAGTTGCCTGCCTGCCAGCTTCTGTGTCAGGTTGGATGCCTTGCCCATTTGCACAGTCAGTGCCACCACTCATATCTGTTTTTACAATAGGTTAAGCTTTAGATTTTAAAGAAATATTTTGTTTTCACTGTAATAGAAGAGCAGTTGCCTGCCTGCCAGCTTCTGTGTCAGGTTGGATGCCTTGCCCATTTGCACAGTCAGTGCCACCACTCATATCTGTTTTTACAATAGGTTAAGCTTTAGATTTAAAAGAAATAATTTTTTTTCACTGTAATAGAAGAGCAGTTAGTTGTCTGCAAGCGTCTGGGTGTCAGGCCTACTTCAGCGTGTGCTCTGCAGACCTGTGCCAGCGTGCTTTGACAGTTGCCAATCATATCTGGTGTCTCTTTAGCGTGCTTTTACAAAGAAAAAAGGTTTCCAGTGTAAGCTAATAGCAGCTAGTCAGTGTCCTTCAAGCGGTTCTGTCAGGCCTTCCTTCAGCGTGCGCCCTGCACATCCCTGCCAGCGTACTTTGACAATTGCCACTCATATCTGGTGTCTCTATAGCGTGCTTTTACAAAGAAAAAAGGTTTCCAGTGTAAGCTAATAGCAGCCAGTCAGTGTTCTTCAAGCGGCTCTGTCAGGCCTTCCTTCAGCGTGTGCCCTGCACAACATTGCCAGCGTGCTTTGACAGTTGCCAATCATATCTGGTGTCTCTTTAGCGTGCTTTTACAAAGAAAAAAGGTTTCCAGTGTAAGCTAATAGCAGCCAGTCAGTGTCCTTCAAGCGGCTCTGTCAGGCCTTCCTTCAGCGTGTGCCCTGCACAACCCTGCCAGCGTACTTTGACAGTTGCCACTCATATCTGGTGTCTCTATAGCGTGCTTTTACAACCAAAATTTTGTTTCCACTGTAATAGAAGAGCAGTTGCCTGCCTGCCAGCTTCTGTGTGAGGTTCACAGTGGATACTGTGCCCTCTTGCCCAGTGCCACCACTCATATCTGTTTTTACAATAGCTTAAGCTTTAGATTTAAAAGAAATAATTTTTTTTCACTGTAATAGAAGAGCAGTTAGTTGTCTGCAAGCGTCTGGGTGTCAGGCCTACTTCAGCGTGTGCTCTGCAGACCTGTGCCAGCGTGCTTTGACAGTTGCCAATCATATTTGGTGTCTCTTTAGCGTGCTTTTACAAAGAAAAAAGTTTCTAGTGTAAGCTAACAGCAGCCAGTCAGTGTCCTTCAAGCGGCTCTGTCAGTCTTTCCTTCAGCGTGTGCTCTCCAGAACTGTTCCAGTGCACATTGCCAATCATATCTGGTGTCTCTATAGCGTGCTTTTAAAACCAAATTTTTTTTTTCACTGTTATAGATTGAATAGCAGTTACTTGTCTTCAAGCGGGTGTGTCAGGCCTACAGTGTGTGCTCTGCAGAACTGTTCAAGTGCACATTGCCAATCATATCTGGTGTCTCTATAGCGTGCTTTTACAAAGAAAAGAGGTTTCTAGTATAAGCTAATAGCAGCCAGTCAGTGTCCTTCAAGCGGCTCTGTCAGTCCTTCCTTCAGCGTGTGCTCTCCAGAACTGTTCCAGTGCACATTGCCAATCATATCTGGTGTCTCTATAGCGTGCTTTTAAAACCAAAATGTTTTTTTCACTGTTATAGATTGAATAGCAGTTACTTGTCTTCAAGCGGGTGTGTCAGGCCTACAGTGTGTGCTCTGCAGAACTGTTCAAGTGCACATTGCCAATCATATCTGGTGTCTCTATAGCGTGCTTTTACAAAGAAAAGAGGTTTCTA
Organism: Pelobates fuscus; assembly: GCF_036172605.1. Lineage (NCBI taxonomy): Eukaryota > Metazoa > Chordata > Amphibia > Anura > Pelobatidae > Pelobates > Pelobates fuscus. The sequence goes on along the minus strand of NC_086325.1, from coordinate 142,458,937 downwards.
GTGTAAGCTAATAGCAGCCAGTCAGTGTCCTTCAAGCGGCTCTGTCAGTCCTTCCTTCAGCGTGTGCTCTCCAGAACTGTTCCAGTGCACATTGCCAATCATATCTGGTGTCTCTATAGCGTGCTTTTAAAACCAAAATTTTTTTTCACTGTTATAGATTGAATAGCAGTTACTTGTCTTCAAGCGGGTGTGTCAGGCCTACAGTGTGTGCTCTCCAGAACTGTTCAAGTGCACATTGCCAATCATATCTGGTGTCTCTATGGCGTGCTTTTAAAACCAAAATTAGTTTTTCACTGTTATAGATTGAATAGCAGTTACTTGTCTTCAAGCGGGTGTGTCAGGCCTACAGTGTGTGCTCTGCAGAACTGTTCAAGTGCACATTGCCAATCATATCTGGTGTCTCTATAGCGTGCTTTTACAAAGAAAAGAGGTTTCTAGTGTAAGCTAATAGCAGCCAGTCAGTGTCCTTCAAGCGGCTCTGTCAGTCCTTCCTTCAGCGTGTGCTCTCCAGAACTGTTCCAGTGCACATTGCCAATCATATCTGGTGTCTCTATAGCGTGCTTTTAAAACCAAATTTTTTTTTCACTGTTATAGATTGAATAGCAGTTACTTGTCTTCAAGCGGGTGTGTCAGGCCTACAGTGTGTGCTCTCCAGAACTGTTCAAGTGCACATTGCCAATCATATCTGGTGTCTCTATAGCGTGCTTTTAAAACCAAAATTAGTTTTTCACTGTTATAGATTGAATAGCAGTTACTTGTCTTCAAGCGGGTGTGTCAGGCCTACAGTGTGTGCTCTGCAGAACTGTTACAGTTCACATTGCCAATCATATCTGGTCTCACAGTAGCTTGCACGCATAGTACCACTAATCCCCCAAAAAATGACAGGCAGAGGCAGGCCACCCCGCAGGGGCCGTCGTGGTCGTGGTGCTGTGATTCCCTTTTGCCCTAGAATAATGCCCAGTTTTCAGAAGCCACGTACCCTGAACTTGAAAAGTTCTGAGGACATAGTTGACTGGCTAACACAGGACACCCAATCTTGTACAGCCTCCGCTCGGAACCTTGACGCACCATCCTCCTCCAGCTTAGCTTCAGGCACCTCTCAAGATACCACTCACCCGCCTGCCGCCACCACCAAAACTAGCACCACAGCCGCTTTACTTGGTATGTCAGAGGAGTTATTCACACACCCGTTTGAAGAAATGAGTGATGCGCAACCATTATTGCTAGAGGATGTAGATAACAGGGATATGTCTCAGGCAGGCAGCATTAAACACATGGAGATACGGTGTGATGATGATGATGTTGTACCCGCAGCTGCTTCCTTTTCTGAGTTGTCAGATACAAGCGAAGCGGTTGATGATGACGATGCATCCATGGATGTCACGTGGGTGCCCGCTCGGCAAGAAGAAGAACAGGGCGAAAGTTCAGATGGGGAGACAGAGAGGAGGAGGAGATGAGTTGGAAGCAGGGGGGGGTCATCGCAAGGAGCTAGTGGCACAGTCAGGCAGCATGCATTGGCACCCGGGGTCATCCCGACAGCACGCCAATCAACGCATGCTGTGTCCACCACCAGAATGCCGTCATTGCAGAGCTCAGCAGTGTGGCATTTTTTTTGTGTGTCTGCCTCGGACAACAGCGATGCCATTTGCAACCTGTGCCAAAGGAAACTGAGTCGTGGGAGGTCCAACACCCACCTAGGTACAACTGCTTTGCGTAGGCACATGATCTCACATCACAAACGCCTATGGGATCAACACATGAGTACAAGCAGCACGCCTACTCTAAGCCGCCATCCTCCTCCTGGTCTAGCATCTTCAGCCACGTCAACCACTGCTGTCCTTCTTGCCCCCTCTCAACCATCCGCCACTCCGTCTCCCACCTTGAGCAGTTCCCGCTCATCTGCCCACAGTCATGTGTCTGTCAAGGACATGTTTGAGCGTAAGAAGCCAATGTCACCAAGTCACCCCCTTGCCCAGCGTCTGACAGCTGGCTTGTCCGAACTATTAGCCCGCAAGCTTTTACCATACCAATCTGGTTGAGTCTGAGGCGTTCAAAAAATTTGTAGCTATTGGGACACCGCAGTGGAAGGTACCCGGCCGGAATTTCTTTTCACAAAAGGCAATCCCCAACTTGTACTCGATTGTGCAAAAGGAAGTCATGGCATGTCTGGCACATGTGTTGGGGCAAGGGTCCATCTAACCACTGATACCTGGTCTGCAAAGCATGGTCAGGGCAGGTATATCACCTACACTGCGCATTGGGTAAACCTGCTGACGGCTGACAAGCAAGGAATGCGTGGCATTGCAGAGGAGTTGGTGACACCGCCACGAATTGCAGGCAGTCCTGCTGCCACCTCCTCTACTCCTCCTACTCCATCCTCTTCCATAACCTCCTCGGCTGAGTCCTCTTGTGCTGCTGCGTCTTGCTCCACATCAACGGCACCCCCCCAGCTCCCCAGGTACTATTCCACATCCCGGATACGGCAGTGTCACGCCGTCTTGGGTTTGACTTGCTTGAAAGCAGAGAGTCACACCGGACAAGCACTCCTGTCCGCCCTGAACGCACAGGTGGAAAAGTGGCTGACTCCGCAGCAACTGGATATCGGCAAAGTGGTGTGTGACAACGGAAAGAATTTGATAGCGGCATTGAAGTTGGGCAAGTTGACACATGTGCCGTGCATGGCACATGTGAGTAATCTGATCGTACAACGCTTTGTGCATAAGTACACAGGCTTACAGGACGTCCTGAAGCAGGCCAGGAAGGTGTGTGGCCATTTCAGGCGTTCCTACACGGCCATGGCTCACTTTGCCGATATCCAGCGGCGAAACAATATGCCAGTGAGGCGCTTGATTTGCGACAGCCCTACACGTTGGAATTCCACACTCCTAATGTTCGACCGCCTGCTCCAACAAGAAAAAGCTGTTAATGAATATTTGTATGACCGGGGTGCTAGGACAGCCTCTGGGGAGCTGGGAATTTTTTTGCCACGTTACTGGACGCTCATGCGTCCTTTTGAGGAGGTGACAAACCTAGTCAGTCGCAACGAAGGCACCATCAGCGACATCATACCATTTGTTTTCTTCCTGGAGCGTGCCCTGCGAAGAGTGCTGGATCAGGCTGTAGATGAGCGTGAAGAGGAAGAGGAAGAGTTGTGGTCACCATCACCACCAGAAACAGCCTTATCAGCATCGCTTGCTGGACCTGCGGCAACGCTGGAAGAGGATTGTGAGGAAGAGGAGTCAGAGGAGGATTGTAGCTTTGAGGAGGAGGAGGAGGAGGAGCAAGACCAAACACAACAGGCATCCCAGGGTGCTCCTTGTCACCTATCTGGTACCCGTGGTGTTGTACGTGGCTGGGGGGAAGAACATACCTTCAATGACATCAGTGAGGAGGAGGAACGGGAAATGAGTAGCTCGGCATCCAACCTTGTGCAAATGGGGTCTTTCATGCTGTCCTGCCTGTTGAGGGACCCTCGTATAAAAAGGCCGAAGGAGAACGACCTGTACTGGGTGTCCACGCTACTAGACCCCCGGTATAAGCAGAAAGTGGCGGAAATGTTACCGAATTACAACAAGTCGGAAAGGATGCAGCATTTGCAAAATAAATTAGAAAGTATGCTTTACACAGCGTATAAGGGTGATGTCACAGCACAACGGGAATCTAACAGGGGGAGAGGTGGAAGTCATCCTCCTCCTCCTCCCACGACCACGCCGGCAAGGACAGGACGCTTTAAAGACGTGTTGTTGATGGAGGACATGCGGACCTTTTTAAGTCCTATGCATCGCCACAGCCCTTCGGGATCCACCCTCAGAGAGCGACTCGACCGACAGGTAGCAGACTACCTCGCCTTAACTGCAGATATCGACACTCTGAGGAGCGATGAACCCCTTGACTACTGGGTGTGCAGGCTTGACCTGTGGCCTGAGCTATCCCAATTTGCGATAGAACTTCTGGCCTGCCCCGCTTCAAGTGTCCTGTCAGAAAGGACCTTCAGTGCAGCAGGAGGTATTGTCACTGAGAAGAGAAGTCGCCTAGGTCAAAAAAGTCTAGATTACCTCACCTTTATTAAGATGAATGAGGGATGGATCCCGAAGGGACTGACACTGGGCGATACATTCGATTAAAAAAGGCCTGATGAGATGAGCTGCCTTGGGCTAAAAATGGTCCACACGCTGCTGTATTTTAGCTCTGAATGACGTTTGACTTGCGTGACTTATCCGCCACCAACTAGGGTTCAAGCCTCCATGTTTTAGGGCACTTTCTGCCTGTGAAACAAACATCAATTTTTCTGGCCGCTGCTACAGCAGCGGCTGCAACAATACCAAATTTTTCAGGCATGTGTACATGCCTAATTTTTAGGCCCACTGGTGCAGCACTGTGGCTTCAAAAACCAAACCAAAAAAAAATCCTCCAAGATGGCACCAATATACCAGTGGTATAAGCATCTGCCCACCTTGGCCTAAAAAGGGGAGGTGATTCCACAATTAAAAATCGCTGCCATTTACACGTCCACTGATAGGAGACGCGGAACGTATTAAACTGATCAGAACAATAATACTAAACTCACCAATCCTATCTGGTGGCACATTAGCTTGCCCGCGCAGTGCCCCAAATTTCAAGTAAGAGGACCGACCAAGCATCTTCTTCCATCTCCCTGTTACATAAATCAATGCCATATCCATAGAAATTGTACATAATATCCAGGAGAGTTTTACAGGGCCAAATCTTGTCGCCTGTTGAAGAGGTGACCTTGCTCGGGTCCCAGGTGTGCGGTTCCTAAAATGGCTGCCATATACATGTCCACTGATAGGAGACGCGGAAGGTATTAAACTGATATGAACATTTACTAAACTCACCACTCCGAGTGCTGTTATTTATTTAATTTTTTTTGTGGTGAGACTTTACAGGACAGAGTGCTTCTCCACGGGACATGTTAACTCACGGGCAGCTGGCTCATCAAGGAACCAGAGCAGCTTGAACGAGGTGACCTTGCTCGGGTCCCAGGTGTGCGGTCCCTAAAATGGCTGCCATATACACGTCCGCTGATAGGAGACGCGGAAGGTATTAAACTGATATGAACAATACTCCACTCCTATCAGTAGGTCCGTCCCATTGTGATTTATGCCCCCCACCCACCGCGCAGGGATGGGGGCCGGGGGGGAGGAAAGTAGGCCCCCCCATTGTGATTTATGGCCCCCACCCACCGCGCAGGGGTTGGGGAGGACAGTAGCTCCCCCCAGTGTGTATCATGGGCTTTGAGGACAGGTGTCAATCCATACCTGCCAAGTGACCCTATGTAGGGGGAACAGTCCCTATTCTGCTCTGTGTCAGTGTGTATCATGGTCTCTGTGGACAGGGAACAGTCTCTATTCTGCTCTGTGTCAGTGTGTATCATGGTCTCTGTGGACGGGGAACAGTCTCTATTCTGCTCTGTGTCAGTGTGTATCATGGTCTCTGTGGACAGGGAACAGTCTCTATTCTGCTCTGTGTCAGTGTGTATCAGGGGCTTTGAGGACAGGTGTCAATCCATACCTGCCAAGTGACCCTATGTAGGAGGAACAGTCTCTATTCTGCTCTGTGTCAGTGTGTATCATGGTCTCTGTGGACGGGGAACAGTCTCTATTCTGCTCTGTGTCAGTGTGTATCATGGTCTCTGTGGACAGGGAACAGTCTCTATTCTGCTCTGTGTCAGTGTGTATCAGGGGCTTTGAGGACAGGTGTCAATCCATATCTGCCAAGTGACCCTATGTAGGGGGAACAGTCCCTATTCTGCTCTGTGTCAGTGTGTATCAGGGGTTTTGAGGACAGGTGTCAATCCATATCTGCCAAGTGACCCTATGTAGGGGGAACAGTCTCTATTCTGCTCTGTGTCAGTGTGTATCAGGGGTTTTGAGGACAGGTGTCAATCCATATCTGCCAAGTGACCCTATGTAGGGGGAACAGTCCCTATTCTGCTCTGTGTCAGTGTGTATCAGGGGTTTTGAGGACAGGTGTCAATCCATATCTGCCAAGTGACCCTATGTAGGGGGAACAGTCCCTATTCTGCTCTGTGTCAGTGTGTATCAGGGGTTTTGAGGACAGGTGTCAATCCATATCTGCCAAGTGACCCTATGTAGGGGGAACAGTCTCTATTCTGCTCTGTGTCAGTGTGTATCAGGGGTTTTGAGGACAGGTGTCAATCCATATCTGCCAAGTGACCCTATGTAGGGGGAACAGTCTCTATTCCGCTCTGTGTCAGTGTGTATCAGGGATTTGACTCTCTTTATTCAGATTCAAAAATTACAATTCCAGGAAAAATTGAACAAACATTTACAAGAACATGTTATGCACATCATAGAAACAACGTGAACCTCTTTGAAGCCACAAACTTAAGACAAAAAGTACGTACACACAATGTGTAAGGGTTTGAAAGAATATTCTGAATCCTTACATGTTTACTTTATCGTTTGTTTGATTTTTGTGAACCATATATAAACTACAAGCAGCATGAAAACTCAAGTGGCCATGCTGATCAAATTAAATAGTATGCTTTACACAGCGTATAAGGGTGATGTCACAGCACAACGGGAATCTAACAGGGGAAGAGGTGAAAGTCATCCTCCCCCTCCCACGACCCCGCCATATCTGCCAAGTGACCCTATGTAGGGGTAACAGTCTCTATTCTGCTCTGTGTCAGTGTGTATCATGGTCTCTGAGGACGGGGAACAGTCTCTATTCTGCTCTGTGTCAGTGTGTATCAGGGGCTTTGAGGACAGGTGTCAATGTTAGGTGATTTCTGCCCTTTATGGATTAAAAGCAGACTCTGCATCAACTGTGTAATTTTCCATGGGAGTTTTGCCATGGATCCCCCTCCGGCATGCCACAGTCCAGGTGTTAGTCCCCTTGAAACAACTTTTCCATCACTTTTGTGGCCAGAAAGAGTCCCTGTTGGTTTTAAAATTCGCCTGCCCATTGAAGTCAATGGCGGTTCGCCGGTTCGCGAACATTTGAGGAAGTTCGCGTTCGCCGTTCGCGAAACGGAAATTTCGGGTTCGCAACAACACTAGAAACAACAGCCACTTTAACATTAACAGATGTATTTCTATAAAGTTTGGATCTTTAACACATCCATCCCATAAGGATCTGTTCATTATAATATCTGCAGACAAATACCGAGCTCTTCCTCATTTCCACGTTCTTTTATTGCCTCATAGTCCTCAAACTTTTGGGATTCATTTTCTCTTGATGCTCGATTTCTTTCAACAGTTTGGAAACACTATCTCTCTATTATTTGAGTTTGTTATTCAGGGGCACCCCCTCCTCTTAGCGGTACAGTTACTAACCCTTAAAAAATTATTCTGCACAGTTAATGCTTACACCAACACCTTCAAATATTCCACTTGTAGCTCCTTGATCATTGTGTTTTATGTTATTTGAGTTCCAACATTATAACAACATGTTCAGTTATCCTTTTTTTTACACATAACTTTCAATGCAAAATAGCCCTTTCTTGTGTTCTGCATTATCTTATACATTATTATGTACTTTACTTATTTTAATTACCTTTCAGTTTGGCTTTCAGTGTTCTAACTTTATGCAAACCATACATGATGGGTAAAATGAATAAAAGCAATACGGCATATATAAAAATCAAAGAAGTAAAACAACGGTCCACTCTGTTGTACAAAGTATCTGTCGGAAAAGGAAAGAAAATACAATATATATTTTTTTAAATACAGCACCATTATTTTTTAATAAATAGTATTAGATGTTTACTATAAAAATCACTACAGTTGTCTTTCTGAGTGAAGCTATGGGAATCTGGTCTATTGTTCAAATATTTCCACGTCTGACAAAAGTACCCAATTTTTATTAGTATTTATTAGAATTTCCCCACGCTGTGTAAAATGACACAGAGCACTTGATTGGGTGGCTTGAAATCCATCCAATCACAGTGCTCTGTGTCAGCTTGGGAAAGTTCTTTGGAATTTTCCCACGCTGTGTAAAATGACAAAGAGCACTCTGATTGGTGGGCTTGGAATCTAACCAATCACAGTGCTCTGTGTCATTTTACACAGCGTGGGAAAGTTCTTTGGTGGGTGGGGGCCAGGGGGGAGGACAGTAGGTCCCCCCCGTATTGTTTTTTAGGGCCCCCACCCACCGCTCTGGGGTGGGGGCCCGGGGGGAGGACAGTAGGTCCCCCCCCACCATTCTTATATAGGGCCCCCACCCACCGCTCAGGGGTGGGGGCCAGGGGGAGGACAGTAGGTCCCCCCTTATCCTTATTTAGGGCCCCCACCCGCCACGCAGGGGTGGGGGCCGGGGGAGGGGAGGACAGTAGCCCCCCCCGCTCATTTAGGGCCCCCACCCGTCGCCCATGGGTGGGGGCCGGGGGGGAGGACAATAGGTCCCCCCCCTAATTGTTATTTAGGGGGCCCCCACCCGCCCACGCAGGTGGGGGGAGGGGGGAGCGGTTAGTATTTTTTTTGTTTTTTTTTAAACAGTGAGCAGCTACAGGCAGATAGCTCCCTGATACTGTGGGAATTAGGGAGTTATCTACCAAGCGTCTGCAAGATGCAGCCACAACACGAATAGGATTGGAGTTTCATTCATTTGAATGAAATTGCGATCCGAACAAAGTCCCGAATTGCATCCTAACACGAATGGAGAAACTCTTCTCATTCGTGGCAGTTTTGCCGGCATTCTGTCTAAGTGACAGGATGTTCGGCAAAACTGACATGATGCATTGTGGGAAGAGGGAGGAAAGCTAAGGATTGTGGGAAAATTGCTCTGACCAGCGGAAATGAAGCACACTTTGCTCCTCCGCTGGTCAGAGCTGGTCAAGCGGAGGAAACCTCCATAAGGCAAAGAGTCCCTACTTTGTCTTATGATTTTAAAGAAAACTAAAGAAGACAGGAAGAAATGAAGAACAGATCCTGAGACAGGGGGAGAAGAGGAAGAGATTGAGGAAAGGTAAGTTCGGCATGACAGTGCTACTTTAAACATAAATGATGACTAATTTAGGTGGAAAGGAACAAGAGGATATTATGTTCCTAACATAAAACTTCTATTTACACAGCATTTTATTTTATTTTTAAATATAATTCACTGACCTGAAATCCTTATTCCTGGTTGATTTTGTATATTTAACAACACAGATCTGAAGTTGCAAAATGTTGGGTTATTGGGGTTGACGTTTATGAAAGAATGGACTGATAACAATCTTGATTCGTCTTCCGTGCTCAACTCATTTGAATTGTCCAATGGTTTTCCTAGATTGTCCTTCCACAGAACTGTAGGCTTAGGATACCAACCGTTAGATTCACACACAGCTGTAATGCCTTTATCATTATCAGTTATTCGAATCACAGGGCCAGTGCCCAACACTGTGTAAATGAGAAGGAAAACAACATGACTTTGGGTTCTCTTGTTATCAAGCCCAGGTTAAGTATAATATAGAGTTAGAGTAGCATTAATTAATAATGTTAATTAAAAAAAATCAAACACAACACAAGCAGATGTGTGATTAGCAAGACAAGAAAGGGTTCAAAATTCCCATGTACTAATCCACTCAACTTCAAGAAAACATTTGCATCAGTGATGTCAAATACCTACTCTACATCGTTTCTCTGGCAGAATTACTGAATGATAGGATTTGTGATCTAGAAATATTTGTGAGGGTGAACACATTTCAATGTCCTACTTTTAAGGTTGGTTTTCTTGCAGTGACACACATTTGTATGTCTACTGAAGTTATTTTGTGATGTCTACTGTTGTAGTAGAAAGCTTGGATTTTCAAAATATTTAATGAATTAATTAGAATATGTATACGTGTTCATAATCAACGAGGTTGCTTAATCATATAAAAGAGCACAAGAACAAAAAAAAACAAAAACTTACTGGTTAATATGAGCTCCAAGCTGTTTTCATTATAGTAATTATCAGACTGAACAAAACAATAGTATATGCCATTGTCAAATGGGCCAACATCACGGATTAGCAAAGAGATTTCCCCCATTTTTAAATGTTCCGTTACAAGCTTTGTTCTTCCTTTGTATTCTTCTATTTGACTTCCAGTCACCTCTTGACCACGGCGATACAAAAATACAAATTCTGTAGATGAAGATCTAGAAATTCCAATCTCCATATTTTCAGCATTGATTTCAGGCGAGAGATGAAACGATAAAATGACGTCTGAACCAATTGTAGCGCTGATAGGTGTTTTAGTAGCAATTACAATAAATCGATCTGTGAATGATAAAGAATTTTCACTTAAGTGAATATAATTGACTGTTCTAAGTGAATTCAAATTCATGGTAATAATAGCTGAAAATGGCTATATGCTACTTTGGCATTCAATGTGAAGTTAGTGAATAACCCTGGGAATTTAGAGTTAGCTGTATACATGTTTGAGTGGGGTAGGGGTAGTCTGAGTTTAGAGAGGTACATGCCTTCAATGTATTGAGGACTGCAACTCTAACTTTTTTTCACTTCCCAGGCTCACCAAAAGGTGCAAAGAGCAGAGCTTATAACACTGATTAACATGGAGTCAAGATGGAGGCACTCTGGTTTTGAATAGAGGTAACTACAGTCGGATGACTTAATGTACAAACACAAATTTGTTAAAAGAAGGGAACAGTAAACAGAATTAGCGATAATAGCCTGCATTATACACAAATAGTTTTTTTTTTTGGCTTAATTGTTGGCTAGCTGCTGCTGATAAAGTAATTGCTGTAACTCACATACCTGATAGAGAATGCTGGATTTGAGACAAGAATAGCAGTAGAATCAGCAAGTAGGATAAGTGATTTGTTAACCTACAGAGAACAAACAAATTGAATTGCAATACAAATAGCAAATGGTAAACAGTTTAAATTTGAAAACAAATTCTAAGAAAACTAGCATATAAAAAAATTGCTCAAAAGATTGTTTTTCAAATGATGTAAAGGCATGCACTATTTGTAAATAATGTACAAGGTTTATTTCTGTAATTTCTTTTTTTAATTATTAATCTTGAATCAACCCTATGCCTACTCAAAACTTGACATAGACTGTGGTGGGGTAAACACCCCTACATTGGGCTAGAAGTGCCAGCAGCGTATTTAACACCATCAAACCCCCTCCCCAAACAAAACAAAAAGTAAAGGTAAAGATGAAAATACCAGCAGTTGAGCTATTTGATTTTAACAATTAAAGGGACAATCCACTACCCAAATCCAAAATAAACAAATTACAAATAACCCACTAAAAGCATTCATGCATTTAATTATACCTTTTTTTTATTGGAGGTATATCCAAAAACAGTCTGCAAAAAGTGCATATCTCTAGTCTGAAGCCTTTGCAAGCCCTCCCCTTCTAATCTAGTCTAGACTCTCTGTGGCTGTCCAATCACAGCCTTTTCAATGCAACTAAATGATAAATTTGGAATGCAGGTGCATTGGGCAATTGATAGTCTACTGAGCTAAACAACCAGGAACTAACAGAACCGGTGATCTGATTGACAGCCAGGGGCGTGTAACAAGTTTAATTTATAAAGGTGCCAATTTCTATTGAAATCTGTACTTTTTGTAAAACTAAAAAAAAAAAACAATGAGCACCACCCTGTAAATTGCAGGTACAAATGTAAACCTTTCTAAAACAGTTTGAATACACACAATAATGGGGGCACCATATTTGTAAAATATAATAGATAACTGAATAGTAATTGAAAGAAGGAGAATAGAGTAACAACAGCGTTAAACATAAGATTCCCCCCCTTCCTGATGAGCGATAACCATCTGATCAGCCCTCCTTATCTACGGCGATGATACCCTCTAGGAGGTACTCCTAGTACAGTTATCTGGAATCTGCCTAGTACATAGAACGTGTATGCAAGCAGAAGGAAGGGTAGAGAGGGGAGAGGGTGGGAGGGGTGGTGAAGGGGAACGGGTAGGGGGAGGGGAGGGTTGGAATGCCGTCAAGCAGAATCAAGCAGGAACGTGTGGAAAAATCCTGCATGGGGCCATAAAGCACCTTTTCCAGTCGGGGAGACCACTCCCACCTAAAGAGTGTCATACCGGGGGAAGGGTTCGGGATTCTGTTTACCGGATTAGGAGGCAAAGAAAAAAACTCCCGGCACCCACATCCCCGAACCTCCACCTGCATGAGCTCCCCACCCCCTACACCGGTGAACGCTGGTGCCACCTCTCTAGTTCCCAGGAGTGCTAAATTATCTATGTATCATGAGATCTACTGTACCTGTTTTGAAGCATCATGAAAACCTTTTTGAACAATGAGACAAGGACCTATAAATGTAGACAACAAAGACATTTGAGTAAATTTAGAAGCAATATGATCATTGTATTATTCCAAAATCCAAAAAAGTATCCTTAGCTGATTATGATTATATCTTGTGTTGTACACTAAAAATATATATTTATGAGGATTCACATAGGGCGTGCCATTTTTTTAGTAAATTGTACTTCTACCATTAGGGTTCTTGCAAAGACTTATAAAGAGAGTATTTTATAATTTGTATCTGTTTTAGTCACACCTAATATGTGTGAGAAAAATTTTAGTTTTGCTTTTATACTAATATATCAGACTCTATAAAATATTGCAATATAGGGGATAATCTATGCCGTCTAATGATTTTCATTACCTCAATATTTCTATAATGGTCGGACAAATAACAAAATTAGCAAAATTACATTTTTATGAAATCTACCATTAGCTTATTTGACAGCTGTACTTCCCATATTCCAAATAAATAATTCCAAATAAATATTGCACTGATATTTTTTAAAACAACATGTCCTTAGTAGTAAGTAAATATACATTCATTCCAAACCGTTAAAACCACTTACAATTTTGTTGGTGGGTAGTTTTACTAGACTCACATATAATTCTGGATGTGATAAACAGTCCAGTTGTGGTTGTTTTTTTCCTGTGAGTCCTCTTAATTGTGCATTATCACAATTCCAAACCTTAACACTGTACACCGTTAATTGGGTTTCTCAAAGTGTATCTCCCACTTCTGTGTCCCATCTTTCCTTCCACAATGAAATCAATATTTTTTTGTCATTATGGAACATAAAGTCCCGCAGTAATCTGAAAACAATGAAAGTAAATTACGATGCTAAAATCATATGTCTTTATAAAATATTATACTAGGAAAGATACGCTGAGATTCCTTTCATTGTCATGCATGTTAGATAATATTTAGACCAACTCATCCATTATTGATTGATTCATAGAAATGAATCTAATACGGATGACCCATCTAAATTATACCGCCTGAACTATTGACTAAACTTACCTCAGATCTCGAAAAATGGACAAATAAGCCTATCTCATGGATAGGGCGTATTCACGCAGTAAAGATGAACATTCTGCTTTGCATATTGTTCCTTTTCCAAGCGATACCCATCAAGATCACCAAATCCACTCTAGCACCACTACAGCGGGCAATAGGAAACTTTATATGGCAAAACAAGAGACATCGAATATCAAGAAACATCCTATTCAGACAAAAACAAAGAGGGGGCTTGGGATTACCGCATCTTTATTTCTATTATTTAGCAGCCCAACTTGCGCAAGTGGCGATGTGGCACGCCCCCCGCTAGAAGTAAGGAAGTGGGTAGACCTAGAATCTTCATTAACAGGGGCAGACTTACCACAATACCACATGTGGGTGCCAAAAGAGCACAGACCGATCTTACGCACAAACTGCCCGACGATACTAAATTCCCTCAGAATACGGGACATCACAGCCCACAAATACAAACTAGCTTCCAACCCATCTCCTTTAACCCCGTTACTAAGAAATAGGGCTTTTCCCCCAGGTATGACGCCAAGGGACTACACCAACTTAGAAAAGGCAGGACTACAGAGAATTTGCCACATGTTCTCAGATAACACACAAATCACATTCGAACACTTACAACAGTCAACGCACCTCACCCCTGCGGACTTCTTCCGCTTCTTACAGATCAGGGACTTTGTAAAACAACCACATGTACAAACAGCTGCCACATGTACAAACAGCTTTCCTTCTTTGAGAAAACGTGCCTAAATGAATCCACACACCTAGGCCTCATATCCACACTATACGCACACCTTAGTTCAGAAACTACAGAATGGGGCACGCTCACATACGCGGATACCTGGGAAAAAGAACTAGGAGAGGTACTCGAAGGTGTGGCGTGGAGGGACATTTGGGAGGCCAACAACGCAGCGTCCATATGTGTGTCTCTTCAGGAACAGGCATACAAAACAATGTTCAGGTGGTACACCACACCAGTAAAATTACACTGAATGGGTAAAACACCGACTGACGAGTGTTGGAGGGGCTGCCGCCTTAGAGGCACGTACCTCCACATGTGGTGGGAATGCCCAGGGGGTACAGCTTTACTGGAAAGCAACGCAAGACCTACTCACTAATATTTTCCATAGAGCACCTGACTTAAGCCCCTGGACATATCTACTGAATAGGCCTCTTGATGACTGGACGAAAAGAGAGCAAAGGCTACTACACAAAGTTACCCTGGCTGCCAGGAGGACCCTGGCGCAGGCGTGGTTAAAGGCAGAAACCCCCCCCTATTGGAGCGGTACTCGCAAACATAAAAGAGGTATACCTTATGGGCAGTCTGACAGCTAGGGTACGAGGGTCCATGTCACGCTTCGAAAAACTGTGGGAACCCTGGACCTAGCGAATTAGCTTGACTTCAATAGTAAAATTATAGTAAAATGCTCGGGACCACCCGAGCATCAGCCTACGCTGTACTCCCTCCTGCAAACTTTGCACATCCTCGAACCGAATAGCCAGTCATGGAGCCACACTAGCATCCCCGGACCTGGTGCACCTGGTACCTTTCTACTTTCCTATCCCTCTCTCAACTCTTCCCTTTCTACCTAACTTTGTTTCACTGACCTTTACCACTTCACTCTACTCTTGGCTCTCGCCTGTCCGGTAGTAGCAAAGGTTGCTGGGAAAACAATACATGTAGATACAAGTAACAAGTAATCAGCAATTTATGACATACGCACAGTCACAGGAATACGGGTACCGAGTACTCTACCGGACGGCAGGTTAGAGACTAACAATACAATAGCCGATGTAGGCAAGTTTGGCTACTTCAGCCTATTTTTGTTCGTTACATGTTTACTAGACTACATAACGCTTATAATAACAAATAAAAATTAACGCATTTTGACGATACAGTAGGCCAAGCTAGAAGGTGACTAACAATACACAGGGATGTAATACCACTAAACAAACTGTGAAATCGTATAGGTATATGGCATAACCTGTTGAGTGCAATGTGTATGTCAAATGCTTCAACCAAAAATAAAGTATTAAAAAAAAAGAAATTAATCTAATAGTTTTTGTTTCTCCAAAAGGAGCAGCACGTATTCCATCTTGTAAAAATTACTTATGCATAACATTTTCCCAGGAAGGAAACAGCGACATTTCTTCTACTTTTCCAATATGTCTGGGAAAGCATATACAAATGCAATTTTACACATATAATAGGAGACGTACACAATAAAAGTATAAATGCAGTTTTATACATACAATAGACAATGAAAGACAATTACACATTTCCAATGAGTACAGTTGTGTCACATTACCTTATGTGGCCCAGGCTGTTATACAACCTGTGGAGGTCCCTGAACGGGTAAAGGGACCCTTTCCACGGTCCCTCTCATTTCACCAGCAGTTCCAACGGTGGACGATGTAGCCCCGCCCCCTTTTATGACACTAATGATGTCACGACCTACCAAAACGTTCTAATTCAACCGTTTTGGGGGCATGGCTATCAATTAAAGGCATAGACTATATAAAGAACATTTAGGGTGCTAGTCATTGCCCTGTTGTGGTTTCTGTTTTCAGTTCCCAAGAGTGCGTTTTATTCTGTGTCTATTTTGTTTTGTTAAATTTGTTTTTCTCCTGACTATTCTCCGTTCTGTTCACCTGACTCTGCTATTGGTTTTTCGCTTCCCTTATTTCTGGCTTCCCTGACTCGTTTTGTCCCTGACCATTCTTGTTCTGACAATGTATAACCCGGCCATTCTAAGGGCCGGTAAAAGGGTCTAATCTATTATCATATATTCACTCTGGGTGTTGGGTGTGGCGAAACTAACCTCACCACTAGGTCCTGGAGAAACCTGTGTTACAAAACGCCTTTTCTCCCTATTTTCTTTTATGACAAATTGCCCTGCTTCCCTGGGTTCTGGAGAAGCCCGATTACCAGCCTCCTGCCTCATGACTATGCCCCCCTCTCATCAGCTCATGCTAAACTTAAACCCCATGGCGATTTGACTGTGTTTGTGGGATCTGAGCGCTGTTTGGATATATTGAGCTCTCAAGCCATCTGGGGATAGGTTGAATGTGGGGGTTCTGTTCAGTATGATAGGAATTATGTATTTTTGTGTATTTTTGCTGTTGTGAATAGAGATATTTTCTGTACCTGGAGATAGTTGGCTTACCACACCCAGTTAAGCCAATTATCTCGCACAGCCTAACTCTGTGGAACTGGTTTGGGCAGGAAAGCCATGCTTGCAGTTGGTCACAAAGGACTTTGACCTAACTTTTAAACCACTGAAGGCCTGCGAGCCTAACCTCCCCGTTCTACTCCCCTTACATGTCTTGAAACAACGTTTGTCATTACCAAAGGCCTGCGAGCCTAACCCTCCTGTTATATTTCCCTTAGTTGTATTATCCCAAAAAAAAAAAAAAAAAAAGAGGGAAAATGAAACAAATCGCAACAATATAATGGAGCTCTGCTACTTGGAATGATGATTTATGATTCAAATTGTCCGAAACCACATTTGTATGTCAATTGTTTTTTCATGACGGCCTGCGAGCCGACTTGTTATCTTATCCTACAACCAACAAATAAAGAGATTTACAAAAAAAAAAAACTTTTAAACCACTGGAGGGAATTGTCTGATTTTTGAGTATGTTTGTATTTGGAGTATGCTGGTTTTGAAAATGTAAGTGAATGTGATGTATACTTTTAAAGTTATGAATATTGTGTAAAACTGTGTATTTTCCTGCCTGTGATAATTACGTTAGCCCATTGTGTTCAGGATTTATATCACAGGCAGAGGGGAGGATTTTGCTGGAATGAATGGCAGTGTTTTAGTGTATATTACGTGTTTGATTGGCTGTTCCACAAAACCCTGTGGGTGGTACTTTATGTGTAAAATGTGTATATAAAAGCAATAAAGCCACAGCTCTGTCTGTTCCTGTTTTGACCCTCAACATAGAGCCTTGTCTCATGATTGGGGGATACTGCTGCATCTACACTGGGGGATTGCTATACTCTGTATACTCCCCCAGCTATAATCACTAAGCTCTTTTAAGAGCTTGTTTCAGCTTCCCTCTCTGCAGGAAGAGAGGTTCGGTCTGCAGTGCTTATGCTGTCTGGAGAAGTGCTTGGAGCCCTCGGGAAGCACTAGGAGCATCCATCAACGGGGGTACTCGGTCGGAGTACAAAGAGCTCCGTTACATTGGGTCACTAGATATCGTGACAGGTTGCTTATTGATATTTTCAAGGACTTTAGATTGGTGACAGATTTGATATTCTAAAACGGGCTATATATCACATCTATAAGTAAAGGCTTCTTGACAGAATTTTTCAAGGAATGGAAAGGAATGTATGGAACAAGAAGTGGAATGGAGGAAGTAGGGGTAGAGGCAGCAAGAATGCGCATACTGCTCATACTTGCTCATACTGTTTTAATTTTCCAGATGAGAAGCTATGAATAAGTCAATTAAGGTGAAAAGGATGTCTGGTTTTAAGAGTTCCAACATAGTTATACTGGGGTAAAAAAATGACGTGAGTTCCAAATTTAGTGAGATGCAGATGAATATTAACATTTGCAGCACAATCGTTTTTCTTATGGGAAGATCACAGCAGAATGTATTCTGAATCTGTACCAAGTACCAAGTTTGGATTGTAGACATGTTGTTCAAAAGAGAGATTGGGGTTCAACCCCATACACAGATATTCATGGGAAGTGACTGTTATAAGTACTTTGTGATGCTTAAATTGGATAAATTTTCAAAATTTCAGGAGACGGAGCCAGCAGCCATACTGTTTGAACCCTAATCGATACTAAAAACATCAAAAAACCTTACCTTACTTACTGCAACTGACCTCATCAAGTGCATCCTACTCCACCTACAATATGGGGCGCAAAAGCAAAAAACAGAGGCCAAAAAAAAACCATTTACCGCGGATCTCATCGACCCCCCAAGGCCAGACATTGCGCCGCTCTCGGATGTGCCCTTCCGTTCATCCAGTGATGACTCTCTGGCCGACCTAAAGGGCTCTGAGCTAATAGCCACAAAAAAAAGAGCAGAACAGCCTCCGGTGCAGAGGGGAAGCCCTCTGGTCATGGAGGGAACGCTGAAAGCCCTTCTAGATGAAGTTCAATGAAGTATCACAGCTGACATTGCCTCATTTAAAGAAGAAATCAATGGGGTGTCTGTGCGCCTCCACAATACCGAAGTCACCACCACTGCACACAAGGTGCGTATCACTAGCCTGGAAAGAGAGATGGAAATGCTCAGGCAAGAGATGACCCAATCCCAGCGCCACATGGCGGCAATGAAGACCGTAGATGCTGGAAGAACGTGAAAATAATGGAAATTCTGCATCTCATCCAGAGATTGCTTACTGGCCTATTTTCTCCTAAACAAGCCAAGACTATGACACTGGGTGGCTGCTATCAGCTGCCACCACCTCAAGTTACCACATCAGATCCAGTAGAGTTGTAATCATCCACTTCCAGAACGGCCCTGACAGACAAGTGCCACAGTGCGCAATGCCTCTCCCTATCAATTTGAAGAACATTCCACTGTTCTACCCTGATATCTCCATGGCCTCCATGAACTGGCGCAGGTCCCTGCGATCTTTGACCATGGAGCTGAGGAAACATAAGATGCCTTATAAACTCTAAAAGTTGTAGAGGCCTCTGAAGTGGCCAGCATCCTTCAGCAACTTGGGCTGCCGCCTGCTGACGCAAGAGTGCAGCCTCCGGTACCCCAGTACCACCTTGAATCCGGCGACTGTTCGCCCATTTGTTCCAGCTTCCCAACGAAGCAGCACCGCACCCTTGGGGATCTCTTGAATAATTTTATGTTATTGCACAGTCTGTCTTTTTTAGTTTAGATAGATTGCAATGTTATGTTTGTTAATTGCTGTTTAGTTAGCCTTTGCTGAGAATATGAGTTCCACTTTACACTCATTTACCTCCCCCTCACATAGGTGTCTAAGTGCTACTTACTACCTCTCTCCCCCACCCCCTCACATCCACTGATCTCGGCTCTAAGCCACTTTCCTACAACCAGCATAATGGGTGATAGCCTCCGCACCTTGACAATCTGTGTAGTAAACGGGCTGACCTGTTGTGGTCCAGGAGGCACATTGCCTTTCTACTACCGCGTCACTATAGTGCTTCCTGGGAATAGAAGGCTTAGTCCTAGTCTAATCCTGTGATAAACTTCTATTATAACCAAAAAATCCTCAATCCTAGATTTGCAATATTGTTTTGTTTGATGTGCTATAACTGTCTTGACCCGTGACTGTTTTAATCTATTTTGTAATGCATGTCCCAACTTTGGATTGAAAATAAAAAGCGCATGTCAAAAAAAGTTCTACTTTATACCGTCAACTTCAAACAGGAACAACTGTATGATACAATCCATTGTTTATATCATTCCTTAGGGCTAAAAAACAACAAAGGTAAATGTAAGCCGCTGTACTGAAGTACTGTTTGGTCAGTGCCTCAGGAAAATGGACCACATGGATAGCACTCAAATCTTTGCATTTCGCTGGTAATAAACTATTTCAAGACTAATTAAAAACTTTCTATAACATGAATTAAATAAAGAAACAGTCTTACACAACCCTTCATTCCGAAAAACAAATAAAAAGTAGCCATGTGCCTGCAACGCTAATCAGGTAAAACTGCCCATTGATTTAAATTCCCACGTGGGGAAAAAAATAACACTCTGTTAGATACTAGTACGTACTGGAACATGCCCAAAAAATAGAAGTAAAGATTGAAACCCATCAAAAAAAGAAACTAAAGGGCTAATATGTCACAGGAAAGAGTATTATACATATACCAATTCATCCCAGAGGGGGTGGATAGAGACAATGTATAATTGTGCAAGGAGGCACATTGGGACCACCTCCGGGACACGTCAGATTAGCCCACTTTCGTGCTTCCTTTAAAAAAAAGATAACTTCTTAATCACTGTGTACCATATACAAGTGCATTTAACTGAATGTATATTGTATTTTTATTTTTTATTTTTTTTGAATTCTGAGATTTTTCCTTATGCTTTATGTTTTCATATACTTGAAATAGAGATAATGTTGCAGTGATAAGACATAATGTGATATAAGTGGGAGAGATTGAGTTACTAATTAACCACTGCTTCTCTTTAAAATAATAATGTTACAAGTCAGGTAAGAAACAATGTTGCTGATTAGTTTATTTCAGTTTTTGCTAAGGTGCTGTGGATACATTTGCAAGTTTAAAAAAAGAAATATAGATCACCCAGGGTGCAGTAAAAGTCAAATTGATACAAAAAGGTAATTACCCTTTTTTTTTTTTTTTTTTTTTTTAAAACAAGGTATAACAAAGAAAAACAAGCCCTCTCCTTAATCCCTATGTATTTTTAAACAAATGGAGGTTTTTTTAGTTACCTTCAATGGCCATGAGAGGATGAGCCCACCTGCCAACGTCAAGGCAGACCCCCCTAGGTGGGTCCTAACTCTAATTCACCTTGCTTCCTTGAGCCTCTGGCAAAAATCTCTAATGAGACAGAAAGGGGTATTTTTTATATACACCCCTATAAATGATTAACCCTTAATAGGAAACACATGGGATGGGCGGCTGCATTGTAACAAGGCTGAGGAATACAAAAAATGGATACAAATGCAGAAAGAAAAGTCCTGCGCTCACTCACATCACTGGGCGGCAGCAAATGACTACAGTACACACAGGCCCGTCGCTACCCGACAGGCAAACCAAGCAACTGCTTGGGGCCCCGAGTGGGGGTGGGGGGGAGGGAGGGAGAACATTTAAGTGAGTGGGGGTGGGGGGGAGGGAGGGAGAACATTTAAGTGAGTGGGGGTGGGGGGGAGGGAGAACATTTAAGTGAGTGGGGGTGGGGGGGGGGAGGGAGGGAGAAAATTTAAGTGAGTGGGGGTGGGAGGGAGGGAGAAAATTTAAGTGAGTGGGGGTGGGGGTGGGTGGGGGGGAGGGAGGAAATTTAAGTGAGTGGGGGTGGGGGGGAGGGAGGGAGGGAGAAAATTTAAGTGAGTGGGGGTGGGGGGGAGGGAGGGAGAAAATTTAAGTGAGTTGGGGTGGGGGGGAGGGAGGGAGGAAATTTAAGTGAGTGGGGGTGGGGGGGAGGGAGGGAGAAAATTTAAGTGAGTGGGGGTGGGGGGGAGGGAGAAAATTTAAGTGAGTGGGGGTGGGGGGGAGGGAGGGAGAAAATTTAAGTGAGTGGGGGTGGGGGGGAGGGAGGGAGAAATTTTGAGTGAGTGGGTGGGGGGGAGGGAGGGAGGAAATTTGAGAAGTGGGGGGGAGAGGGAGGGAGGAAATTTGAGGGAGTGGGGGGAGAGGGGGGAGGAAATTTGGGGGGGAGGAAGGGAGGAAATTTAAAGGGGGGAGAGGAAGGAAATTTGGGGGGGAGGAAGGGAGGGAATTTGAAGGGGGAGAGGAAGGAAATTTGGGGGGGAGAGGAAGGGAGGAAATTTGAAGGGGGGGAGAGAAGGAAATTTGAGGGAGGGGAGGGAGAGGTAGGAATTTGAGGGGGGAGAGGAAGGGAGGAAATTTGAGGGAGGGAGGGGGGAGAGGAAGGGAGGACATTTGAGGGAGGGTGAGAGGGAGAGGGAGGGGGGAGAGGAAGGGGAGAAATTTGAGGGGGGAGAGGAAGGGGGGAAATTTGAGGGGGGAGGAAGGAAATTGGAGAGGGGGAGAAGGAAGGAAATGAGAGGGAGGGGGAGAAGAAGGAAATTGGAGGGGGGAGAGAAGGCAATGAGAGGGAGGGGGAGAAGAAGGAAATTGGAGAGGGGGGGAGAAGAAGGAAATTGACGGGGGTAGGGGGAGAGATTGACATCCATCACACACACACACACAATGCACCCCTTGCACACAGAAAAACACACAATGCATTACACACAGACACACATACACAAGCAATGCATCCCTTACACACAGCAACACACAATGCACCCCTTCCACACACTCAGTGCATCCCTTACAGCAGTGTTTCCCAACCCAGTCCTCAAGGCACACCTACCAGTCCAGGATTTAGGGGTGACCCAGTTGTATTTTTTTTAGAAAAAAAAGAAAAAAACACCTTAGACAAAACTGGGTAATCCTTAAATCCTGGACTGGTAGGTGTGCCTTGAGGACTGGGTTGGGAAACACTGCCTTACAGACACACACACTGCATCCCATACATACACAAACTCACCTTGCAGCCCTTACACATACAAACACAGATTCAAACAATGCATTCCTTACACACATCAGGACATCCCCCCCCCCCCCACACACACACACCCCTGTGAAGAAACTCATTGGTGGAACATGAAGGTGGACCCTGGGACCCAGACCTTGAGCTGTGTAAATGGCCCTCAAAAAATTGAGCTGCTTCCCGTTCTCCCAGAACATTGATTTTTGTGACCACAGTTACAAACCGCCTCCAGAGAGCCTGTTCTACACCAGACCAGTGGAGCCAGACGGCAGCTGAAGCCCATCATCATCCTCATCTGGTTGTAAGTAGGCAATCTAGTATATTATTCGTGGCACTAATCTCTAATTTACCTCACATTAAAGGGACACTATAATCCCCAGAACCACTGCAGCTTAATGTAGTGGTTCTGGTGTCTATAGCCTGTCCCTGCAGGCCTTTTATTGTAAACACGGCGGCACTGCAGCACTGTGTTAGTTAACCTGGCAGATCATATGGGTGGGGCACTGTGATGTCACATGGGGGGCGGCAAACTTTACTTTTGCCTAGGGCGGCAAAAATCCTTGCACCGGCCCTGCAGACACTTCATCCCTGTGGGCGGACTCGGGGGGGGGGGGGGAGGGAGGACCCGGGTGCAGGCGCCGGGGGGCCCAGACCTTGAGCGTGCATGTGGGGGGTGGGGTTGGAGTTTGGGGGGGCCTCCATGTCTGTTTTGCTTGGGGCCCCCAAATTCCTTCAAACGGCCCTGAGTACACATCAGCCCCAATATATAGTAAAAACCAAAGAAAAACAAGTTACCTGCGCTCTCTCCTTAATCCCTATGTATTTTTAAACAAATTGAGGTTTTTTAGTTACCTCCAATGGCCATGAGAGGATGAGCCCACCTGCCAACGTCAAGGCAGACCCCCCTAGGTGGGTCCTAACTCTAACCATTCACTCTAACCTTGACGTTGGCAGGTGGGCTCATCCTCTCATGGCCATTGATGGGAGTAAGCGCAGGACTTTTCTTTCTGCATTTGTATCCATTTTTTGTATTCCTCAGCCTTGTTACAATGCAGCCGCCCATCCCATGTGTTCCCTATTAAGGGTTAATCATGTATAGGGATGTATATAAAAAATACCCCTTTCTGTCTAATTAGAGATCTTTTCCAGAGGCTCAAGGAAGCAAGGTGAATGGTTAGAGTTAGGATCCACCTAGGGGGGTCTGCCTTGACGTTGGCAGGTGGGCTCATCCTCTCATGGCCATTGGAGGTAACTAAAAAAACTCAATTTGTTTAAAAATACATAGGGATTAAGGAGAGAGCGCAGGTAACTTGTTTTTCTTTGGTTTTTACTATATATTGGGGCTGATGTGTACTGTAGTCATTTGCTGCCGCCCAGTGATGGGAGTGAGCGCAGGACTTTTCTTTCTGCAAGGTATAACAAAGGATTCGTCTCAATCCTCAAGCACAAAAGGTAAATAATAGGATATACCTAGAAATATAAAAGATATTGTTGATGAGTCTGAATTATCTACAACTCTGTGAGTGTTACCTTTAATTCAAACTATTTCTATATGTTTAACGCTATTACCCTATGAGGCGTTCTCCGTTTTATATTTCTAGGTATATCCTATTATTTACCTTTTGCTATGGATAAATGTTGCATATCTTCCCAGTATAGACACGCTTGATGCTTTTGGTTTATTTTCCAGATGCACAAATATTTTTACTTTTTTTCTGTTAACACTTTGGTGTTGTAACATACTCATCCTCAGCTTGTGCCACTCAGCAGCTATTAGCCAGTATACCTGACTCATGCAAGATGTTGGTGGACGCCGGCCACTGCGGATCCACGCCATTTTATAGCCCCACGTCCGCCCAGGGCAATAACGACGTCAACGTGCGTGTGACGTCACGTTCTGGGGTCAAAGGCCGGTTACGGCCAATCGCATGCGTAGGAAGCTTATTTAAACACATTTTTACTTCTTCTCATTGCCCTATCTTGGTTTCCCTTAGTAGGTTATCCAAGAGTCTTTTCCTGAGCGTTTATTTCTGGTTTCTGACTTTGGCTTAGTTTTGACTTCACTGTATTCTGGTATCCTTGACTTTTGGCTTTCCCTCATCGTTGTGTCTCCTTCTGTGTCCCTGACCTCGGCAAGTATTCTGACTATTCTCTGGTACATTAAGTCCAGCCGTTCTAAGACCCGGTAAGACGTTACCTTTAGTCCTAGGTGTGATATAATTCTGTGTGCTGGATCTACTAGTAATCCTGGGTCTTGTGTCATACCTTAAAGGGACACTGTAGGCACCCAGACCACTTAAGCTCATTGAAGTGGTCTCAGTACAATGTCCCATGTACCTTAACCCTACAGTGGTAATTATTGCAGTTCCCAAGAAACTGCAATAATTACCTCTGAAGGTTAACTCTGCATGAGGACCTCCAGCATCAGATTTTTTCCCCATAGGAAAGCATTGAATAAACATATCCCCTCTTCCACCCATGCCCTCCTTTGTGTTAAAACAAGTCTAATATCATAAATGATAGATTCTGCCTCACAAGATAAAAATAGCCAGATATATAGGACAAATTAACAGGTGGAGCAATCTTTATTTTATTTTTTTTGTCACATGTAAGAGGATGGGACCACTCTACTAAGTTTAATACCACATACAATAAACAATTAACAAGAGTCTAATCTAATATTGAAAAACTGTAAAGAAAAGCCTAACTTGAAGAAAAAAATTGAGTTATTTTTCCTTTTGCATTCCATTTTACCAAGAGTTGAAATAGAGTCACATTACTTCTTCATGTCGCTCAACAGGAAGTAATGTGAGTCCTGAATAAAAGCAGGTTAATGACTTATAACTGCAGGGCAACACATGTCTCAAGGGGGGACCCACAGCTTGCTCTCAGGAGCACTGCCAAATGATATTATGGTTGTCGTGTTGGGGCTCCACAAAACTCATATTGTATTATGAGATAAACATTACAATGGGGATATGCACTGTGTATTGCTGCTGAGCTTTGTAATATACTCATACACTACATATGACTGCATAGCTTGTAAATACACCTGCCAAATATCCCTTGCTGCCTAAAATTAACCATCTCCCTACCCAATATGGCTTTTAATTTCCCCCTGTCAATTAACAACTTAATTATCAATTAACCCATCTCCATGTCCTTATTTTGCAAAGCCAAATATACTTGAATTCAGCCTGTCCAAATGTAACCTAACACATAGAATGCAGATCCAAATGTAGAAAAACTGGGATCGGGCTGTTAAAGTCCAGACCTCAATTTAAAAATGTACAGTGACTACTTGCCTACTGGGTCAGCCGGCTAACAGTGCAGATTGAATAGCTGTGCCTGTGTGATGTATTGAAATAAATGGAATGCATTTTTTTTTAGCAAACTTGCCTCCAACCAGATTCGGTGAATGAGTCCAATCATTGAACAGCGTGTTTTTGATGGGTTTTACATAATGTCAAGTCAGTTCTCAAGTAATTTGCTATTTATGAAATAGGTCCAGAATTCACATATAATAACAAATAACATACCTGTTATTAAACAAAATCTATTATTTAACTTCAGCTAGCTTCGGAGAGACACGGTCAAAATGAACACAGCTTGTACTTTCTGTCACCAGTCACACCCAGAGCTGTACTCAACTATATGTAATAAAAAAGTTAATTCTAAAATTGCTGTAACTGCCCTTTTACTGAGTAGATCCCAATATAATACATTAGCACAAATAAAATGTTACATACCTTAAACCATGTTAATTAATGCTGGCAAAAATCAGTCCTCTACACTTGTTGTTCATACAGGTTTTCAGGAAGACATTCTGAGCTTTCACTTTCTGTTCAAATCCAGGCAACTGAGCTAAGGTTCCTTTAACCTCTTATAAACCAAAGCTTTTCCAAGTTACTATTCGTTTGGGACCGACGCTTTTTGATACATTCTACAATACTTTTAATACTTTCTCTTGAATTACAGCCATACATGCTTTTTAGATTTATAAATTCTTTATTTAAAATACAGGAAAATTCACATTGCAAAGCATGAATACATCAAAAACACGTACATAAGTTCCCGCAATTTTGAAGAAGAGAAACACATAAAAGAAAACAATCAAAATGACAAGAGATTACAAGAAACAGTATCAATGGATCATTATAAATTAGCATCTAGTACAAGTATAAAGATACATGTGTATGCAACTGTCATCATTGGTACATATTTGTAGATACTGAGCCTACCCTGTGATTGGAAGCAGAAGATCCAATACATTTTATATATATATATATATATATCTCTCCAAAAGCTTGGCACTCACCTTTCATATACAAAAGCACTTTTGCAGGGGGCGGGGCGTGGCCGGGCCGGGCCGCCGAGCTGAGAGGCAGCAGAACGCTATGTCTCCCGGCCTGAGCCCGGAAAAACTGCTAAAACTCAGCATATGGACGGACCCAATGCAGTAATGACCGACAAATATTTAACAAGCAGCACCCAAGCTCCATGGAGATCCCAAACAGGGTCGGGTACCGAGCCGGGAACACCGCAAATACAAAAGCGGGCCTACTCGCCAACGCAAGCATGAACACTGGCGGCCCCCAACGACACACAGATCACTAACCAGCAGCCAAGAGACAGAATGTAACTGCATGGAAGACTACACAGTTACGAGGGACGGTCTGGCCCCGCTCCCCCCCTACTCGGCCGGGGGGGAGACAGACCTGGCCACATGGCGGTGGCGCCCCCCAGGCGGAGGATACCGTGCAAGGTCCGAGCCGACCGCCTGAACGGGCAAAGACTACCAGAATGGAGCCGATCCGACAATTTATTTCAGACAGGGAGGCACCGAGGGGGACTGACATGGGCGGCTCACATGGGCCCTGGCAGAACCGAGCGCTGGACGGATCCCCCGTGCTGTGTCCCTGACCGCCGGAGAAGTGGGCACCCGGGCCTCTGGGACTGGGAGTTCCCCAGAGAGCCCTGTCCCCGATGCCGTGAGCCCGGTGGGGCGGGACTGTGCCACCCCCTCGACGGACCGGTGGTCGTGGGGGTGGGGCACCGGCTCCAAACATGTGGCCAACACCGGGCGAGACGCAGGAGTGCACACTTAAGGAGACCCACGTGGAGCTGGGGAGGTACAGGGAGCGGAAGACCCGAGGACTTTTGTGGTGGGGTCCAACGGACGGCTCAGGCTCCTGAGTGCCCACAGCACTGCGGAAGTCCGACCGGTGAGTGGAGACCGGCATGGGGAAGAAGGAAGGAGGCCTGGCGACCCAGGGACAGTGTGGCGGCAGTGCCATGGGAGACTCCCGCCAGACGGCAAAACGGTCTGGCAAGGCCACCCTGCCGTTCTATAGTTCACAATTTTTAAAAAAAATTTTCTTCTTCTTCTCATTTTTTTTTTCTCTTTTTTATTTTATTATTTCCACGCTTGCATTTACTTTTTACGCAGTTGGCATAAATATACAGGTCCTTCAAGAATTCAGGGAACGTTAGATTGCCCAGTTAAGCATGTACACTGCTTCCGTAACTTCATAAATGATTGCCCACTCATTTCATGGCAAGCCTACATTGTCATTACCTAGCTGCTGCAAAAATGTTAATAGAGGGGATTTATTGATGCCTCAAGATGCCAGACTAATATAATGCTTCTGTTATATACGATTACCGTACCACACGTTAAAGTGGTTATCTGAGCTTATATACAGAGCATATGGTTGATACTTGCTATAGAATAACTTTCGGAGGCATATTAAGGCTTACTTTTATTTAATTTCTTTTCTAGTTTATTTTTGTTTAATGAGTTTTTAATGAGGCTTAGCCAGGGCAGAACCAAACATGTGATATGATACAGACATACGTGCCCGGACCTTATTAGGTGCTGTTAAAAGGCCAATAGCTCAGATTTATCGCTGCCATACACAGCCTGATGACAGTATCCCATTCTAACCGCGTGAGCTTATCTCGCACAGTGCTGCTGCAAAAAAGTTAATAGATAGGATTTATTGATGCCTCAAGATGCCAGACTAATATAATGCTTCTGTTGTATGCGATTACCGTACCACACGTTTAAGTGGTTATCTGAGCTTATATAGGGAGCATATAGTTGATACTTGCTATACAAAAACTTTCGAATGCATATTAAGACATACTTTTATTTAATTTATTTTCTAATTTATTTTGGTTTAATGAGTTTAAAGAGGCATAGCCAGGGCAGAACCAAACATGTGATATATTACAGAACTACGTGCCCGGACCTTATTAGGCGCTGTTAAAAGGCCAATAGCTCAGATTTATCGTTGCCATACACAGCCTGATAACTATATCCCATTCTAACCGCGTGAGCTTATCTCGCAAAGTAAATGTATACGTATAAGGCTACCACCTTTATTTTGCCTTCTATATGCGGAGTTCTTGCTTCAGACACTCTGATAATTACTATAGCACTTAGTAGTTCTTTTTTAAGCATTAAGCTTGACGCACACAGTATCCCTGTGCAGACTGGAACCGCAATGCAACGCACATCAATGCCCCAGTGTAAATCTTAAACCTACAAACTCAGGCTATATCTTACCAGCTTATCAGCGTCCTGTGCACTGGCCACAGATTTACTTACAATCATTAAATAAATGAGATACTGTGACATAATGCGCTGCTTGTAAGTATATTCCTGCAAAGTTCGAATACGCCTATATGTTTTGATCCAATACGCCTCTGCGCAGGCGATAAACCTGCATTTTCCCCTATATGCTGACAATTAAGCCTCTGCGTAGGCGACTGTTCATCTTATTGAATGTTACTACTTAAGCCCCTGCGTGGGCAACCACTTGCCTTATAATGAACCAGTTCGCAATCTGCACTTATATTGTGAAACAATAAAAATATTCAAAACAAAAGCACTTTTGTTTAGTAGATAATTCCAAAAATGAAGTGTGAAATTCATATGAAATTCATACGTAGACCATAGAACATTAACAAAAACATAGCCTTCCCCGTAAGAGACCCTCCCCCCCCCCCCCCACAACCCACTCCGACCCCGGTCATGCCCGTTATTAAGATTTGTATGAGAGTCCCAGCACACATACAAGTTCAACAGGATCTGCGCCACCAGCCCCAATCTCCACTCGAGCCGTCATCTAATGCCCTCGGATCCAGTCCTCCGATGAGCTGTGATCAGTGTCTCTGACAGTATAGGACTGAGATCAGGAGGTCTTCTCCACCAGGCTCAAGGCTTAGGTGAGTGAATGCTGCAGATGGTGAGTGTGCTTTGAGGTGGGGCAAAAAGCCTTCCTTGCAGAAGCAGAATGTTGGGCCAGCGTGGGCCTGGACAGAGCTCAGGAGTCGCTCGAAGGAGCCATTCTACATGCTGAGAGAGGGAACCGATCCCACAGGGGCCTTTGCAGGGGGCATCCTGGAATCACAGCACCGGAGCACTTTCTGTAAGCCCTGCTTATCCCTGCTTCAGAGCCTTCCAGTGGTGACCTGTTTAACCCCCACCCGTCCAAAGGGGGGGAGGAAATGGGACCAGAGAGGACGTGTTCTAGGAGCCGATGCGATCAGGCACAAGAACAGAGCGGCGGACGTCCACTGCGCCCTCAGCCCGAGTAGCCCTTATGTCTGCAATTCTTCTTCTGGAGTTTCATAGCACCTGTCTTAGGGCACATTTGCAGCTCCGGTAAGCACTGTTGTTACAATCGGTATTTGTTTACCCTGGATGAGATTTAATTCCGATTAATCGTTGAAATGCCAGAACTGTCAGGAGCTGTTCTGACATGCGACCAGCCAGCATGGTGATCCGGCCCCGCCTCCCGATCTCCTCAAGTTAACAATCAAGTTCCTCTCAGTTAAAGGGACACTCCAGGCACCCAGACCACTTCTGCTCATTGGAGTGGTCTGGGTGCCAACTCCCACTACTCTTAACCCTGCAAGTGTAATTATTGCAGTTTTTCATAAACTGCAATAATTACATTGCAGGGTTAACTCCACCTCTAGTGGCTGTCTACTAGACAGCAACTAGAGGTCACTTCCTGGTCCATAGCACAGGAAACCTGTGCTAGAGCGTCGCTGGACGTCCTCACGCCGTGTGAGGACCTCCAGCGTCGCTCAAAACCCTTTAACTGATATTTTGCTGAAGCAATGATTACGTTTATTATATTTGTGATATGACAGCCTGACATTACGAGGCCTAGTGTACAATTGTAAGCAACAATATCTTTTAAGTTTTCTAAACCCTAAACTGTTAATTATTTAAAGGGTAAATTGTCTGGTTAGAAAGCATCAGCAGTATATTTGTTTTATAACATTCTGTCGTACTGTATGCATTGTTTGCTAATCATAAAAGTTACAAGTGTAAATGCCTGTTTTCTGTCATAGCCCTTAGTAGCATGTTCGAGCCAACACTCAATCAAAATTAGGTTTCAGGTACACACACTTGAAAGGCAAAGGCACACTAGAACAAAATGTTGTCACCTGCTGAAGAAACAGACAAACCTACAGAGTTGCAACAGGTGCGGTCCAGCTCCAGAGAGCGAAGTTTAACCCCTTAAGGACAGAGCTTCGGAAGCTTGTCTTTCACTTTGTGACAACGGCATTTTTTGCTGTTTGCGTTCAACTGCAATTTGCATTTGACTAATTTATTGCACCGACGCATATTATATACCGTTTTTTAAAGGACAGAAAGGGCTTTCATTTGATGTAACATATATATATATACATGCTTATTTATTATAAAAAAAATACAGAAAAATGCAAAAAAAATGAAAAATTTTGATTTTTTTTTACAGTTTTTGCAATAATAATGTGTGCCTAATTAGTGCAGGTTAAGGAAAGTAATTAAAAATAAATTCATTGGGGGCGGAGCTTACCAACCGATCGAGCAAGACGCACATGGTGGGAGCTCCCACATCCGAGGCCCTGATTCTGGGCATTACGCCCGACCACCGCTTCGTGCCCGCAGCAGACGACTACCCTCACACCCAGGAGGTGATGCGGAGTCCGGCGATACCCGATTCGGGGCTACCCGCCACTAAGTTGCCCGCTTTTCAATCCGCGGCCTGCACGGGTGGGAGCCGCGGAGAGACGGCCGCTCTCCCGGTTCTCGGGCTGAAGAGGGGATGCTCACACATCGCTCCCCCCCCCCTGGACCGGTGGGGGATATCCCGGTCCCCACCAGCATGGGACACAATACACGGAGGCATCATGGCAGATGAACCTCCAAGCAGAATAGAAGCAGCAGTGCCCAAGATGGCGGACAAGCATGCCACTACATGTGGCCTGATGCAGCCACAAAGCAGCAAAGAAAGGCACACAGCAAAGGAATTAAAGAAGGCAAAGCATGGAACAAGCAACACCCTTGCCACTCCACCCAGGCACACCCGGGAGTTCTTTGACAGACTCTGCTCTTACCTCTGGTCAAAACTCCGTTACAGGGTCCGGGCCTTCACACAAGCAGTTCAAGAGGCGGCAGCATGGATCCGACCAGCTACCCGGCGGCACCTGAGTGAGTACCCACAACAAGCCCCCAGAAGGGGACGAAGACTGAAATCAAAGCAGCGAGTAGCGAAGACTCGCCCCTCAGGCACCAGCAATCACCCTCTTAAGAATCCACATCCAGCAGTGAAAGTCCCCGGACGACCGACTGCCCACACCCAGCAATGCCCCGACGCTAGCAGACAAACTGGGGGACCAGCTCATGAGACTGCTCGCAGCCGCAATTGTACAGCCGCGGCACAAGAGATGACCCCCACGTCGAAAGCCCCGGACTACTCTCAAACCTATGCTAACAGCCTGCCGACCACTGGTATAGGGTAAAAGGGGACATTTGTATCGAGGTGGCATACTGTAATGACAATATGCGCGACTAATAAACTACCTAGCTCTTAGTATATAACATGCTATTTTATCGAATGTTGCAATGTCACAGTTAATCACTACTGCTTATGGCGCCTACAGATGGGAGCAAATGGGACAAATTTGCATTGTGATAGTTTTGTGATTTATATTCTCTTTATCTCGGCTTAAAGCGACTAAAATGTTTGAGTCTACATATTTGGCTAACGCACTGCTGTCCCCTGGTGGACAAACTTTATGAAACCTATAGAAATCTGTGCTCAATGTTGTCCTTAGTACCTGTTTAAACGACAAAATAAGCTTAATGTTTTATTTACTTTACTAACCAAGCTTGTATTCACGTAACCATTTTACCACAATTTAAAACAAAAAATATGGCAATCTTTCTTTGGAGTGCACTACGTGTCTTACTGTTGCAATTACCTTATGTTACCCCACAATGCCTCCTCTTTCTCTTCTGTACCCCATAACGCATGTGCCATAATAAAAGAAAGATTTACAAAAAATAAATTCATTTAGTTGTTCTGAATTTACAGAATATATAATGTGTCTGGGATTTTCAGTTTTTTTTGGTAGTTACAGGTCACAAAGCACAAGGAGTAAAATAAACTTTTTATGTGGAGCGATTTTAGAATTTGGTATGTTTGTCTTGTAAGCCTAATAGCCATAAAAGAAAACAAAATTGCCACACAAAAGTATATATTTATATAAAGTAGACACCACAGGCTATTTACTTAAGGTTGTTTTGACACTTTCTACGTAGCCATTTTACCGCCAACCTCTGCTAAATATTGGAGTAAAATTTTGTTTTTTGGGGGTTTTCGCACACAAACTTATAACAAAGAACTTCTCATGTGTATTTTGTAAAGTTGGTGTGTGCTATTCCTGTACAAAGTTTTATTATGTGTTCAGTTACTTCTGCTGAGTACAACGGTACCCCCATTGTATGTCTTTGGCACTATTTCGTGAAGCTACAGTGCCATATAGGAGACCTGTCCTTTTCAGTATTCACAGTAGAATTTTGAGAGACGGATTTAATGAGCCTATGCTTCCATTTGGGGTATTATAACAGTTTGACTGTTCAAAAAAAACTCCACAAAGGCCTACCATTTGTAAAAGTAGACACTCCAGGGTATCTCATAAGGTGCATATTGTGCCTTAACATGCCCCCATTTTTTTACCATTACATGCCAAAGTATGTGGTAAAAAATAATTTTGTGCATTTTTTACATACGGATTGCATTTTTGCTGGGCATTTTGTATATTTCATATATGCCACTAAGTTCAAACCCCCCAAATTATGCTCAGCTAACTCTTCTGAGTAAAAGGACACCCCCATTGTATGTCTATGGCACTATTTCGTGAAGCTACAGTGCCATACAGGAGACCTGTCCTTTTCAGTATTCACAGTAGAATTTTGAGAGACGGATTTAATGAGCCTATGCTTCCATTTGGGGTATTATAACAGTTTGACTGTTCAAAAAAAAAAACACAAAGGCCTACCATTTGTAAAAGTAGACACCCCAGGGTATCTCATAAGGTGCATATTGTGCCTTAACATGCCCCCATTTTTTTTACCATTACATGCCAAAGTATGTGGTAAAAAAGAATTGTGTGCATTTTTTACATACGGATTGCATTTTTGCTGGGCATTTTGTATATTTCATATGTGCCACTAAGTTCAAACCCCCCAAATTATGCTCAGCTAAGTCTTCTAAGTAAAAGGACACCCCCATTGTATGTCTATGGCACTATTTCGTGAAGCTACAGTGCCATATAGAAGACCAAGCCATATCAGTTTTTACCGAACTTTGAATTTTGACGCCGGGCCTAAGTGCAATTTCCAAGCATCTTCGCAGGTTTTAAATTTAAACTACCCCACAAAGGCCTACCATTTCTTAAAGTAGACACCACAGGGTATTTCAAAAGGCATATTTTGAACCTTAGCGTGGGATCATTTTTCCGCTAGCGTGTACCAGGTGTAGTGGTAATAAGCGTTTTTTTCTGCCTTTTTGACACACAAAGTGAGTTTGCACAGTATATTTTGCAAACCATATGTGTACTACCACTGTATAATACTTCATATGTTGCTCAGCTATGTCTGCTGAGTACAAAAATACCCCCGTATGTACCTTTGCCAGATATATGTGGACATCGGAGGGGCACATTTGGGACACAGCCATTCCATTTTTTTTTCCAACTTTCAATTTTTACGCTGTGCCCATGTCCCATTTTAGAGTATTTTACCAGGCTATATAATCCAAATACCCCATAAAGCCATACCATTTCTTAAAGAAGACATCCCAGGGTATTTTAAAAGGCATATTTTGAACCTTAGCGTGGGATCATTTTTCCGCTAGCTTGTACCAGGTGTAGTGGTAATGAGCGTTATTAAATGTATTTTTTAACTTTTTAAAACTTTTTTTACTTTTTAAAACTATTTTTTAAACTTTTGTTTTGCTTATTAATTTTTTTAAAGTTTCCTAAACTTTCGTAAAACTTTTTTTTACAGATTTAACATTTTTCTAAGCTTTTTTTTACGTTAACCCCTAACTAGCAGTAAGCAGCACTAACAGTAAATTCCCCATTTTCCCATAACTCCCACCCACCCCAGCTAGCAAAATATTTAATTATACAATATTTAAATTAGTTAATTAAATAAATTTAACCCCTGAGGGTTAAAAAATAAATAAAAGTTAATCGTCAGGGGTTAAAAAAAAATTAGATCACAGTATAATCGACTGGCAGGGAAGGGGTTAATTTTTATTTGGACTGGGTAAAGGGTTTATTTTTTTACATTTTTTACTTAAACGTTATTAAAACTTTTTTTAACTTAATTTTTTAACTTTTTAAAGCTTATTTTTAAACTTTTTTTAACGTTAACCCCTGGTTAGCCTAATACTAAATCCCCCAATTCCCCACTAACTTCCACCCTCCCCAGCTAGCTAAATTTATAACTTTAAAATATTTAAATTAATTAATAAAATAAATTTAACCCCTGAGGGTTAAAAAAAATAATAATTAACCCTCAGGGGTTAAAAAAAAAATCAGATCATAGTAAAATGTAATCCCTGCCAATTGATCACTGTAGTCAGTGATCAATTGGCAGGGAAGGGGTTAATTTTATATTAAAATGGGTAAAGGGGGGTGGGATTTTAATTAAACTTTATTTTTTTAACACCAGGGGGCAGGATCAACACTGATCCGTCTCCCTGCACTTCACACTGAACCCGGAAGTGCAGGGAGGCGGAGGTGAGTATAGAGAGCACATGTGCCCGCTCTGGCATGTACTGGGACAGCCCGATCCGGTGCTCCCGGTCTGCCTCTAATGCAGAGGCAGACCGGAGCACCATTAACCCCACGATCGCCGCGATTGCGGCGATCTGGGGTTAATTTTAACGGGTGACGGACGAGGTCCGTCACT
The DNA here is from genome assembly GCF_036172605.1 of Pelobates fuscus. NCBI lineage: Eukaryota > Metazoa > Chordata > Amphibia > Anura > Pelobatidae > Pelobates > Pelobates fuscus. Next base: position 142,423,196 of record NC_086325.1, on the reverse strand, counting down.
CGTCGTTAAGGCAATCCCCTGAGTGACGGACCTCGTCCGTCACTCGTCGTTAAGGGGTTAACAGGAAAAGGCAAAAAAATGCACGAAGAAACAGCTAAGAAAAATGAAAAGGCATTTAACAAGGCATATGATTCTTGGAAGGAGATAGCAAAGGACATTAGGTAAAAGCTAAATAATTTCTGCTCAGGGGGGCGGGGCCGGGCGGCCATGCCGACAGGCTGCAAATTACTTGGGCTCCCGAGGAAAAAACAAAAACTAGGGTATATACCCACCCTACCAGACGTGTACCAACCCAGGGGTCCATGGCACGAAGCGCTGGAGCGCTCGACGATGGGTGGCTCTGGGTCCTGGTGAGAGACTCTGGGGCTCGGGGATGGAGGCCTACCCGGGCGGGGAGTGGGGCGGACGGCCGCTGCCTCGCTCTCCATCCCGGCCACAGCGATCTACTACTATCCGACAGGCGCCTTCCTGGTCCCGTTTCCCCCCCCTGTGGGCCGGGGGGGTCATCCCGGTCCCCATCAGGCGGGCTGCCGCCTTGCACATCTTACCTGGGCGGCCCAAAGAGAAAAGGCTCCCACGCAGTCTCAACAAAATGGCCGGCGCTGCAACACCGCCAGCCGAGACAGCGACCCCTCTGAGACAGGCAGATATGGTAATGTGGCACTTCACAGCCCGAGCTACCACCACGGGAAGTCCACGGGGAACATGCCCGATGACAGGTGGAAACCACTATAGCCTACATCTACTTCACCTGCCCATGTCAAAGCGGTAACCTCCGACAAGGTACGCTGGGACACCCCCGACCAAGCACGCCTCACCACTGATCGGTGCTGGAAGAACAAACAGGGACAACATCCTCATCCACCGACCACACAGGGCTACAACCCATGTCTGAAAACCAAGGTCTGCAAAGCTGGGCACCTAGACTCACACAGCAACCAGGAAGCTATGACGGGAGCTCGGGTGACCTGCAGGGACTCTCCCCACGACTAAGCACAGGCTGCATTCTCATTGCCTCTTACTTTGTGCACGGTTGGAGCTAGCGGTGACCCCAGCCATTCACACTAAGGAGCACCCCATATAGCATACCATGTATAGCCACACCAGATACCATTGTAACTGCAATTATTGTTTAATATGCATACCCTCTGTTTAGTATCTTATAGACAGTCAATTTTTGTTTAAGCTTTATACCTGGTAAGGGAGATAGTGGAATATGTGGTGCTCAGCCTGGTGGCACACTACTTTAATGATTACTTTAATGGCTTTAAAAGATATGCATTGTACTACCAGCAAACTACCAGACCTGCTTAGCCAAGAAGGGACCAAACCCTGCTTAATAACTAATCGTATTGCCTAAACATGATTAACTTCTACATAACAAGATTACAGAAATTAAGTAGAATAAAAAGAAGCCACTTAAGCTACTGTTACTACTCACTTAAGCAGTTTATTATGACCGATGTAGTTATAGCATGTACCTAGCTTGCAATGTTAAGGAAAAATTGTGCGACTACTCTGAATGCTGTACAGCAATGAACGAGAATATTCTTTCAAAATATGTGTAAATGCTGTTGTGGCATTGGTGACATGCGAATGTTATTTCATGCACAGCAAAAAATAAAGAATTAAAAATAAAAAAAATTATAATTTCTGCTCAACTGAAGAAATAAGCACAAGACTGAAGGAGATTAAAGCCAAAGAAGCGTTAGTATACCAATAGTATGAGTCCATTCGCCACAATCATTCCACTACTACAGATATTGTTAAGAGAATGGATGCCTGTATAGCTTTAACAGCTGAAATCTGTGACCTCACTAGTAAACGAACATAGAATACAGATGGAATCTTTAATGACTGACTTTAGAAGGAAAGAGTGAAGATGATACTTAATAAGGAGGAATATGAGTCTGTATTTGGAAGCACAGAAACTGCCTTTTCAGAGTCACTACAAAGCTCAGACTCAATCTCAAGACCTACCTCCAGATCTTCTAGCAGATGAGCAGATGCAGAAGCTGTACTTGCAGCCAAGATAAAGCAGGCAAATGCAATGCAACGGATATGTGAGCAACAAGCAAAACTGAACAAACTGGAGAGTGAATTAAAACTTAAAGAGGCACAAATGCTTTTAGACTGAACTTAAATTAAACTGAAGTTAGATGAGGAAAAAACAAGGCTACAACAGCTACAAGCAAAAACTGAAGTCAAGGTAGCGGCGGCACAAGTGAAAGTTTACAATACCTCTGCCAAAGTAATGAACCGCAAACCTCATTAAATCCACAAGCTGGGCCATTTCAACCTTCAAATACACCGCTCTTCAAGACCACACGAAGAGACTAGCCTAACTCCAGGACTTGCAAGTCTGCTCATCTCCAACCGTCTTCCTATACCTGAACCATCTGTATTCACAGGTGATCCTTTAAAGTTTATAGATTGGAAGATATCCTTCACAGCACTGATTGATCAGAAACCACTCCCTGTGTGTGAAAAAAATTTGTACTTGAAGAATTATCTCAGAGGAAAGGCTCGGAATTCAGAAGATGCTTACCTAGGTGCTTGGGGAATCCTACAGGAAAGTTATGGAGGTCCATTCATCATTAAAAGAGCTTTCAGAGAAAGGCTAACTAAATGGCTGAAGATATCAGCAAATGATCCTGTAGCATTAAGAGAGTTTGCAGATTTCCTTCAAGGTTGTGTCGAGGCCATTCCTCATGTTAGGGGCCTATCTATTCTAAATGATTGTGGAGAAAATCACAAGCTTCTCAGGAAACTGCCTGAATGGATTGTGCGCAGATGTAGTTGCATCGTTGTGAACGAGTAAGTCTCAAGAAGTTTCACAGAGTTCCTGCAAAAGGAAGCTAAGATAGCATGCAAGCCCATTGCCTCTTCCTTTCTCCTCAACACCAAAACTATAGATGAGAGACTTCCCAAGAGAGCCAAGGCTCTCAACACAAACACAAACACTCAAAGGAAACCCTCTACCTCCAGCATCCCAGAGATCTCAGCCTCAAGACCATCAAGACCAAAGCCACCTTGTCCAGTCAGTGGACATGTTTCCTAAGAGCTCCTCTAGACCCAAACGATTAGGCCACCTGCCAGCGCTTTTGGCTCATATATCTGGTGCAATTTAGCCTATTGTGGCATTCTGCATTGAACGACCAGCCTGAGGCTGCTTCTGGTCACTGTGGTTGCCCAACAGGGAAACTTCATTGCTTGAGATCGAGGCCTAGTGGGCGTTGTATCGGGGAGAGGCAGCCGATCTCCTGATCTGACGTGCACTGACCCGAACTAACATGGAGTTCCAGCCCCGCTGCCCTTCATTTATGAAAACCACCTTTTCTTTAGTTGCTTAAGAAAGGGCCACACTACCAAGAATTGCAAAGGAAGACACACGTGTAATATATGTAGTCGACGTCATCCAACTTGTTTGCACATACAGAAAAACACAGAACCTGTTAAAACACAGAACAATGATTTAGTAGCCACAGGAAGTAAAGCAAACGACAACGTTCTCAAAATTATGTCCCATACATTGATAAGGCATGCTTCTGCCCCACCTTGTATGGTTCCTGTCCTGTTGTCAGCTGCAGCTGAGCCTCAAAGAGAAATCCTCAATTATGCTTGACAATTACTTGACACACAGAGTGATTCAACCTTTATTTTGGCAGACCTAGTATCTCGGCTAACTGTGAGCAACCAGCCCCTACAACTAAAGCTCAGCACAATGACCGCTGTGGACACAGTCATATCAAGCCAAATTGCTCACGGTCTGCAAGTGCGTGGCTTCAACTCTAAAGCTCAAGTCCAACTCTGTCTAACCTACACGAGAGATTTAATTCCAGTAGATAAGTCTCACATTCCCATTAAGGAGACTGCACTCCAGTGGTCACACATCAAGCACTTGGCAAACAAGCTACAGCCACTTCAAGACTGTGAAGTCGGACTTCTGATTGGTTATGACTGCCCATCAGCACTGGCTCCCTTGGAGGTCATTACTGGCTCTTAGAATGAACTCTTCGCTCAAAGAACCGTGCTCAGCTGGAGCATTATAGGGTCAACAATCTACACCTTGATAGACAGGGTAGCCAGAGCTTTGTGCACAGAGTTGCAGTAAAAGAAGTGCCAATGACCCCGGTCACTGATGTGTTAAAGGCTTTAGAAATGGACTTCATGTCTCATGACGATGTTCGCTTTGTGCAGTTTCTCTCTGAAACCATAATGAAAAGGGAAGATGGACACTATGAGATGCCGTTACCCTTCAAAGATAACAGTCAACCGGTATTACCCAACAATGAGAGGCTGGCCGTTATTCGACTCCAACATCTTAAGAAAAGGTTGAAGGCCAACAAACAGTACTGTGAGCACTACACTGCATTCATGGAAGAAACAATCAGAAAAGGTGATGCAGGAAAAAGTGTGGTACATTCCACATCACAGGGTTTATCACCCCCAAGAAGCCAGACAGGTTAAGAGTCGTCTTTGATTGTTCAGCAAAGTTCCAAGGCATCTCCCTAAACGACACTTTACTGACAGGTCCCGACCTGATAAATTCCATAATGGAAGTTCTCTGTTGCTTCAGGAAGGAAGCGGTTGCTGTAATATGCAACATTGAAAAAATGTTCCATCAGTTCTATATCCCACCTAAGGTTCTTTTGCTGGGAGAGCAGTCAGTTGTAAACAAAACCCAAGGTGTACAGAATGGCAGTTCACCTTTTCAGTGCCAGCTTCTCTCCAGGATGTGCCAACTTCGGTCTTAAGTATCACGACAACACAAGGCAGATTATCCCTCAGCATCAGCCTTCATTGAGAAGAACTTTTATGTCAACGACGGCCCAACTAGTGTTTAAATAGTCAGTGAGGCTACAGATCTAGTCGTCGAAGAGCAAGAACTATGCAAAAATGCCAACATCTGCATAAGTTCAACTCTAAATATCCTGAAGTTCAGAAACCAGAGGCCTTTCTCCACATAACCCACTTGCTGTCAACATATAGGGACTCTATAGGCATCCAGACCACTTCACCTTATTGAAGTGGTCTGGGTGCACTGTCCCTATTGCACTTAGTGCTGCAATGTAAAACATTGCCTTCCAGAGAAACTGCAATGTTTACATTGCAGCACTAAGTCTGCATCCAGTGGCTGTCTCCCAGACGTCCTCACGTTCTGCATGAGGACATCTAGTGTCAGATTTGTCCCTATAGAAAAGCATTGATTCAATGCTTTCCTATGGGGAGGACTTATGCGTGCGTGGCATTTGTAGTGCTTGCGCATTACCTCCTGCTTGTCGCGGGACAGAGGAGGAGGTGGAGCCATGACCTGGAGCAGTGGGGCATCTGCGCTGGGATCAGGTAAGTAAATAAATAATTTTTAACTCTTTATTCCCAGACTGGGCAGGCAGAGGGAGAAATAGTGCCTGGAATACAGGTTTAAATTCCTGGCACTTATAGTATCCCTTAAGTAAGTAACCATGACATACACTGTACATTGTTGGTTACAAAGGGATTAGTCTTTTTAGTTACAACTATTTTGATATTTACAATTTTTAAAAATATATATTATTACATAGAGGGCTGCAGCACATTTCATTAGAAACAAAAAATTAGCTAATATAGCTACAAAGGCCACAAAAGCTAAAAAGTGGGATAGCACATACAATATGACAGATATGAACAAGGATACAACCTGTATAACAGGACGTGATCTTTAACAAATCTAGAAGACAAGTTATATATAGTGAAGTATGAAATGGCAAACAAAAGCAGCACCCAGGAGGTAGAGAACTTACAAGAAGTACTGATGGTCTGCGCTTATCTCCCCTTAGGGGTGTCTGTCTGCAGGAACGGCAAGACTCTTCAAATGGAAATCCTCAAAAGGATAAAAGAATATATACATAGAATAGTACTGTTTAAAATTTTAAATACATTTTATTGCACTGATTGCACTTACATTCAGGCAGCAATCAGCAGGCACATCTCCACTAACAAGTGGAACAAGATGGTAAATAAATCTGTGCAGGCGATGAAACCACAGCTGGTCACAAACCATTAAGTGCCAAAATAAAACAAATACAATCATAAAATAACATAAGAACAAAACGTCCTTCAGATACTCAAAAACTCAATCCAACGCGTTTCGTCAAATGCTGACTTCCTCAGGGATATGAGTGTGATCTAAAACTCGTTCCTTAAATATCCTTAGATGCCGGTGTTTCTCGTCAAACAATCAAATTTCCCGCGGTGTTGAACATTTCCGGGGTCTGACGTCAATCATATCTCATTGGTCGAATCCATATAGGCATCATGTAACGTGCGGCCGCGTCTATCACTTCCGTGTTCCAGCATGGAACGCATGACGGAACTCTTGCGCGGCATGAACTACGGTGTCCCACAACGGGGCATTTTTATCAGAGGAAAAAACCTTAACATAAAACAAGATGAGAGTGGGTACAAAACCCTGAAGAGATAATAATAAAATAGGAAAAAATAAAATGAAATAAACATAAAATAAAAATAAAAATACAAAAAGAGAAGTCCTGCGCTTAGTCCCATTATTGCTGGACCAGCAGCAACGACTACAATACACATCAGCCCCAATATATAGTAAAAACCAAAGAAAAGAAAATGTTACTTGCGCTTTCTCCTTAATCCCTATGTATATTTAGACAAATGGAGGTCATTTAGTTGCTCCAATGGCCATTGGAGGGAATGCCCGCCTGCCAACGTCAAGGCAGACCCCCCTAAGCGGGTCCTAACACTGACCCTTCAGCCTGCTTCCTTGAGCTTCTGGCAAAGATATCTCTAATGAGACAGAAAGGGGTATTTTTTTATATACACCCCTATACTTATTAACCCTTAATAGGGAACACATGGGATGGGCAGCAGCATTGTAACCAGGCTGTGTGATACAAAGTAAATACAAATACAAAAAGAGAAGTCCTGCGCTTAGTCCCATTATTGCTGGACCAGCAGCAACGACTATAATACACATCAGCCCCAATATATAGTAAAAAACAAAGAAAAGAAAATGTTACTTGCGCTTTCTCCTTAATCCCTATGTATATTTAGACAAATGGAGGTCATTTAGTTGCTCCAATGGCCATTGGAGGGAATGCCCGCCTGCCAACGTCAAGGCAGACCCCCCTAAGCGGGTCCTAACACTGACCCTTCAGCCTGCTTCCTTGAGCTTATGGCAAAGATATCTCTAATGAGACAGAAAGGGGTATTTTTTATATACACCCCTATACTTATTAACCCTTAATAGGGAACACATGGGATGGGCAGCAGCATTGTAACCAGGCTGTGTGATACAAAGTAAATACAAATACAAAAAGAGAAGTCCTGCGCTTAGTCCCATTATTGCTGGACCAGCAGCAACGACTACAATACACATCATCCCCAATATATAGTAAAAACCAAAGAAAAGAAAATGTTACTTGCGCTTTCTCCTTAATCCCTATGTATATTTAGACAAATGGAGGCCATTTAGTTGCTCCAATGGCCATTGGAGGGAATACCCCTTTCTGTCTCATTAGAGATATCTTTGCCAGAAGCTCAAGGAAGCAGGCTGAAGGGTCAGTGTTAGGACCCGCTTAGGGGGGTCTGCCTTGACGTTGGCAGGCGGGCATTCCCTCCAATGGCCATTGGAGCAACTAAATGACCTCCATTTGTCTAAATATACATAGGGATTAAGGAGAAAGCGCAAGTAACATTTTCTTTTCTTTGGTTTTTACTATAAAATAAAAATAATAAAATAAATATAAATAAAAAATAAAGAATAATAATAAATATAAAAATCTAAATAAAGTAAAATAAAAATAAATATAAATATAAATAAAAATAATAAATATAAAAATAAAAATACATATAAAAAATATATAATAAAAAATAAAAATTAGGTATCATGTGGGTCCACATATATGTACATATCGACCACAAAATGAATATTTTACATGGCACAAAACAATGTGTTTTCAATATAAGACATTGGACTAGTTCAAAATCTACAAAAAAGAAAACCAAAATTAGTACAAAATTATATGTATATATAAAGCTCAAAAGGATGATCCAATTAGCCTAAACAGTCAAGAATAAAAAGCTCAAAATTTGCTCTATTTATATTAGGTAATACTCAAAAAAACATCTATATAAACAGTGAAAAGGAAAGAAGATTATGAAAATTAAATGAGTCCTGTTAAGTCAATGTCTTGGTTTAAACCGGTCTTTAAAGTTTTTAAATTGTATATCCATTGCGTTTCCTTTCTAACCAACTCATGCATGTTATTTCCCCCTCTCCAATGCCTATCGATGGAGTCTATACCGATGGCAATAAAGGTGGACCAATTAAAGAGTGTATATCTGTGTTCCACTTTGTTGGTTCTAATATTATTAAAATGTTCTCGGAATCTATTGTGTAATGGCCTGATGGTTCTGCCCGCATATTGTGCTCCACATCCACATTACAATAAATAAATTACATATGTGGATGTGCAATGTATACATTTCTTGATAGTGTATGTCTTAGTATATGTACCTGTAAAAGATATAGTTTTTCTTTTTTGATGCGTACATTTTTATTTTTATATTTATTATTTTGCTTTATATTTATATTTTTTATTTTTATTTTATTTTATTTAGATTTTTATATTTATTATTATTGTTTATTTTTTATTTATATTTATTTTATTTTTATTATTTTTATTTTTTGTTTATTTCATTTTATTTTTTCCTATTTTATTATTATCTCTTCATTTTATAGGTATTGGTTTCATTTCATTCTATATTTTTTATTTATATTTTTATTTGTATTTTTCCTTCTTTTTCCTTTTTATGGTTCTCTCCACATAATATATATTTTGTAGTGAAAATTGTGTACTTTGGGTCTCCTGTGAGCCCACGTATATATATATATATATAGTGTTCTTTGTACCCATGTTGCTTTTTGCCATGTATGTATCCCCAAGATGAGGGTGGGTTGCAGGGTTTTGTACCCACTCTCATCTTGTTTTATGTTAAGGTTTTTTCCTCTGATAAAAATGCCCCGTTGTGGGACACCGTAGTTCATGCCGCGCAAGAGTTCCGTCATGCGTTCCATGCTGGAACACGGAAGTGATAGACGCGGCCGCACGTTACATGATGCCTATATGGATTCGACCAATGAGATATGATTGACGTCAGACCCCGGAAATGTTCAACACCGCGGGAAATTTGATTGTTTGACGAGAAACACCGGCATCTAAGGATATTTAAGGAACGAGTTTTAGATCACACTCATATCCCTGAGGAAGTCAGCATTTGACGAAACGCGTTGGATTGAGTTTTTGAGTATCTGAAGGACGTTTTGTTCTTATGTTATTTTATGATTGTATTTGTTTTATTTTGGCACTTAATGGTTTGTGACCAGCTGTGGTTTCATCGCCTGCACAGATTTATTTACCATCTTGTTCCACTTGTTAGTGGAGATGTGCCTGCTGATTGCTGCCTGAATGTAAGTGCAATCAGTGCAATAAAATGTATTTAAAATTTTAAACAGTACTATTCTATGTATATATTCTTTTATCAATTTCCATTTGAAGAGTCTTGCCGTTCCTGCAGACAGGAAGATAAGACTAAGACTAAGGGGAGATAAGCGCAGACCATCAGTACTTCTTGTAAGTTCTCTACCTCCTGGGTGCTGCTTTTGTTTGCCATTTCATACTTCACTACCATATATACTCGAGTATAAGTCTAGTTTTTCGGCACATTTTTTGTGCTGAAAAACCCCCACTCGACTTATACTTGAGTCAATGTCTGTATTATGGCAACTTACATTGCCATAATACAGACCAGGACCGCCGGGCTCATTACAAGCCCGGCGGTCCTGTTGGGGGCTGGCAGGAAGCGTTTACTTACCTTTCCTGCAGCTCCCTTCTCCTGCGTTCTGGTCAGCTCCCCTGTAAATCTCGCAAGAGCTGCGGCGTCAGAGCGTTGCCACGGGTTACCGTGGCAACGATCCGCGCTGCACGCAGACCGCGAGACTTACAGGGGAGCTGACCGGAACGCAGGAGAAGGGAGCTGCAGGAAAGGTAAGTAAACGCTTCCTGCCAGCCCCCAACAGGACCGCCGGGCTTGTAATGAGCCCGGCGGTCCTGGTCTGTATTATGGCAAAGATAAGTAAACACTTCCTGCCAGCCCCCCTCCTGCACAGTACACACCACCGGGGACAAAAAAAAATGTAAATAATAAAAAAAATAATAATAAAATAAATGTAATAAAAAAATATTAAAATAAAAAATAATTAGAATATTAAAATAAAAAATTAGAATATTTAAATAAAAAAATTAAAAATAATAAAAATGCCCTCCCCCCACACACTACACACACACTACACACACACACTCTGCATTATATACACACACACACTCATACAAACACACAGAGTGTGTTTATAAAATGCAGAGTGTGTTTATATAATGCAGAGTGTGTGTTTGTATGAGTGTGTGTGTATATAATGCAGAGTGTGTGTTTGTATGAGTGTGTGTGTATATAATTATAAAAATCACAGAATTTCATAGCCCCAAGTTTTACCCTCGACTTATCCACGAGGCATAGCATATTTCACAATTGTTGGTCACAAAACTGCACTCGACTTATACATGAGATCGACTTATACACGAGTATATACGGTATATATAACTTATTGTCTTCTAGATTTGTTAAAGATCACGTCCTGTTATACAGGTTGTATCCTTGTTCATATCTGTCATATTGTATGTGCTATCCCACTTTTTAGCTTTTGTGGCCTTTGTAGCTATATTAGCAAATTTTTTGTTTCTTTATATATTTTAGTTGAGTGAGTGAGGTACACTCTTGGTGATAGCACATTTTCACTTTTCGGGTTACGCTATAGTACATCTCTTATATATTACATTTCATTAGAGCAGGAGTGGGGAACCTTCCCATAATGTTATTTCAGCCATAATGCTGGCAAAGCATCAAGGGAGATGTAGTCCACAACATCTAACATTGAGTTTAGATAAATTCTCTAAATGAAGTAATACGTAAACTAACAACCTTCAGCTTTTCAGATGTTTTGGACTACACCTCCAATGATGCTTTACCAGCATTATAGGTTTAAGAGCATTATGGGGGATGTAGTCAACAACATCTGCAATGCCGAAGGTTTCCTATCCCGTATAGCACCAGTATCGGGTTTGGAGTTAACCTCAGGACTTTTCCTGTATAAGCCACAGATTCTACCTCAGTATTGTGGGTATTGATAGAATTTGTTTTAGTTTATCTTTTTTTATCTCTTCCAGCTTTGCAACTAATTATAGCCATAGGATTTTCCTACATAAACAAGAGTAATTTAATTACATCTACTAACTCCAATTTAACCCCTGGGAGTTTGAGTACTTCCCAACAGGATTTCTTTGTAGACCTGCGGCTGTTTGTGGCTACCGTAGAGGTGGACTGATTTAAAAGTGTAGTGCTTCTTCCTTCTAATACTATATCCCGTTCACTTGAATTTGAGACTTTGTTGTTTTTGATACATACCAATCTGGGATATAGTTTAAATTATTTTTTAGCAGCTCACACTGTTTCCCCTTTTCACTGTAATTGATACTGAGCTATGTAGGTTCCCCTCCTTTTTAATTGATAGTGCTTATCACTTTTCACTTATTGTTGCACCTATTTTGTATGTCAATTTATAATAAAGTTTATTACCTATGAGATGATTTTTTTTTAAAGGGACACTATAGTCACCTGAACAACTTCAGCTTAATGAGGTTGTTTAGGTGAGTGCTACAGCTACCCGGAGCCTTTTTCTTGTAAGCACTGTATTTTCTGAGAAAAGGCAGTGTTTACATTGGAAGCTTGGAACACCTCTTGTTGCAGTCAATCAGACGGCCACCAGAGGGACTTCCGAGTTCAGAGGCCCTAAAAAGGCCTCTCGTCCGATGCATTCTGGGTGAATGCATCAGACGGGCTATCAGCACACAAAGCACTGTGAACGCGCTTTGTGTGCTGACAGCCTGTCAGCACTGCTGTGGGCGTGGCTTCAGCTGACAGCTGAAGCCCGAACCCACAGGGATGCTGTCTGGCCACAATAGTGGTTGAAGGGGGGGGGGGGGGACGACCTACTCTCCTCCCCCCCCCCCGGCCCCCACCCCTGAGCGGTGGGTGGGGGCCCTAAAAATAAGGGGGGCACATACTGCCCCCCCGGCCCCCACCCCTGTGCGGCGGGTGGGGGCCCTAAAATTATCAATAAGGGGGACCTATTGACCCCCCGGCCCCCACCCCTGTGCGGTGGGTGGGGGCCTTAAAATAAAAAATAAGGGGGGGACATACTGCCCCCCCCCCCGGCCCCCACCCCTGTGCGGCGGGTGGGGGCCCTAAAATTATCAATAAGGGGGGACCTATTGTCCCCCCCCCCGGCCCCCACCCCTGTGCGGCCAGTGGGGGCCTTAAAATAAAAAATAAGGGGGGGACATACTGCCCCCCCCGGCCCCCACCCCTGTGCGGCGGGTGGGGGCCCTAAAATTCACAATAAGGGGGGGGGCCCACTGCCCCCCCCCCGGCCCCCACCCCTGAGCGGTGGGTGGGGGCCCTAAAATTCACAATAGGGGGGGGACCTACTGCCCCCCCCCGGCCCCCACCCCTGAGCGGCCAGTGGGGGCCCTAAAATTATCAATAGGGGGGGACCTATTGTCCCCCCCCGGCCCCCACCCCTGAGCGGTGGGTGGGGGCCCTAAAATTATCAATAGGGGGGTCCTATTGTCCCCCCCCGGCCCCCACCCCTGAGCGGTGGGTGGGGGCCCTAAAATTCACAATAGGGGGGGGACCTACTGTCCCCCCCCCGGCCCCCACCCCTGAGCGGTGGGTGGGGGCCCTAAATACAAAGGGGGTGGGGACCTTAGTTAACCCTCTCCCCCCCCCCCCCAAAAAAAAACTTATCTCCCTACCTACCCCCCTCACCCTAAAAATAATAAGGGGGGACCCTTTAACTAAAAACCTGTAAAGAAAAAAAAAATAAGATAAAAACAACTTACCATTCGATGTTTTCTTTCTTCTAAAATCTTCTTTCTTCAGCCCCAAAAAAGGCCAAATAAAAATCCATAATAACCGACGCAATAAAAAAAATAAAAAAAAAACCCGAGCGCAAAAAAAAATTATCCATCTTCACCCATGGAGGGCTCCGCGCAGACTGAGCTCCGCAGGGCGGGGGAAGGCTTATAAAGCCTTGCCCCGCCCTGCAATTAGGCTAAGAACACTCTGATTGGTGGGTTTAAGCCAATCAGAGTGCTCTTTGTCATTTTACAAGCGTGGGAAAGTTCTTTGGAATTTTCCCACGCTTGTAAAATGACACAGAGCAATGTGATTGGATGGCTTGAAATCCATCCAATCACAGTGCTCTGTGTCATTTTACAAGCGTGGGAAAATTCCAAAGAACTTTCCCACGCTTGTAAAATGACAAAGAGCACTGTGATTGGATGGCTTGAAATCCATCCAATCACAGTGCTCTGTGTCATTTTACAAGCGTGGGAAAATTCCAAAGAACTTTCCCACGCTTGTAAAATGACAAAGAGCACTGTGATTGGATGGCTTGAAATCCATCCAATCACAGTGCTCTGTGTCATTTTACAAGCGTGGGAAAATTCCAAAGAACTTTCCCACGCTTGTAAAATGACAAAGAGCACTCTGATTGGCTTAAACCCACCAATCAGAGTGTTCTTAGCCTAATTGCAGGGCGGGGCAAGGCTTTATAAGCCTTCCCCCGCCCTGCGGAGCTCAGTCTGCGCGGAGCCCTCCATGGGTGAAGATGGATTATTTTTTTGCGCTCTGGTTTTTTTTTTTTTTTTTTTTATTGCGTCGGTTATTATGGATTTTTATTTGGCCTTTTTTGGGGCTGAAGAAAGAAGATTTTAGAAGAAAGAAAACATCGAATGGTAAGTTGTTTTTATCTTATTTTTTTTTCTTTACAGGTTTTTAGTTAAAGGGTCCCCCCTCATTATTTTTAGGGTGAGGGGGGTAGGTAGGGAGATAAGTTTTTTTTTGGGGGGGGGGGGGAGGTTAACTAGGGTCCCCACCCCCTTTGTATTTAGGGCCCCCACCCACCGCTCAGGGGTGGGGGCCGGGGGGGGACAATAGGTCCCCCCCTATTGATAATTTTAGGGCCCCCACCCACCGCTCAGGGGTGGGGGCCGGGGGGGGGGGCAGTAGGTCCCCCCCCTTATTGTGAATTTTAGGGCCCCCACCCGCCGCACAGGGGTGGGGGCCGGGGGGGGACAGTAGGTCCCCCCCCTATTGTGAATTTTAGGGCCCCCACCCACCGCTCAGGGGTGGGGGCCGGGGGGGGGGGCAGTAGGTCCCCCCCCTTATTGTGAATTTTAGGGCCCCCACCCGCCGCACAGGGGTGGGGGCCGGGGGGGGACAGTAGGTCCCCCCCCTATTGTGAATTTTAGGGCCCACACCCACCGCTCAGGGGTGGGGGCCGGGGGGGGACAATAGGTCCCCCCTATTGATAATTTTAGGGCCCCCACCCACCGCTCAGGGGTGGGGGCCGGGGGGGGACAGTAGGTCCCCCCCTTATTGTGAATTTTAGGGCCCCCACCCGCCGCACAGGGGTGGGGGCCGGGGGGGGACAGTAGGTCCCCCCCCTATTGTGAATTTTAGGGCCCCCACCCACCGCTCAGGGGTGGGGGCCGGGGGGGGACAATAGGTCCCCCCCTATTGATAATTTTAGGGCCCCCACCCACCGCTCAGGGGTGGGGGCCGGGGGGGGACAGTAGGTCCCCCCTTATTGATAATTTTAGAAAGCGAGCTGAGCTGTCAGTCAGACAGCTCAGCTCGCGAACGCGCATTCCGCGCACATGCGCAGTAAAGCGCTCAGGTTCTTCATAGGGCGGCTGTCAATGCCGCTCTATGAAGAACGCGATTGGTGCAGCGCGAAGCCGCGCATGCGCACCACATCGCCCTGACGCTTCTCTCAGAGAAGCGTCCTATTGGGCCCCGCGATTTCGTCATTTTGACGAAAAAGGGGGCGCGGCCTGGCTGGGAGCTCGGCGCTGGAACGGAGGTAAGTTTTTAATATAAAAACACCTCGAATTTTTTTTTAATTAAATGTAAGTTCATATAAAAGCAAGAAGGAAGGCTGGGGGACCTGTCTTTCTTGCTTTTATATGTAGACTATAGAGTCCCTTTAATGTAGAGGTAATTCCGGTGGGGTACAGCGCCTCCCTTTCTCTAGGGAGCCGTCTAGTTGCAGACTTCTAGTTGTATTCTTTGTATATCCCAAAGTAGTCAGTGAGGGCACCATTGACACACACTCTGGCAGTCTGGGAGACATATAATGCCTGTATCCATTGTTGCATGAATGTGCCCAACATCACATGGTAGAGTATGGCAAAGAGGAATATCCAATTAACCCGGTCTTCTCTGTGTCAGTGGTAGCAGTCCAGGCCACTGGAAGGTTGTCTGTGTCAGCCTCTAGTCATCCCACCGTTGCAGGTACCCTCTGATGAGCTGGAGATCCTCTTTGATTGAGGCCTGCAGTGCCTGTCAGAGTTGGTGTCCCGTAGTTCTGCTTTGGTAGGGAGGGCCCTCATGAGAGCCATCCAATCTGAGCCATTCAGTGGAGATTTCAGGTCCACACTTGACACAAAGGAGCCAAGGAGTCCAGTCCGTGGCAGGCTTCTAGTCTGGAAGCCTGTTGGCAGGAGCAGTTCGGGAGCCGCAGTAAGGGGGTCATCTGTCCCCGCTTGGCTTCCAGAGCCCTGCCAGTACCTGGTAGTTTATTTTAGGGATGTGCATGGGCAAAAAATTTGGTTCGGTATTCCAAAATTCGGCACTTCGTCAATTCAGGACTTCGGTTCGGATCATACTTCAGAAATTTGGGAATTCAGCACTTCGGGACTTAGGGTAAGTGTAGGGTTAGGGTTAAGAGTAGGGTTAGGAGTAGAGTTAGGGTTAGGAGTAGGGTTAGGGTTGGGTTAGGAGTAGGGTTAGGGTTAAGAGTAGGGTTAGGGTTAAGATTAAGGTTAGGGTTGGGTTAGGAGTAGTTTTAGGGTAGGGTTAAGAGTAGGGTTAGGGTTGGGTTAGGAGTAGGTTTAGGGTTGGGTTAGGAGTAGGGTTGGGTTAGGAGTAGGGTAAGGGTTATGGTTGGGCTAGGGTTAGGGTTAGGGTTAAGAGTAGGGTTAGGGTTAAGAGTAGGGTTAGGGTTAAGAGTAGAATTAGGGCTAGGAGTAGCGTTAGGTTCGGGTTAGGAGTAGGGTTAGGGTTGGGTTAGGAGTAGGTTTAGGGTAGGGTTAGGAGTAGGGTTAGAGGTAAAGTAAGGGTTAGGAGTAGGGTAAGGGCTGGGTTAGGAGTAGGGTTAGGGTAGGGTTAGGAGTAGGGTTGGGTTAGGAGTAGGGTTAGGGTAGGGTTAGGGTAGGGTTAGGAGTAGGGTTGGGTTAGGAGTAGGGTTAGGGTAGGGTTAGGAGTAGAGTTGGGTTAGGAGTAGGATTAAGGTTAGGGTTGGGTCAAGAGTAGGGTTAGGAGTAGGGTTAGGGTACAGTTAGGATTAGGAGTAGGGTTAGGGTTGGGTTACAAGTGGGGTTAAGAGTAGGGTTAGGGTTGGGTTAGGAGTAGGGTTAGGGTTAAGAGCAGGGTTTGGGTTAGGAGTAGGGTTAGGGTTGGGTTAGGAGTAGGGTTAGGGTTGGGTTAGGAGTAGGGTTATGGTTAGGAGTAGGGATAGGGTTAGGAGTAGGGTTAGGGTTAGGAGTAGAGTTATGGTTAGGAATAGGGTTAGAGCTGGGTTAGGAATAGGGCTAGGGTTAGGAGTAGGGTTAGGGTTAAGAGTAGGGTTAGGGTTGCGTTAGGAGTAGGGTTAGGGTTGGATTAGGGTTAGGAGTAGGGTTAGGTTAGTAGTAGGGTTAGGGTTAGGAGTAGGGTAAGGGTTAGAGTTGAGTTAGGAGTAGGGTTAGGGTTGGGTTAGGAGTAGGATTAGGGTTAAGAGTAGGGTTAGGAGTAGGGTTGGGTTAGGAGTAGGATTAGGGTTACCCTAACCCTACTCCTAACCCAACCCTACTCCTAAACCAACCCTAACCCTACTCCTAACATAACCCTACCTCTATCCCAACCCCAATCCTATCCCTATCCGTTTTGACACTTTTCAGAAGTCCAAAGCACTTTGGCACTTCCGAAATTTGGCACTTCAGAAATTCGGCACTTCAGAAATTTGGTTCGGTTCGGCACTTCAGAAATTTGGTGGGGCCCCTGGCTACCTGTTACTGCAGAGAGGGCCCAGCACACTGTGTCTGTACATTACAGCACTTCGCTCTCATTACCTCTTGCAAGCATAGCTTGCATGCCGCACAGAGCAATGCCATGGTAACCTGTGGCATCGTTCTGACGGCCACGCATCTCACGGGAGTTCATGAGAGCGAAGAGCTGTAATGTACAGATTAAGTGTGCTGGGCCCCAATGCAGTAACAGGTAGCCAGGGGTCCACAGCTGCACATATATAGCGATAATCGCTATATATATGTGCACATAGGCCTTCCAGGACCACCGGACCCATGACAACCATCATGGTTGTCACCCCTTAATGGCGGTCCTGACTACAGGGCAACATTTTCATGTGCTGCCATTAACATGATAAAATTATGTGTGCTCAGGAAAATATGGTGGATCTGGCACTCCTACCTATCTAGCGAGATTTTGCTATCTTAAGTTGTCATATTTTTATCACAATCCAGCTCCCTCAGTCCAGCCTGTACGAGATACAGCTGTTTAACCATTTTACCTTGCAGATTGCTTCCTTTAAGATTGCCTTAAGAGGATATGATTAAAGGGGTCACCCCAAGCCTTTTGACCACTTCAATGATGTCAAGTGGTCATGGTGCTTGGAGTCTGTATTTGCAATGTTTCATCATGAAACGCTGCACATACAGAGATATTTTATGATGCAGTCGGAGGCGTAGAACCCAGGTAAAAATTGCTAAATGGCTTGCTCCATTGCAGGGGAACAGTACCAGAGTACTCGTGGTATTATAACCACTACAGTAGCATGTATTTGTCAAAGAAAGCCAAGAGTAGGAAAAATACATAAGACAAAATAGTCCCTACTTTGTCTTATGTTTTAAAGAAAACTAGATCAGAAATAAAGAAAAGAACAGATTCCAAGAGAGGAAGAGAAGACAATAAGAGAAGGGGAGTTTTGGCATGACAGTTCAGCTTTAAGTATAACTTTCTGTGACTTTGGGATTGGTGGTGGTATATATATTTTTTAGTATTACTGCATAATAAAGTAGCTATTGTTTCACAGTTTGGGTTATTCACTAAACTGTGATTAGTCAGGAGTTCAAAATGAATTTCACATTTTATTTCAAAACAGCCTAATTAGAAACATTCTACAAATCAGCTGTAATTTTTAATCTATTGTTTGCTTAAAATTGTAATTCAGTTTAAATTCCCAATACCCCTGTCTGTTTTGTCATGGTATTGGTGACTCTTTTGACGTCATAGCATGTAATGTTTATTTTCTATCAATAACAAATATTAAGTTTAAATAATAAAAAATATTATTTATTAACATGTAATAACACCGTGTTACACAAATCCGAAATTCCAAAAATTTAGACAGGGAATTAACATTTTATTGAGGGTTCATATCTATATACAAGAAGTAATGTTGAACAACAATAGAAGCGTCAGAAAAAAGGACGCCTAAGAAACAAAGGTATCAGAAGCCAATCTCGTCTTACAGGGTAAGAAAACACATAGCCACAGAGAAAACAGAAAGAGAGAAGGAACATGCTACGAGAGGACTACACTACAAAGGGAAACAAAGCCGTTTTAACTGTTTTACTTTACTTTAATGTTGGGGTGAATAAATACCTCCCTTTGTTTTTTTTCTTTCTTTCTTTTTTTTTCCCTACAACATACGCTTTATTTTTTTCTTCATTTTCTTAATGAGCCATTTATGTGGCTTTGGGATTTATGTTGTATTTGTTTTCTCCACATTTTACTTTTTACAGAAAATTAGATTTTAGTCAAAATCAAATGTTAAGTTATTTATAAAAGAAATAAAATGTATTAAGCATAATGAAATTAACTAAGCACAAATTAAAATTGTCAAAAACAATAAACATACATTTTTATAAAGTTATATAAAATTTAAAGTTTATTAAAATAAAACAGGAAAATAAATATTAAAATAATTTTTAACAAGCAATGGGGCACACAGAAATTATGGAATTATAACATCCCACCAAACCCCCAAAAAACAAGAACCTCTCTGCCCTAACTTTCTAGCTTATATTTTATTTCCAGAGGGAGGGCATTGAATAATTCCTCCTCCACCAATAGCCCACTGAGTTTGAGAAGAGGACACATTCCAAGCTCCACTGGAAGGCGCTCTAGCTTATTATCACGGAGTTCCAACTCAGTTAATTTGGTGAGCTCTCCGATTCTTGGTGGCAGAGAATCCAACTGATTGTTCCCAAGGTTGAGGGTCTGTAGGTTGATACACTGAAATAGTTCAGGTGGCAGCGTCTCAATCTTCAACAGAAAAACAAGCAAAGTGTCAGGTCCTCAGATAGACTAGTCAATCAAGAGTCTTTGTGACATTTAAAGGGTCAGTCTGACACCATAACCATTACATGTCAATGACGAGTATGTCAGTATGAAACTGTGTGTGATTTTGTGTCTATGTGTGTGTGTGTTTCGTTGTATATCTATATATGAGTGACTGAGGTGGTGAAATATATGGGGAGGGAACACATAGCCTTTATTGGCTTAGGGATACCAAAACCTCAATATATTACTGCCTGGGATAGTCTTCAGTGTGTAAGACCATTAGTAGTGATTTTATATGTGCAATGGTGAGGTTCTAGCATTTGTTAAAGCCGGGTATGGCAGCAGGTACTTCCCAAACCAGAGTATCTTCTCTCTGACCGTAACTCGATACAGGTCAGGAAAGGGTACAGGGAAGCAGCGCCTTCTGGGTGTCCTCAAATTCGTATGGTGGTGAGTCAATATGGAAATTATGAGGGCATATAAACAGAATATAGTGTAGTATATAATGTAGGTGATAAGGGGTTATAAGAAAAATGTCACTTACAATTACAAAGCTTATGTTCAGCTCCAGATATATGTGCCTTGGTGTTATGATCCCCGTCTATGTATATATCGCTCAGCTTGGTTCCTTGAAGATGGTAGGTTAGGGTCAGGGCCCAGTTGAGGTGTTGAGCATTCACTTGTATTTCCCTCCAAATTGCAGTTAGTGATATTCACCAATTACAAAAAATAAGACTAAAAACAGAAAATAGTGCTCTCTGTCTTGTTAGTGTAAAAGCAAAAGTAAAAGGAGGTATACTCGCATAAGGAGAGCAAAAAATTTATTTTTTGCTCAATCCTGTATAACATAGGTGGTTAATTCCCCACCAATGAGGTAAAAAATGTGGCTCCTCCGGATAAAATTTTCAGGGATAAAATCAGGAAGGTCCAGAAAAGAGTAAAAACTTTGTTTAACGCATTTCACCCAAAGTGGCTTTTTCAAAAAACAAAATACATTTATCACCTTTAGTATAAACTACACTATATTCCATTTTTCTGTCCTCATATTTTCCATATTGACTCACCACCATACGAATTTGAGGATACCCAGAAAGCGCTGCTTCCCTGTACGCTGTCCTGACCATTAGTAGTGATTTCACTGAAGAAGGCAAAAAAGAGAATGTAGGAAATGTTATTAATGAAACAAACACAGATTGTCTGACACTTTCCCTTGACAGAAACACAAAGGAAATCACCAAACACAGAAATTGTCTCATACCCTAACACTCAACACTTACATATGTGGCAGCCCTGTGACACAATATATCCACAGCCTAGATGTTGTGTCTGGATTGTGACAGTAGAACTTTGAAAGGTATGACACCGGGACAGGGGTGAGCAGGTCTAGATGATTGTGCCAGTGATGCAACTTGCGCTACTGGTGACACCAAAAATTGTGGTCCCATATGGAAAGTGTCTGGGGTCAACCAGAGAAGACCTGTGTCTGTCTGACGTGGCTTAACCTGCAACGAACCTTATTTTTGATCTTTCTAGAAGTATTATCAATGAAAACATTTATAAAGTTGTTCTGGTATTAAAATAGTTATTCAATGTATTCATTTGTACAGCTCTCTCAAACTTAAGGTTTCTGTGCTTTATAATCTTGAGCTTTGTCTTTGGTAAACAAAATAAAAATCAATAATTGTAAAAGTATGAAAACTTAGAACTCACATGATTGTTAGTGACAGCAAAGTACTGCAGATTCTGGAGTAGTCCTATTTCAGGTGGGATATTACTGAGGTAATTGTGGCTCAAATCCAAATACCGGAGCCTGCGACAAAAGCAGAGTTGAGCTGGGATATAGTCTATCTTGTTGTTATTTAGATATAGCCGTTCAATGGTTTCTAGGTTTCCTATCTGGATAGGTATAGAAGAAATCTGATTAAACCAGAGCTTCAAACTGGTGAGACGGTGGAGGTGCTGTAAGCTCATGATCTCCTCGATATTAATCAAGTTGTTGTCCTTTAAGTCAATTTCTTGCAGGGTAACAAGACTAAATATAACATGAGGTATCCTCTCGAGGTTGCACCGTATCAACTCCAGCTCTTTGAGATGCACCATCTTCTTAAGATTGTTGACAATCATCAGCTTAGTGCCTTTATTGTGGATTGACAGCTTTTGCAAAGTAGCACCGACATCAGCCACCCCCTGAGGTATCTTTTTAAGGCTGCTCTTCAGCCTCAGCACTTTTAGTCTCTTTAACTCACGAAGAGGATCAATATCATGGTGCTTTTTATTCTCTTCATTTAAAATACTAATCAAATGCAGCTCTTCAAGTGATTTCAAGTTGTAAATCCATAACGGGATATCTTTGAAATCCATGAATTTGATATGTAAGGTCTTCAGATTGTCTTGAAGGAAGGTCAAGGCTAGCACATCAATACTAACAGCTTTGCAGTCCAACCACAGCTCTTTCAGGTTCTTGAGCTGGGCGATATTCACACTGATTGTGATACTTCCAAAGTTATCCAGTTTTAGCACCTCCACCTCAATCAGGTCAAATACATTGTCAGGTATTCCACTAAGCATACAGAGATTAAGCTCTAACTTGTCCTGGGTATTTTTAGTAATGTATTGACGAAGCTTATCCAACGTCCACTCATAGTTGAGATTGAGCTGACGGAGCTTGTTCTCACTGACCTCTGACAAGAAGACAGCAAATCGTTTGGAGTACAACGGATCATACTGATCAATGAGATGCAACATGAAAGCCAAGTCATTCTTTACATCTGGAATGTCACTGTAACTGCTCTCCTCTGTGATAGACTTAAATGAATATATTTTCAGGGAGCGCCTTAGCATCCACCACAGTGTGTACAAAGTTACCAGTCCATATAAGCCTACTAAGGCAATGTAGAAGGATGCCAAAAACTTGTACATCCGTGCTATTGGGTAGATGCAATGGAACATTCGATATCCAGTGAGAGTCTCAGTGTTAAGCCTACATGCCACATCAAATCTAATAAAGCGGACAAAGTAAATGTTGTAGCAGATAATTCCTATGAAAAGAATAACTTTAATGATTATCTGACGCATGTAGAGTTTGTAAATTATGTCTCCTTTTTCCACATGTATCCTGAAATTTTTTACCCTCTCAAATAGTGCCTTTGCCTGCTCCCCTTCTTCTTTCTCAAGGGCACCCAACTTCTGATTATCCACGATACCCTGCTCTACCAGGGGTTTGCTTCTTTGGAGCAGAGTGAGATTGGATTCCACATCTTCTTTGTGGTTAGCATGGGGATCACTTTCTTCAACAGCCTGGCAGAGAGCTTGTGTGGTCCAGGGGGAGTCAAAGCACTTTAGAAGTATGGAGAGGAAGTGTTCCAGCTTGGCGTTGGTACTGGGTAATCTAAACCAGAAGTCGGTGCAGACTTGGAAGATTACAGCGTGCAGCATCACAAGGTAAGGAAAGTACTTGGAGTACCAGTGCATATGGATCTCATAACAGAGGACACCCACAAGGCTGTATTGCTGCCCGTCCAGGTCATAGTCGATGCCTACGGGCACAATTGAAGGTGAGCTGTTAGAGTTTATATATTGGGAAAAGATCATCCAGGTCTCTAATGAAATATAACAGCTGTTTGCAAATTTACAAGGAACGCAAGTCATTTTTTTTTGGGAGACCTGAAGTGTGCCTCCAAATGCTGCTACCATAAGCATGATAATGGAGATATAGTCTGAGAAGACATCCCAGAATGGCTTCAGTATGTGATAGGCCGGTGAGCTTTCTTTCTTTCCTGAGCTTTGAATCATGGCTTACCTGAATAAAGCAAATACAACACATATCAGCACATGATCCAGGACCCCAAATTCCATGATGAGAAAGAGAGGCACGTGATAAATAAGTAGTAATATAAAAACAAGTTTGGGTTCAAAGAGCTTGGGGTAATTAACCCCTTCCTACTATTAGGAAGTGTTTTACAGTCCTGCAAAAGGTGGGCTTTAAATAAATGGATGCTGCGTCTGTTATTGTGTCATGGATGTAGCGTGTATTGTATGCAGTGTGTGTATTCAATATATTGTCTGTGTGTGTGTATACTGGAGGCAGTGTGTGTTTGTTTAGTGTATGCAGTGTCTGTGTGTCATGGATGCTGTGTCTGTGTGTTGTGGATGCTGCATCTGTAATTGTGTCATGGATGTAGTGAGTATTGTGTGCAGTGTGCTAGGCATGTGCATGGAGAAAATATTCGGTTCGGCATTCCGAAATTCTGGACTTCGGCACATCGGAACTTCAAAATTTCGGATGTTCTCTTGCAGCCACTTAGTAATTCCCACTCCCTAATTCAGCTAAATTTATTAATACTAAGTAAAAATTTCTTAGAATTAGTCAATTCTGCCCCTACTTGCTATACCGCGAGTAGGGGCATGTCTAGTTAACGGTGAGCACCCTGTGTCCTCCCCCGCAGACCCCCAACCCTGAGTGGCGGGTGGGGGCGCTAAAGTAAAATAAGGGGGGGCTGTTGTCCTCCCCCTGGCCCCCACCCGCCGCTCAGGAAGAAGAATAAGGGGGGGGCCTATTGTCCTCCCCCCGGCCCCCACCCCTGAGCGGCGGGTGGGGCCCTAAAGTAAAATAATGTGGGGGGGGCACCTATTGTTCTCCCCTCCGGCCCCCACTCCCGAGTGGCGGATGGGGGTCATAAATACCAATAGGGTGGTGCAGGGCCGGTGCAAGGATTTTTGGCGCCCTAGGCAAAATAAAAATTGCTGCCCCCCCGCTTTTTAAATTACTGATTTTTTAAAATTATCTATGTCAGTTATGCTTTCATTTAAGCTACTCTGACCTTAAATTTAGAATTCACTTTAAATTCTCATTTTAGAGAATAACCCTGTAGCTTTTGTACAAAAGGCCACAATGTAAAATAAAGTGTGAATTTAAATAGTTTAATACATTAACATTCTGAAAGTGCAATACAACATGCAGTTGTTAAGAGAAAAACACATGCACACATTTATATTATAGTGGCATACTTGGATAATATAAGTGCAACAATAGAAATGGTATGGTCATTCAAAGAACCCCAAACACATAGCAAAATAAATACATAAATGCAGCATACAATTTAAGTGCTAAACAACTTTGTAAACAGCTTAAATACTTTCTAACAGTTATTCTATCTAAATAAATTTAACTTTTCTTGCTTTGGCATTCGCAAAGTCCTTCAGTAATGTTTCAAAGTCAATCTCCTGTGCCGTCCGATTCTCCATTGATATCATGACAAGTCCCACAAGCTGTTCTTGGGACATTGAAGAACGAAGATAATTTTTTATAATTTTCAGCTTCGAAAAGCTTCGCTCACCTGTGGCAACAGTGATTGGTAAGGTCAACATAATTCGAAGTGCAATTGCCACATTTGGAGCAAATCCATTCCTCACTGCGTAGGCCAAAATATCAACAGGTGTCATTGTAGGTTTTATAACAGGTGCCAATACAGCAAGTTCTTCACACAGTTGCCTTCCATCTACATCAGACTCCTTTGATTTTGCATCGGTTAAGACATTCTACAATTCCATGCAGAACTGCAGGAGTTCTTCTTTTTGCACATCTTTTAGCTTGTGGATGTCATACAAAAATTGAAAATGCGTGGATTGAAATTTCAGCTGTTCATATCTTTCATGTACAGATTTTATTGTTGTGTCTAATATTGTGAAGAAACATTCCACTTTAAATTTATTTTTAGGATCTAAGATGGGGTCATCTGGAGCCTCATACAAAAACAACCTTTTTTTTTTCCTTGTCTGATGCACTTGAGGGGAGAACACTGGGTCTATTTCCATTTCCACTGCTAGCTCTCCTGCTTCTTTAAGTAAATCCTCAAAACCATTATCTGTCCGATAAGATTGAAAAATTGTCTTGATTGATTCCAAAAGTTCCACAACATCTGGCAGGTAAATTGACTGGCTTTGAAGAACTTTGCTGACAGAATTAATTCGACTTAGTATGTTAAACCAAAGGATGATAAAACACAAGAATGTAAACTTGTTTAACTCCTTTGCCAAGGTTGAAGCCTCGATTCTTGCAAGAGCAGCAAAATTCATATCACCTCCGATTTCAATTAAGGTGTCATACACTTCTCCAACATGGAACCTAAATGGCCGAATAGCATCAATTCTGCTTGACCATCTAGTATCGGATAGCGGCTTAACTGTCAGCTTACTCACATGCTATTTTAGAACATCCCATCGATTTGTTGAACCTGATAAAAAAAACATATATTTTCTGAAGAATGCCAAAAAATTTACTGGTATCCCTACAGCACATAGCAGCATCATTTACTACAAGATTTAAGGAATGAGCACTGCAGGGGACATAGAAAGCACGTGAGTTCAGGTCCATGATTCTTTTTTGTACTCCCTTCATGTTGGAGCCATTATCATACCCTTGACCACTCATATCACTGAGAGGTATCTTCAGCATTTCAAGCTCATTCAAAATTGCCTCTGTTAATCCTTCTCCAGATGAGTTGTGAACTGGCAGGAAACCAAGAAATCTTTCCTCAATGTGTATTTCTGGATTTGCAGTTGGCGAGTCTCCTTGTTTAACAGATACAAACCTGAAAACCATAGTCATCTGTTCAACAAGAGTGATGTCAGGGGTGCAGTCAAGTATAATGGAATAGTACTTGGCATCCTTAACCCCTTAAGGACACATGACATGTGTGACATGTTGTGATTCTCTTTTATTCCAGAAGTTTGGTCCTTAAGGGGTTAAGCAACCGTAGAATGCGTCTCCGTATTTCTTTTGAAATTAAACCAATTAGTACATTTTGGATGTCTTTTCCTAAATAATGCTGATGAATTTCTGAATTCTGTATCTTTTTCAAGTGGCTTTGCATCACACTATCAAATGTTGCCATCATTTCTACAAGTTTCAAGTAATTTCCATTATTTTCAGAGTACAACGTGTCACTGCTGCCCCTGAAGGCCAAGCACTGCTTCCCAAGGTATTGAACAATGGCTACAAGCCGCTGTAGAACATTCTGCCCGAGCTGCGTTTCAGTTGCCAATAATCTTTGGTATGAATGGTCAATAGTACTTCCTGACCCAAGCCTTGTTAACAGTTCTGTTCAATCTCCCATAGCAGTGAGGTGAGATGGAGACACTTCACGTGTAGCCAGACACTGGGACAAATTTTTCCAATCATTGTAGCCTCCCTTTGTCAGGCTCATGTTCGTAGTTGTAAAGAGTTTACAACAAAAGCAAAATATTTTGTCCAGTCTAGGAGAATAACTAAGCCACTTTCTAACATGCACTTCACCATTTCCAAGGCGCCGTCTATAGTGGGTTGATGTAAACCGTCTCTTGGATGCATCTTTAGGAAATGCAAAGTGCTCTTTTGGCTTTGCCGGACCTTTCATAACGATGGTTTCTTGTAGTGAGCTAGTAAGCATATCAGGCCAGTCAGCTGGATCAAAGAAGTCTACCAGCGTGCTTTTTCCATTTTCATCTTCTGATGATGATGCCGATTTCTGTGAACTCTCTTCCTCTGTGTTTGTATCACTTTCTATGCCCAAAGAATGTTCGCCCACAGTTGAAGTAGAAGGGTGTGGTTCAACATCTACAGCTTCACGATGCTCTTTAGTTTTGCACTCCATCTCGCCTACAGCTTTTAGTACTGGATCAGGTTTAAAGAACCTATTTAATGATCCAGCCATCTTAGAAGTGTCCTCTTCTTGGAGCCTTTTTTTCTTTCCAAAAGCAGCACCAGACAATTTATTTCGTGGTGCAGACATCTTGTTCAATTATGAAAATAACTATTGTAGAATAAATGTACATCAAAAATTATTAATATTCAATTAATATTCTCTTTGATCATCATTAAACCACAATAATACCTGAAAATCATTTAGAAACCTACTGTACATATGTGCGTACGTGTGTGTGTGAGTGTGAAAGACGCAGAAATATATGTCTATGTAAGACTATGGCTAAGTTTTGCACGTGTGAGAGCAGTTGATGTAAACATGAAGAATTAAAAATGGAGAGGGCAAGTGAGAGCTAGCACCCCCCATGCACAGACACACAATCATACAGCGTCACAACATAATTACACAATTACACACAGTCACAAACATTCACCTACAGTCATACATGGTCAGTCGCATTACAAAGTCACATACAAAGTAATTCAATCTTCTATCTGGGTCCATGCAACAAAATGTAATGCGGAGTTACTCTGTGTACCCCCTCCTTCTCATCACACAGGTTGAACTATTCCTATCGCCCCTTGTTGGCACACTACTGAAGTGACAATGTTTCAGCCTCAAAATACAGATTAGGGAACAGTGCACAAAATAAATCCAGTTTTAAATTTTATGAAGCTACTTAAAATCACCTCTACTAGCAAAAAAAAAAAAATTGGGATTCAGTTACACGATATGGCAATATCCATCACTATGTTACAGTTCCCCAATATCCCCATTCCCACCCCCCACCCCCCCCTCTCCCCCCTCCATTTGGGTACTGTGACGTTCACTTTGATTCCCAAAAATTCACACTTTTATAAATGAACCTGATAAAACATAGTTCAAATTATACATTTAATTAAAGAGACATTTTTTATAAACCATTACCACTACATAGTATAGTGGTCTGACACCGCCGCCCCATGTAAGTAGTCAAACCGTATTAGAGCAGTTTGACTTCTTACCTTACATGGCCCTACCTTCACTACATCAGCCAAAAGCCAGAAGATCTCTGCATTGTGCAAGTGTGGGCACGGTCGGTGGTTGATGTAGTGGAGGTGGGGAGCCGCTTAAAGGAACACTATATCGTCAGGAACGCTATACACTTGTATCCTGTAACATTAGTGCAGTCCTGTCCCCCCCACGCCGCCTCCGTGTGGTAATAAAGCAATTTTACTATTTTCCCACACAGATCATTAACCTTTGCATTGGGAGGCTATTGTGCCTGTGCAGCAAAACACTGCACCAAACAGCATCTCCTCATACAGATGCAATGAATCAATGCATCTATATGGGAACGTTAAAGGGACTCTCCAGTGCCAGGAAAACATATTAGTTTTCCTGGCACTGCAGGACCCTGTAGTACCCCTCTCCCTCCCAGCCCACATCCTAAGTTGCTGACCGGAGTCCAGCGCCGATGCCCCTCGGCGCGGGGTCAGACTCCGCCTACTGTCCTCCCTTGCCGACGTCAGCCGGCGGGGGAGACCTAATGCACATGTACGGCAATGGCCGCGCACGCACATTTGACCTCCCCATAGGAAAGCATTATTCAATGCTTTCCTATGGGGATTTCGGCGACGCTGGAGGCCCTCACATAGCATAGCACTTTTTGTGTTATAAGAACATAGAAGTCCCTCTAGTGGCTGTCTGACAGACAGCCACTAGAGGAGGACTTAACCCTGCAAGGTAATTATTGCAGTTTATGAAAACTGCAATAATTACACTTGCAGGGTTAAGGGTAATGGGAGTTGGCACAAGTGGTCTGGGTGCCTGGAGTGTCCCTTTAAGCTCCTCCATGCAGTGCGTGTAGACGCTTAAAGGGACACTATAGTCACCCAGTCTACTTCAGCTCAATGAAGTGGTCTGGTTGCCAGGTCCCTCAGGTTTTAACCCTTCAGATTACATTTGGGGTTAAAGCTTCCGGACAGCCACACTAGAGGTGCATTTGCAACGCTGGAGGCATATTATGCCTCCATCGCGCAGAGCGTCCATAGGAAAGCATTGAGAAATGCTTTCCTATGGACACTTTGAATGCCGCGCATGTGCATTCGGCTCTGCTGATGTCGGACAGCCGGCGGGGGAGGAGAGGAGCTGGAATAAGGTAAGCTGCTGAAGGGGTTTTAACCCCTTCAGCGCCACGGGAGAGGGACCCTGAGGGTGGGGGCACCCACAGGGCACTATAGTGTCAGGAAAACCGCTTTGTTTTCCTGACACTATAGTGAACCTTTAAACACCAGTACTGCACACAGTGTCTTTAGTCTTTACTCTGAAAAGGTGTTTACCTTTTAAAAGCCTGCAGTGACAGGCTATAGACACCAGAACCACTACAGTAAACTGTAGTGGTTCTGGAACTATAGTGTCCTTTTAATGTGAGGCAAATTAGTTATGTAATAATACCACTATTCACTAAATAATAAAAAATTTCCTACTTACCACACCAGATAAGGACAAGATGATGATGGTCTCTGGCTGCAGGGGAAGCAGGATCCAGCTACAATCCAGGAGGAGGCCACTGCAAGCAGCAGCCAGCAGGCACTTGAAGCAGGCACCTTCTTCCGCTTTAAAATCCCCCTCTCTGTGCTCGAGGGTGAAAGGGGTCAGGTAGAGGTCACTTCCGGCCGCCGAGTGCACAGAGCACTTGAACTCCGCCTCCAGCAGGAACAGGTAAGTGACTCACTCGACTCCGAGAGACCCCCTTCTCTCTTAGAGGTCTGCTGCGCGCCCACCCTCCCACCTTCACTGTCGCGGCGTGGGCGGTCTCATGGGCGGTCGCGTCTCTCTGCGGCCGCCCTCCAGGCTCCAGCGGCATATTGAGCAGTGCTGTGCCGTCTGACTGAGGCTTTCTGTAGCGCTCAGGCGGGCGGCACAGCATGAGAAGTGTTGCACCGGCCGGCCGCCGATAACAGAGAATTTGCAACTTATATGCAGGATGCCGGCGCCCCCTGCTAAGTTGCGCCCGAGGCGCCCTAGGCGGAACTTAGTGCGACGGATATTATGGTATCTTATTTAGCCTTTTTTGGGGATGAAAAAATAAGATTTTAGCATTAAGAAGACATCAAATTGATCCCCTCACTATTTTTAGGGTAAGGGGGTAGCTAGGGATTGGGGACCCCTAGTCACCTGGGGGGGGTAACATTTTTATTTAAGGTCCCCACCCGCCGCTCAGGGGTGGGGGCCGGGAGGGAGGACAATAGGTCCCCCCCCCCATTATTTTACTTTAGGGCCCCCACCTGCCGCTCAGGGGTGGGGCCTGGGGGGGGGGGGAGGACAAGAGGCCCTCCTCCCTTATTGTACTTTAGGGCCCTCACCCTCCATTTGAAGTAATTTAGGGCCCCCACCCACCGCTCAGGGGTGGGGGCCTGGGGGAGGACAATAGGTCCCCCCCTTATTTTACTTTAGGGCCCCCACCTGCCGCTCAGGGGTGAGGGCCGGGGGTGAGGATAATAGGTCCTCCTCCATTATTTTACTTTAGGGCACCCACCGCTCAGGGGTGGGGGCTGGGGGGGAGGGAAACAGGTCCCCCCTTATTCTTCTTTAGGGACCCCACCTGCCACTCAGGGGTAGGGGCCGGGGGGAGGACAATAGGTCCCCCCCATTATTTTACTTTAGGCCCCGCACCCGCTTCTCTGATTTAAGGGCCCCATCCGCCACTCAGGGGTGGGGGCCAAGGAGGGCAATAGGTCCCCCTTCAGTTTAAAAGACCCCACTGTAACGAAAATATACCCCAACACGCAGGATCCAGCTAAACAGAAGACAACACAGAGGGGGGATACGTCTACCGGTCCTTAGAGTTGCCGGACTCGACGTATATAGGAGAAGTACAGGAACGATCCGAGGTCAAGGGCACAAAGAGACAGCGTAAACTAGGACTAGCCGGGGTCTGGTACACAGTAAACAGAAAGCCGGCAAACAGAACAGATAAGGATAAAGAGTAAACAAAGTCAGAATGCAAAGCCAAGGTCAAAACGAAGGAACACAACTGAACACAACAAGCGCTAAAGGGAACTGTAAGAGAAACCACGATAGGGCAAGGAACTAAGGGAAAAAGGTAAGTATATATAACTAAACTTCTATTTTGATTGGTCCCTGTCATATCCACGCCCCCAAAAGGCAATTGTATGGGGAGTGTGGCATGACAGGGACCAATGGGAGGCCTTTTCTAATTTAGGCTCCCACTGTCCCTTTAAGAGCGCGTCCGAGACTCGTGGCGTGCTCTTAGAGTCAGGCGGGACACGTGACCGCTTCTCGCGGTCACTGGCCGCCTTCCAGTTCCAGCCGTCGGATGAGTCGCGCGCGGCTCGTGCAGAGGACACCGGCCGGCACCTGGAAAGGGTAAGTACCGCTACAGCCAGTAAGTGTTACTTTATTCAAAAACTATTTTTTATTAAAACATTATTTTTGGTTGAACCAGGAGGAGGGTCCTTGATCTCCTACTGACCGAGGGCCCTGTGAGTTCTCAGTCCGCCCCTGTGCAAATGCACTCTACTGGTTACAGTTGGGCATTTATCAAAGGTCTTGATCCAGCAGGATGCCTTGAATCTATGGGAACAAATGACAAGATTGTGCGGGATGTTCTTTTTCGCTTGATGAATATTGGCTATCATTTATGGGTTTATAATTGCACCAGCAATATTGAATTAGTTGAAATTTTATCTTGCTTTTAAACCGTAGTATGTGGCACGGTTCGCAAAGCATGCAGAAGTTTCTCAAACTGTAAAGTTGAGATACAACATCAGCTTTATGCCAGGCTGAGGTGCTGGCCCTTTGGTACACAATTACAAAAGATGTGTACATTCTCTATACAATGCACAACAGTGCCAGTGTTTGTCAAGGGAAGAACTAAACATATAGAAAAACCAAAGTGCATTGTATAGTACATCAGTGACAAGCAGTGTTGGATGTGAGAAAAGGTATGGTGATGGTGTCCCACTCTACCTACAAAGCACTCTTTCTTAGTCACCATTCTCTGATAAGTTTACATGTGGAAAGGGCAGTGATACAATTGCTTGGCACCACTTGATAGAAGTCCTCAAGTCTAGATATTTTGGCCAAAACGTGTTCTTTTTATCAAAAATCTACTCAATAGGCCTCAGACTTGTGTAGCAACAAATAATCTATATTTTGCTTATTTCATTAGAGAGGGGGGTAAGACAGGGCTGCTCCCTATCACCACTCTTATTCAATATTGCACTACTCTCTCTGCTACAGAGAGCAATAGAC
This sequence comes from Pelobates fuscus, assembly GCF_036172605.1. Classification (NCBI taxonomy): domain Eukaryota; kingdom Metazoa; phylum Chordata; class Amphibia; order Anura; family Pelobatidae; genus Pelobates; species Pelobates fuscus. The sequence continues at coordinate 142,390,722 of NC_086325.1, read as the reverse complement.
GAGCTACCAAATTATCAGGGGGTTTCAATTGGTGACTCAACTAGAAGTGTCTTGGCTTTTCACGACAACTTGATGCTTTGCACGTCTAATTTGTTCCTTAACTTCGACTATTGGATACCTACCACACAAAGGCAGGTTTTGCAATAAACTGGACAAAATCCACTGCCCTCTACTTGGGACTAGTACCCCTCCTTTCTTTCTCTTGGCCCCCAACACCAATCGTTTCTCTCTATATACCAGTTGTCCTGCAATCAATAACAATTGATAAACATATTTAAGAGAGTGAATTTCCAAAACTTTCTTTCTTTTTTTTTTTGAATAGGTAAACAGGTTGAGCGACAAATAGAATACATTCCATTTTGTATATCAAGCTTTCCAAAGACAAAAAGTGCATTATGACACATTGTGCCCAGTGTTGTAATTCCTTTTTATAAACAGTTGACATATGCTACACGCAGGCAAAACGCATAGTGGGTGGTACATAAAAAAGTTAACTGTTATCTTAACATCGCATTACTAAATGACGGTACTCCGATCATCTAACATTTGATTGGAATATGGATTTGAGTTGGTCTCCTGGCAGTTTTATGTGGTACCGCCTTTTGCATTAGGAGCGGATTAAGGATTCTCATTGTAAATTACGAAATCGAGCAATCACAGAAGTGTATTGTTCATTTAATTGCAGTTGATTATGCAGTACTCTAGAGATTAAGTGATTTAAGGATAACTGAGACCATCAACATATCTGTTATTAATTGGACGTTTGTGTGTTCACTCTTTAAGGATGTGTCTTTCGTAAAAAGTTCCCCCAAGGGGGGGGGGGGGGGGTGGGCAGAAATTAGAAGATAAGTATACAAGAGAAGAGAATATGGAGAATGCAGCAGGAAGATGGAACAGAAGGCAGGGGAGGAGGAGAAACATTAGAGGGCAGTTGAAAGGCCAGCTGTCACCGGCAGAGTACGCCAAAGAGGACCCCAGTGCCCCGAGGACCAGGGCCCGCCCGGAGGGGTAGGTGAGGGGGTCAGTGAGCCCTAGCGGGCTGGGAAATAAGTAGAGAGAGCCCTCCAAGCATTATAATTCTGCTATTCATAAACTTACTCTATTTCTTTCAAGTCTTACTATCTAAGAAAAATAAGACCTCCTTCAATAAATGTTTTTTAACCCCTTAAGGACCAAACTCCTGGAATAAAATGGAATCATGACATGTCACACATGTCGTGTGTCCTTAAGGGGTTAAAAAGGATGTTAGTTTGTGTGGAATATCCATCCAGCTAAAATTAGTCCCACTAAACTAAACTGAATTTAATGTTCCAGGGGCTTAAACCCGCATAATTTATACGAATACAGTTTAGCATCCCAAACAAAACATGCTCTGGATTGAATAGGTAACAGTTCACAATATACTACACTTGAATTAGAAGCTGCCTCGTTCAGCTCATAGCATTAAGGGCTTTACTGAACTGCCCGCACCAGTTCTTACCACCTCAATAATTCATGACCTGGCTCCTAGCAACCACGATAAAAACAAGGGAGCTCTCGCACTTGAAACTGGGTGCACACCCAACAAAATCACTTCACCTCCCTTTCCATGTTCCAAGAGGGAGAAGCTGATCTACTCTCCCCACTATAGGGGGCAAGTTATGTTCCCTATGCTCCTCGATGAGTTACGTTGCCTAGGGCCTCGGCGCTTGAACAAATTAATTTTAAAAAAATGTTTTAACCCTTTCTATGGCGAACTGAGGTGGGGATCTAATACCACAAGGAACAGGTACACTATAACGTTAGGAATACAGATTTGAGGCTAAAATAGCTGATTTGGAAAACATTCTGAAACTCTGCTATAGTCATAGTTTGGCCTGCTTTAGCATCACTTTTGAAATTTCAATTTAATTTGCTAATGTCCAGAGTTTAGTGAATACATGACGCAATGCTTTATCTTTATTAAGGAAATACCACTCTTAAAGGAACACTTTATCTCAATGAAGTGATCTGGGTGCCATGTCCACCCCATTTTACGCCTACAGCTGAAAATATTGCCGTTCTGCAGGAACCTGCCACTAGTAGCTATCATACTTACGGCCACTAGGGGCACTTCCGTGAAATAGTTGGGTAACACTCTGCTATTTCAATCGGATGGTCTCGGCGAGACCACGCAAGCGCACTAGCCTCCCAATGCTTTCCTATGGGAATGCACTGGATTGGCTGAGATCGTCGATCTTGATGATCTCAGCCAATGAGGCGGGTATATTCTAAATAAGATACCTTTTTTTTTTTTTAACCCTTGCAGCGCTGGCCTGCTCATCTAAACAGGCTACTAAAGCTTTAGCTTTAACACTATAGTGCTCCTTTAATTTTACTGTAATGCATTGAAGCAAGATAAAATGGCAATAACATGATTACCTAACTTTATAACTGAAAAATAAAAAATTACAATAAAAAAATTGTAAGGTACTTTGAAATGGATAATGTTGCAGCCATATTTTTTTTTTGCTTAGTTTGCTTTTATATAACAATAGGCGCAATGTAAACAGTGATGCAAACTCAGGACCAGACGAACCTTGTCAGTCAGTCTTCAGGAGAAAGTGAATGCTGATGGCTGGCTCCTCCCCTTTTACCACAGGTGGCTCCAGGACACGCCTCTTCTCTGACTGAGGGGCGGGGCTTTGGCAAAGTTCCATTTCAGTTGCTCAGGTAATTTACCCACAATCCACAGGTCAACAGATTCCACAGAAGGGCAGACTGCAGACTCCGTGGACACAATAGAACAAAATTGAGGCAAACGAGCAAGAAAATACAAAAAGATAAGTATAAATAAAGGCAAGTGATAAAGAGGAGAGTATAAGATCATGACAGCTGACCCAACCATACCCAACCATCAACCCGTTGCCCCCCAATAACACACGTGACACCTGGTTCTTGTGGATAAGGGCAACGGCCACAGCTTTATTTAATTTAACAATTTGCTCAGTCCAAAACCTGCCAGCTGTTGGGTATTTGCCCAACAGGCAGTTCTCACAACTTCGATACCATGAGCCTCGACAGCCAGCTCCTCGCCATCAGCTCCGTGCCGGCTGTCGTCTCCCCAATGTCCTTTCTTCCTCTGCGCTGTCCAGGGAAACCGCCACCGCGATGCCCCTCCTAGCGCACTACACTGCGCGGGCATCGCGCCCCCCCGCCGACAGCGCCTCCTCAATTCCCGTTTGCAGGCCCAGATTAAAAATGTCCAGCCCAATCGGAGACAGGTGCACCCCATCCCGCCTCATGAGTGCGTCATTGTCCCCCTCCAATTCCACATGCCTCACTACAAACCCACCCAGCCGGCGTACAAACCGGGCCATGGTCATATTGACCTTCCGCCTATAGCGCTCCAGAGCCTTACCCTTTCCTTCGGTTCGCCAGACCGGGCGGGGCACGATCTCGGACCATACGAGGGTCAGGTCCCTGAACAACGCGACACAGCGGGCCAAGTCATGCCGCATCGCGTGCACCAGGTCCACCGACCGTCGCCGTCCGACATCGTTCCCGCCCACGTGAATAACCAGGGTAACCGGCCCCGCCACGTAGCGCCTGAGCTGGACCAGCTCAGCATATAACCCGTCCCAGGACAGTCCCCGAATACCCCTCCAACGTACCCTTGCCACATCGTAAGGAAGACCAAGGTTCCGGCCATAGGGTCTACATTCAGCCCGTCTAGCTGCCCAATACACAAACGAGTGTCCAATTATCCATATAAAACGCGGGGAAGAACCTACAATGACACAACAAAACCATAACTACGCTGCGCCGCTGGCCTAAAGCAAATGAGGGCGCACATATAGCTGGAATCGCCCCGATTGCCAACGTCCCAACCGCTTGAGAGCCCCTGGTGGAAGACCCAGCATACTGGCCTGAGTAGCAGCCCCAATCCTGAAGGAGTGCGTAGTGTAACATCCGGGAGACAATCCGATGTTTATCACGCTCGCCCGAAGAACTCTGGCGAATTGAAATCGGCTAAGCGCGGACCCATCCTGATGCCTAAACAGCGAACCTGCTGCCCTCCCGCGAACCTCCAGGAACTCCCGCAGCAACCCGACCGGGCAGAACCGCTGACCAATAGCCTGAATCCGCACTGAAGCGCCAACCCCCATCTGATCAGTCTTAGACCTCCGGATACACAACGCGACGTCCCTCGTAGAAACCTGAACATCCGCCATTTGTAAGGTGGCTGGTGCTCTGGTACTAGGGGCCACCAACTCACCGACCCGCAGGGCGGCAAAGAAACAAATTGAAAACGCGGCCTGAAACAGGAGCACCTCATAGTGCGACACGCAGATCTGCGGTAGCCGCTCCAGTAGTTTACACAGGATCTCATAAGAGATGGGACGCCGCGCGTCCGGCCTGCGATCTTTCTTCCATCCCTTCATAATCCGCGCAACGCAGAACGCCTTAGTAGCATCCTCCCACCCACACCACTGGAACAGGAAGGACAAGGCCGACAGCGTCCTCTCGGCCGCCGCAGCCGACTTACCCTCCTCACATAACAGCTCCAACAAAGCCAGCGTAGCAGCCAACCTACCTTCCTCCGAGGACACTTCCCTACCCCTGCAAACATCCGTCCATCTCCGCCATACTGCCGAGTACGCTCTCCAAGTGGACGCAGCCAGCGACCCCTTCACCAACCGGCTCAGATTGTGGAAACCAGGTCCCATACGCCCGCCGGGCACGAGGTCCCAGACCGATCCGCCTCGGGAGCCGCCTCTCGAAACCGGTCCCACTGAAACCGAGAGAGAGAGTCGGCTATAACGTTCCGCTCACCAGGCACATGCCGCGCAACCAACCACAAATTCCACTCTAAACTACGCAAGACTAGGTGCCGAAGTAGAGACAAAACCGGAGGGGATGCAGATGACGACCGGTTGATCACATGGACAACACTCATGTTGTCCGTGTGTACCACCACCTTCCGATTTTCCAGCTCCGAACCCCATAGCTCTACTGCCACTACAATTGGAAAGAGCTCCAGGAACGTCAGGTTGCCGACCAATTCGGTCTCCAACCAATGGCGGGGCCAGGCCTCCGCGCACCATCGTCCCTGGAAGTAGGCCCCAAAGCCTACTGCCCCGGACGCGTCGGTGTACAACTCCAAATCCATGTTGGACGCCGCCGGGCGCAGCCAGCAAGACTGACCGTTGTACCTACCCAGGAATGAGCTCCACACTTGCAGATCATCCCGATGTTTGTGGGTGATCCGAATGAAGTGAAACGGTTGTTTGACTCCGACCGTCGCTAATGAAAGGCGCCGGCTAAAGGCTCTACCCATCGGCAGCACCCGACAGGCAAAGTTCAAATGCCCTAGCAATGACTGTAACTGCTGGAGCTTCACCTTTTTAGCCCCCTTAACCGAATCCACCAGACCCAGCAGGTGATGCAGTTTCTCTTCCGGCAACCGGAAAACCATACACCGCGAGTCCACCTCAATCCCCAGGTAGGAGAGAACCCCCACCGGCCCAACTGTCTTATTCTCCGCTATGGGCACACCAAATTCCGACGCTACCTCCCTAAATGAATCCAAGAGACCCACACAGTCATCCGACTCCCGTGGGCCCACGAACAAAAAATCATCCAAATAGTGGGTAAGAGACGCTAAACCTGAAACCTGAGCAACCACCCACTCCAAAAAGGATGCGAACATCTCAAAATACGAACAGGAGATAGCGCAGCCCATAGGCAAACACATATCTACGAAAAAAGAACCCTGAAACCGACAACCCAACAGGTGAAAACAGTCCGGGTGGACCGGGAGTAGCCGAAAAGCGGACTCAATGTCAGACTTAGCCAACTGAGCTCCCCTCCCTGCCTCCCGGACCAACTCCAGAGCCCGATCAAAAGAGGCATAGCGAACGTGCGACACCTCCCTGTCAATGTCATCGTTCACCGATCCGCCCGACGGGTAGGACAGGTGGTGAATGAGACGAAAGGATCCTGGCTCTTTCTTAGGGACCAATCCCAACGGGGAAACCCTCAAATTGGGAAATGGCAGAGTATCAAACGGGCCCGCCATCCTGCCCAGCTGAACTTCCTTCATCAATTTCCCTTCTAGAATACCCTCTTTACCCACAACTGAACGCAGATTGTCCGCCAACGAAGGGGAATCCGAATGAACAAACGGAATCCAAAACCCTACCGAAAACCCCTCCAGTAGGACCTCTGCATCCTTACGCTTGGGGTACTTGTCGAGCCACGGGCGCATCCTTATGACGCTCACCGGAGTCCTCCCCTCTAGGGAGATCATCCCTAGAGGGCCTCCCGCCTTGCCTACCCTTCTTGAAGCAGCGCAGGGCCGGGTGGGACCCTCCACAATGCGAGCACTCGTGTCTGAATCGACACGATCCAAACCACTTGCACTGGCTCTCATTGTAGAGCCAACAGACGCCCCTGCGCTGTCCAGCCGGCGCACTGGATGGTGCGCCGGCTGCTCCAGGAAAGGGGGACGGACGACTGGGGGTCATCAACAAGAGCCAAAGGCTCCCGTCCTGTACCCCAAAGTCCATACCCGGGCACACCGACATCTTCTGGCGAAATTGTTGGTCATAGCGGAACCAACATTGACCCCCATACACCTTGTATGCCCCCCATATCAAATCTAAATACCCAAACAATGCCGGGGCCTTCTCAGGGAAAGCCTGCGTCAATACGCTCGCAAATATGGAGAACCCTTGAAGCCAGTTGCCAAAAGTACGCGGCAGCTGCTTACCCTTCTCGCCGTCTGCAGCCTCCCCCCGTCGCGGTCTATCCACCGACTCCCGGTCCGGAGGGACCAGGGACAGAACATCTACGTACTCACCTTTTATGATCCTCTCCTTAACCTCCAGCGCCACATGCATCCCTAGTGGGGACAGCTCACAACCCGGCAAGCAACCCTGAGCCCTACCTACCCGAGCATTCAACTGACTTTGATCATGGGCCTGGGCGGGGAGAGAAGCCGAAATTGGGGACACCATGGAGCCCCCCCCTGGGAGCCTATCTAACACTGCTCTAAGCAACCCCAGTACTTCCTGACCCCTTAACTCACTACCTATACTATCCCCAGCTAGCGCACTCCAAGCGCTGGCGCAACACTTACCGCTGTCCGGCTGAGGATGCTGGGCATCACCTTCTTCCGAACAGGAACTGGATCCTGATGACAGGAGTGATTCACGGCCGGCCTCCTGGCCCGACCGCAATCTGCTCTCCATGGTGCTGGTGCTTGCTCCTCTGTGTCCTCTCCTCCCTCCGGCTGCCCTCCTGGGCAGTGTTCGCGTGGTTCCCGGCTCACTTCCTGCCGGAACCACGCTGGAACGCAAGGCCTGTGACGGTCGCGCTCTCCTGCGCGGTGCCGTCACGTCCGCGCCTTGCGTGCTGACGCTGCCTCCGGCCGCGTCCACGTCACGCACTGAACGTGGCGACGCGACTTCCGGGCGGGCCGGAAGAGAAGCGCGCGGGGAGCGCGATCTTCCCGCCCTTTCCCCAGCCTGGCTTCCGCCGCCATCTTGGGCCTGCTCACCTCCACCTGCGCTCTCACCGATCCTCTTCCTCCTCCCTGGTACCGAACATCGGCTCTGGTGCGCGGCCGAGCCGCCACTTTTCTCCCTCCTCTGGCACCGAACCGGACTCGGAGACAGACGCGACGGAGGCCTCGATCTCCTGGCCCTCCGTCCGTCTCGGGATGCAGTCTGACCGGCCATCTCCTCCTGGGGAACACTCCTCACGCCCGACACCAGCTCCTCCAGGGCCCCTTGTCCGTGGGTCTCCATGTAAGTTTGCAGCAGTCCCTGCAATGCAGCTCCAGTGACAGCCATGACAACTTCAATTCGCTAGTGAGTGTCAGATTATATTCGCCGTTTAGGTGATAAGCAAAAATTTTTTTTTTTTAGAATAATAATAATTTTCTGTATGAATTACAGGGAACAGTCAGCTGAAAACAGTCAGGAGCCCTCAACTGATCCTGCCGACTGGTAAGTCCCCTCCCTCTCCCCTTCCTTAAGAAACCCCCAGTTTTTGCAACATTGTATCCTTTACTAAACCATCCCACAATCCTTGGGCAGCAGTCATGTTCCCCCTTCCTTATTATTCCAGGGGGAATCTTACTTTCCAATATTTCAGACATATATATACAGGTGTGGCCAGGGGTGAGTCTGTACTGAGAATTTTTAGGTAACCTACTAATAACAATTAATGCAACTAAAAATGTAATTTAGAACAAGTACCTTATTATCTTAGTATCTTATTTACACAGACTGATTTCTAAACACGTTACTGGGAGCTCTAGCTGAAATGCAGACACACCAACAATAAGGAGCTCCTAGAAAAGAGGGACATTAGGAGAGAAAAGAGGGACAGAAGGACTTGGGCCTAAAATAAGGACTGTCCTTGCTAAATAAGGACAATTGGGATGTATGAAAAGATACATGGGGCATACATGGGAAAGTTAAACTGAAAGAAAAAAACAAACATGGCAGGGCTGCTTAATGCGATATGAGAATGTGTCACGTATGGCTGCCAGCCCCCCTTACGGTAGTTGTGTAATAATCGAACAAGCCCTGCATAGTATAACATTAAATAATCAGAGCCAACAATATACAAAATTAATTACAGATTTAGTATTGGCAGTTATACAGTGCTAACATAGTCTGCAGTGGGGGATATAAAACAGCACGTACTGACAGACAACGTGATGTTGACAAAAACGAGATACAGAAGGCCTCAAACGAGTTCACAATTGTAAATGTTTTTCCATGAGAAAGCTTGTAAATAAAGAGCCTGGACTTATGTTATAACTTTGCTTCATTATCTTAAAGCAACTCTGCCTACAAGACCTTCCCCATAGGAAAGCATTGATTCAAAGTTTTCCTATGGTTTTTTTTTTTTAAAGATGCTGGACGTTCTCATGCAAACTTTGGGCTACTGTGACATAGTGGTGGGCTTAACACTACATATAATGGAGCTGAATCCTCATGTTTGCCGAGATAGGTGATTTTAAGTAGCGTTGAATGGTTAAAACTCTATTTTTGTGTGTGCTCACGATGTTCCTTAATCTGTATTTTATATGAATTTTGAACCCCCCCCCCCCCCCACTTAATACACCCCCCTCCAAGATGATGTTTTTTTCCTCCCCTTATCACATAAAACGTCTCTACTCGTAAACCTTTTGTGCTTCATTATACTGGGAAAAGATGTTTGCTTCTTGTCTTCATGCAGATTGTATGTGCAGAATCTGGCTGGATTTTGGATGGCATGGAGGAAGTTAAATGCCTCCCTCTTTTTCATGACAGAAGGGCCAGACTTACAGTTGCAGCAAAATGTTCCAGTTGCCATATGCAACGTGTTTAAGCTTTATCTTGTGTTCTTTTTTGTAACAGTGACCCCTTGTGGATACAAGCAATATTTTTATTTTAAAAACTTCATAAAAGCAATTTTCAGCAACAAGTTTAAAGAAATATCGGAGAGTATGAAGTTTTTTTTAAGATTTCTCTTTTATCAATTGCTGATACGAACGCAGATGAATAATCGTTTTATTAGTCAGTAGATCTGTATATATTTTTTTTATTGAATACTTAGAAAATTTACAATTTTCTACCTCTTCACCTTAGTACTGTAAAGAAAAAGAAAATGTTAGCTGTTTTCAAATCTGAAACTTTAGTTTTGGGTAATTCGGGTATGCTGAAAAAATATTAACCCCACATTAATAGTAAAGTGCAAGGATTTGGCTATTTTCAAACCATTATCATGCTCTCTCTTAACTCACTTTTACGGTCTCTCTGCCATCTCCTCAAGAATGTCCAAAGGTGACCTGAAACAGGCCCTCTTAATAACTAAACTAACCATCTTCCTTCCCATTACCTCCTGCTAATCCTTACTTTTCCAATGGTTTAACTGTTGGGTAGTTGTCCGATGCGGACACCTCTGTCCACTAACTTCCTTTCTCCTGGCAGAATGAGGAAAGTTTGCCGCTTTCAGCATATCACTGACCGCCCATTGAGAAAAATAGTACATAATATTTTTTTCAATGGGAGTCAGTCATATGCTGAGAGTGGCAGCAGAGAAGTAAGGCTCAGGGGTCCAACTTCAAGGTCAATCCATTAGGAAACTGGATAACACTTGAAGGTAAGATGGTGCTCAGACACTCCTGTCCCCAATAATAACTTCAATGAGCTGAAATAGTTTGGAGGTGGGAGTGTTCCGTTTAAACCCTCACAAGCTGCTGACACATCCAGTTCAAAACTATCTCTTGAATCCATTATTTTCTCACTCATGTTGCCACAATATTTCTGTATGTACACTCTGGAGCGCATTTGAGCAATTATACAGAAATTGCAAATAATCCCTCTTTATTAATGTGCAATTTATCACACAGGCATGGGGAGATCAAAGATCGCCCCCACACCGGCCCAAAGGCCCTTCGAGAGAAGGGAGAGACGGCGGGAGGACCCCGAGGCAGGAGGAGGGACCTGGGAGGAGATCACTTCTCCCGCGAGCAGGCTGTGTGGAGCGTTGCCATGGCTCAGCTTGGGAGGAGTGAAGACTGGTGGTGGTGGTGGGGTGTGTGTGTATGTGTTTTCGTTCAGCAAACTGTGTATGTATTTGGCAGTCTGTCTGTGTGTGTATGTGTATACTCAGCAGTCGGTGTGTGCATATCCAGCAGTCTGTATGTATGTATTGCATTTGTTGAAGGTACCAATAAATATAAGCTTAATTTTATCGATAATTTACATTTTTATTCCTGTGAGATGTTGTGTAGGCACAGCCCCAGTGCACTGCTTTAACCGGGGGCCCATAATGCTGTTAAGATGGCACTGCTCATGTTAGAGAATAACCCTGACAAAGTACAGTTTTTACCACTCCAAATAACTGAATCTCTCAATTATGATTTTTTTTATAGTAGGTCTGACATTCCAAGACTGAATTCTAACAGATGTAAGCTCTAGATTGAATAAAATAAAAGATATATTTCTAGATCATGAAAGAAGTTGTACAAGTCATTTTTAAGACTCAAACCACATTTTAATGAAACACTGATTTCTCTCAGAAAGCATTATAGAATTGTTCAGTGTGAGTTTCCGAGTGTGTTACGTAATCTGTTGTTGGGATTGTCTGTGTGTTGTTGTGACCAAGGCCCCTGGAGGATCAAGCTCTTGGGGAATTCACTTGAAACTCTTTCCCATAGAAACGTAAGAAATAAAACACATGCTAAAGATCAAGTGTCAGATCGGGTCATGGCCATGCAATACACAGACATTTCTGTCTGTCTAAAATAGGACTACGGAGACTCCCTAAGAGGTATGGTGTTCTATTATTCTTCACCAGAAAAAAAAACAACACACCACAATTTAACTTTTTGGTGTATCTCTTCCCTAGGGTTCTTCTTAGGGTCCCAGTGCATCTTCATCTATATGGGAACTTGCTACCAAGCTTGCTTAGCTGCTTACAGTCAGTGTCTTTGTTAAATGAACAATACATTGAAAATGTTGTTAGTTAAAGGGACATTATAGTCACCAGAACAACTACAGCTTAATGTAGTTGTTCTGGTGAGAATAATAGCTCCCTTCAGGCATTTTCATGTAAACACTGCCTTTTCAGAGAAAAGGCGGTGTTTACATTGCCGCTAGGGACACCTCCAAGTGGCCACTCCTTAGATGGCCACTGGAGGGGCTTCCTGGCTCAGGGCTGCACAGTAAGCAGCCCTGCCATTCAGCGTCCCCACGCTCTGCATGGAGACACTGAATTTTCCTCATAGAGATGCATTGATTCAGTGCATCTCTATGAGGAGGTCCTGATTGGCTAAAACGGCATTAGGCCCCGCCCCGTGCCGATTTTAGCCAATCCAGTGCTTTTCCCTATGGGAAAAATCAGCCATTTTGATGGGTGTCACAAAGGGGGCATAGCTAGCGGCGGCGGACCCGTGCAGCGCTAGAAATAAGGTGCGTTTTAAAGTTTTATAGGGGTGCTAAGGGGGAGGGCAAGTCACCTAAATGGTGGGTTTAGCACTATATGGTCAGGAATACATGTTTGTGTTCCTGACCCTATAGTGCTCCTTTAAAACATGCAAGAATTTTTTATGCATGTTCTCTTTGAGGGTATATGAAAAAAAGTTTGCAAAAACTGCAGACCAGATGCAGCCTTTGTAAAACGTCCCCTCTTTCCCCAGCACAGACTTTCAGTCTATCCCAGGGAATATAACAATCTAAGACTTCTCATTGCAAAGCCTCCATGTTAGAGACACAAGAGCGCATGCATGAGATGGCAGCTTTCTAGTTCAGCTTATTAAGAAGGGGGGGAGGAGGCAGGCACATTCTAGCCACAAGGCTAACGGAAATGGAAGAAAACTTCCCTGGAGTGTTTCTGCCCCCATTTGTTAAAGTGCAGATTTCTATTTAAATTGCCATTTTTCTAACCTGTCATAAATATGACAGACCAGCGAGTTAAAGTGCTTTATGGGCCTTGACTGTAATGGGAGCCTGAATAAAAGTTGAATCATATACATATGGTGTTATTGACCTAAGCACAGAGTGGCTGAATTGGAAGCATAGCTAAAGTAGCTGAAGAATAGTTGAAGATTTTTCCAGTTTAGCTCTTTTGCCCTTAAACTTAAAATTCAGTTTGAATTCACACTTTAGTAAATAAACCAAAAGGTTTATTCGCTAAACTCTTAAATTGTAGATAATTTATACACCAACAGGAAAAATAGTTAATTTTGAGACATTACCCAACTAAGCAGTGGCAATAGGGTATTTTAGCCTAATTTTTACAGTTTACAATGTGTTTTTTTTTTTTTTTTAAATTAAAGGAACACTCCAACCATCATAAGCGCATGGGAGCATTATAGTGGTTATGATATCAGGCGTGCCCTGGGGTCTCCCAATGTACGTGGTCAAATCATTTTAGAACAGTTTGATTTCTTTACTCGGCTCCACTGGGCAGTTCCCAGCCTCTTTTCTTTTGCTTTAGGGTGCCCTAAGCTCCTGCTAGCAGCCCCCATTAGCTCTCCTAAGTTTGTTTCTCAAACAAACACAATGGGCACCATAACAACTTAATTGAAGTTGGTATGGTGGCAGGAGGTTGACGGGCGCTTTCTTACTTGAAGGGATTACACCGTTCTCGAACCCAAAGGTTGCCTCCAGCACAACATCTCCAATTCCCCCAACGGCATCTGGCTTCTGAACTTTCAGGAAGTGCGTAGTGCCACCGGGCGCCTCTGATTGGTTAGAGCGGTCAGCTGGCGCTCTGAGCCAAGCTGTAGCTCCCGTAAATAAAACCCTTTTCTTTTCTTTTTTTGGTTAAAAAAACAAAACTAAAACCACGAATAAGGTGCACTGTGTCTTTAAGACTTAAATACATTTTCCAAAACAGTGTCAAATAGTATAGGTATTTAAAGTGCATACAAATATATAAAGTGTTAATGTGCATAGATTCTCAATGCTGTGCACACCTTTGCCAAAGTGCATAAAGTGAAAAAATATATAAATCACTTACAACATGTTAAAATTGCAGGCAGCTTTGTATCATCCGAGTTAACACTCAAAGATAAAAAAACACAGTGTGATCCTATTTTAAATTACTGTAAGTGTAAAATGTCAAGAAACACTCACAAAAAGAGAGCAGATGAGCTTCCTCTAACTTTAATTGCGTGTAGACCTCTATTTGACGACGTGACGTGGAAGTAATTGCACAATATTTTTAAAAAAAAAAAAATAATTGTGCAGGTAGGTACAGTTTAGCTTCAAACGCCACAACAGTGTACATATATGTTAACAGGATTTACAGTGGCATGAGAGGTTGCACATTTTTTTTATAATTATGTCTACAAGCTTGACGCTACTTGTGATGCTCCAAGCTGAAGTTTTTAATTTTAGAGACAACAGACTGGGAACATCAGCATACATCACAGGACCTGCTTGATAACAGTAAGTTAGATCATACATAGCTATGATTAAGAAGGTCATAGGCATAATAATAATGGTAATCATAGTATTGCAGTGTATATACGAACAAAAACATTAGACCTATCAGAGTGTACAGCTGACACTGTGAGTTATCAAGGCAGTATGGTGTAAAGAAAGTGTATAGTTAGAGCCTCGCTGATAATGTAACACCGTTTTATGTTTAAGACCGTATGCTTAGAAGCAGAGTTATTGCAAGATCCTTTAACACCCCCATCTTGTTCCCCCAAGAAATAAAGTCGGCAATTCACTGTCGCCCTAAACATTCAGAGAGGATGTTGTATAGATTGACTGATTGCTTGATTAGTCGTATGAGAAATAAGACAAAACAGTAGACAGGTCTCAGCATTAATGTAAAAATGAAAAACTAGAACAACCAAGTACTGTTATGTGAGTAATGTAGCATAAGAAAAATAATAAAGATTGACATGTTTAATGCAAACTTGTGTAGTGTAGCTAATCCCTAGGAGGCCTCCCAGGTAAGGCAAATGTGGGTCCAAGTGGGAGATAACTTCAAAGTGATCCGATGCCCCTCTGGGGGAATTCAGCATCTGGCCACAAGAGTTCCGTGTCCAGGCTCTGGAACTCGTCCGGTGCAAGGCAAGTGGTCACCGCTAAGTGCCTGGGCTGGTTCCGCGCCTTTGCAGATTTCTGAGCCCCATATGATTCGCAGCATACGCTTCCGTGTAGCTGCAATTCTGGCCTCTGCAAGTAATTGAAGTCAGAGTGGGTTGGTAGTCGCCGGTGCTGGTGCTTAGTGCCATCCGGACTTGCATTCAGGCTTGAGTTGTTGCTTCGGTCGCCGCCATTTTTGGGTCCTGCACTTTGTGGATCCCTTATGCCTGTTGATAGGTGGTAAGGGTGGTACCCTAGTAGAGTGGGTACCTGGTTTGTGCTCGGCAGCTTGTTGTACTCGCTCTGCCAGTTTTATCCAAAATGCTGCGAATATAGTGTCCAGCTTCGCTTCGAAGGTCTGATTTCTGGCTGTGGCCGGCAGGGGGAAAACGTGTTTACATTTTGTGTTTATCTATGTTGGTAATCTGCATGCTTTTCTTCACCCTCTTGGCCTGATTTTGCTGGGTTGCCTCCCAGGTGCAGACCGGGGTTACCCCCACCCACTAGTCCATAGGGATAGGGGGGTAGGAGCTAAGTGGTGCTGCATTGCCGGAGTTAGCCAGAGGAGAGCGGCCGTCTCTCCCTAGCGCCATCTTCCGCAACCCGAGATGGGCCATTCCGGGTACCGGTTGTGCAACAACCCATCGGGCAGGTATCTGGAGGTTCATCAGGGCTCCCCCAACTGAGGTAGTGTCCTTTGATGCGAGTGCAGGCACTTTTTGTTGGGATTTACCCGAGATATCTGCCATTTTGCCGAGAGCCTGTACACCATGAGTCTGCTCGGTTCGTAGCTCAGGCTCCACCCCCCTAATTACATATTTTTTATATTTTATTTGAACAATATTGTAGCGCCACCCTTACTTGTCTTTTTGTGTACGTTAAGAAACCAAAAACCTTTAACTCTCTACATCTAGATCACGCACGTATTTATATTCAGCAACTAATGGCGGTTCCACCTGAATTTTGGCTATACCACTTCAGCTTCTATGTTGGGTTAATTTATTTTTTTTTTTTTGCATACATATCAAATATATGTATTAAATATAGCAATTATATTAATAAGAAGGTGTATAATTACAGGGTGTATAATGTGTCAATGTTTATTACATCTATAATGACATTACGATCCAGTTATCTCTCACAATGTTCTACTAGATAATCTTACATGATTTGTTTAAAGTGAACGTGTCATGACAGATGTAGGTTTTCCATTTTCTAAGCATCTGGCTTGACTCATGTTATATATGTTAAATGTTCCATCCCTTAACACTATTAATAGCTCATATTTTAGTTTATCTCAATTACCCCTGTCTCCTGCTGAAAGCAAATCACATTTTTAGTGGGTGTTAATACTTGCTGTAAGACACCTCTTCTGCATACCCCTGTTGGCAAAGACCTCAACATTTTATCTTGGTTCTTTATAAATAATTCTCATCTGTTACCTAGTTGTCAAGGTTGGTAAAAAGAATATCAAGTCCCATCAAGTTCAACCTTTCTTTTATGCAGTTGATTCAAAAAAGTAGTAACAACAATAAGCGGCAGTAACCATTTCCAATTATCCAACAAAAAGGGGTAAACATTTTTGACTCCATAATGGCAAGATTTCACCTTGGATCAACAAACTGTTTACATACATTTCAATTAAATCCTTGAATATTCTGCTTATGCAAAAAAAGCATCAGTCTTTTAAAAAATATATATATTCTTTATTTTTTTGTGCACAATATAACATACAAGCTTGCACTGCCACGATAGCATGGACAAGTACTGTGATATCAAACATGAGGTAACGAATACATGGCATTTGAGTTAGCTGCTCAATTAATTTTAGGGTAGTAAATGTGTCACGGCAAAACATAGTCAAAGCCGGCATGTCTAAGCTACTAGGGAAGGCTGTATAAACATTTAAAGAACATATAAGAGAGAAGAGATAAATAGGCATTGAGGTGCCTGACATAGTGTAACTATAGAGTCTTAGTGTGCCTATAGATTACCACTAGAACTCCTCAAGGTTAGGTTAAACAGAGTGGAACGAAAATTAGATGACTGGAAACAATATTAACGGCACTTTTGTATCAGTTATGCAATCTGCAGGGTGGTCGCCCACTTTATTGAGAGGACAGCAGCTCATCCTAAGAGGTAGTCCCATGGCCCATATCAGCCGATCCGCATCCATAGTATGACTGGCCTGAGGTGTAGAGAACCCCGGTGAATAGACTTGCAGCAGTGCCAGGACATGACTCCCCTCCTGCCATAGGCCTGGATCCCTAGTCCACCAACTTGTAGCCCATGTGTCGAGGGCCCGTGCACACGAGGAGGAAGAGCATCCGCCATTTTAATGTTGCCGCTGTAATTGTAGCTTGAATGGTGTCAGCTTTTTGCAACCCGGGTGGGTGAGTGGAGCGGGCAGTGGGGCATATTCCCCCAACGGTCTGGGGGGGGGTTGAGGTGTGGCTTGTCCAAGCCGTGAAGCGAGGAATGTGGCTGCCTCTCCCCTGCAGCAGGTTTATACGGGCACCTGGTGTGGGTGTGTGTCATGAAAGGTATCGGAATACTCACCCGGGAACCCGTGACCCAGGTAATGCACTTTGGGCATTGAAAAAGCGCGTTAGTCAAGGAAATGCCCTAATTTCTGCCGAAGCTGCAGGAGCACATGTGCCACAAGTCTGCAAGGCTTGGAGGTCAGGCTCCGGCCAACTCAGGCTTTTTTATTTTTTATAGAATCTGATAAGACAACCTCTTTAGGCAGATAATTCCTCGTCTTTATTGTTCTTACTGTAAAGAACCTTTTTCTGCTGTAAGTGAAAACACCTTTCTTCCAGTCTTATTAGGTGACCTCTTGTCTGATGTATATTCCATTGAAAAAGACTCTTAGCGGAGAAACCGGTTAGGAGAGGACGTGACTCTCATCACTGCCAGCCAACATCCAGAAGACGAAAGGAACGCAAGTTCAGTGCTAGCATCACCATAAGTTCACTGTAGATGCCGAGCAACTCATGCAAGGTCTGAGCTACATTTCTATTATATTGGACGCTGATTGGATTTTTTAAACACATTGTTTAAGCTTTAGAGAATTAGTTTTTATTTAGAATTTTAAGAAATCAGTTTTTTGTATATTTTATGAGATGTCGCGAATAAAATTAATTCTTTAACACTGTATTTTTTTTTTTTTTTTTTTATTCTTGTGCAGGTTGTGCAGATGGTTGTGTTAGGTTGTGCAGATGGTTACAGGCTTTTAACAGACGCCACAACAGCGTATTTCAAGTTTCATAAAAATAAACAGTGGCATGATAATTCGCACATTTTATATATTTGCTGCATGCTTAGCTAAACAGTTGTTACTTCAGAGTAAGTTTGAATAAGATTAAGATAAGGATGTTTAACATTGCTAGTTCGCCTATGCTAGTGTAGATAGAGTGCTTGTTTTACAGCGAAGCAGTAGCTAATTCTCAAATGGTACAAAGTTACGTTATGCTATGGGTATTTAGCTGATGAGGCTGCTTAGTATGATTAACATTGCTAATAACTTGCCTATAATATGCCTTAATATCACTATTCTCTCTAGAGATGGTTGCCCTGTGGCACTTTGCTATGTCCAGCCTGTCACTTAAAATAGCTTTCCTACGCATTCCAGGCATGGGTATTAACTGCTTTGTCAAGTTTCAGTGTCCAAAGGAACCTCAGGAACGGTTGTCATCAGATTTAGAGTCCAGTCGTGGCTTGAGTTATGCTTCAGGGTCCGGGTACTCAGCTGGATCATGTGCTCTGAACAGTCCAGCAATCTGTCACCCGTGTGAAGCAGTGTGGTAGGCACTTCATTCTATGCCCAGCGCTGGTAGGATCCGCAGTCTGTCGCTATTCTTTTTGTCGTAGTGGTCGCAGGGCTCGGTGTCTCCATTTCGGGGGTTAGTTCCAGGCCGTCGCATTACGGTGAGCAGTGTCCCCTTCACTTGTATCACAGTGTTGGTTGAGGGGTGGCGGGATTCAGGTATGGTCTTTTAGAAATGTGCACCGTTGTTGGATTGGAGGTCTTGGCTCTGTTGGTATGTGGGTGAGAGCGGGTGTCCGAGAGGCCTGGCGCTGGGTCCCGTCTCGATGCCCTTCGGTATCTATTGTGTCTGACGGCCATCTTGGATGGGGTACCTGTATGTAGTGCCAGATGGGGTACCTGTATGTAGTGGGGTACCTGTATGGGGTACCTGTATGTAGTGCCTGCGTCGCGTTGTTGGTCGCAACCATGAGGCCACCATCTGCTCAGCTTGGCGGTGAGTTGCTCCCCGGTTTCGCAGTGCTGCCCTGAGACCAGCGCAGGTCCGGTCCAGTATTGTCATAGGGGATGTGTGCGTCCCTGAGCGGGTATTCCGCCTGCGCAGCTCGGGCTGGTCGGCCATTTTGGCTGTACCTATGTGGTCTGTTGCCCCGCCATTTCTGGTGGTTGGTGTGGTCTTGCTCCATGCTGGTCCGTATGTGCTTTGGAGACCGGGATGTCCCCCACCGGTCCTGGGGGGGGGGGGGGAGGGGGGGTCTGCTGCGGTGTAGTAGCTTGTGGGGTCTTTCGCTGAGGGGAGCGGCCGCCTCCCCCCTGCTTCAGCCCCAGTAGGCCGCATGTGGAACTCCGTTTTCCCGGCATTGACAGGCACCGGGGTGGTGTCTGTAGGCTCAGTGGGGCACCCCCGACGTGGGTAGTGCACCCTCCGATACTTTTGGGCTTAGGATTCGTCGCTGGTACCCCGGTTTCTGCCCGCCGGATCGGAGCTCGTGGCAGATGCGTCTGCACGGCTCAGCGGTCAAGCTCCGCCCCCAACACTGTATTTTTTCGGTTATTGAAGTGGGACAGAGTTTTAAAGTATTTTTTATTTTTCCTCATTTTGTATGCACATCGTGGTTTTTACTTTGGAGTGAGCTGTCCATGAGGATTACCAAAAGTTTCAAGATATATTACTGCACTGGAAAACCACTTGTATTATTAATTTTATTTTATTATTTTTTATTTCTGCTTACAGTTTATACTTTTAATAGAGACTTAATTGTATAGTATTAGCACTATTTTAGTGAGAGTAGTACATTGAGGAAAAGGGATATCAAGTGTGTCCTGTGTATGATGTATATTCCTGCTAATGAACAGGTTGGTACATAGCGGTTTGTACGGACTGTTTATATTTGTATAGTGCGATCGTATCCCTTCTGAGGGATATCAAGTGTGTCCTGTGTATGATGTATATTCCTGCTAATGAACAGGTTGGCACATAGCGGTTTGTACGGACTGTTTATATTTGTATAGTGCGATCGTATCCCTTCTGAGGGATATCAAGTGTGTCCTGTGTATGATGTATATTCCTGCTAATGAACAGGTTGGCACATAGCAGTTTGTACGGACTGTTTATATTTGTATAGTGCGATCGTATCCCTTCTGAGGGATATCAAGTGTGTCCTGTGTATGATGTATATTCCTGCTAATGAACAGGTTGGCACATAGCGGTTTGTACGGACTGTTTATATTTGTATAGTGCGATCGTATCCCTTCTGAGGGATATCAAGTGTGTCCTGTGTATGATGTATATTCCTGCTAATGAACAGGTTGGCACATAGCGGTTTGTACGGACTGTTTATATTTGTATAGTGCGATCGTATCCCTTCTGAGGTACCTTTTTTCTAAACAAAACTTTTTTTTTTCTAGCCTCTCCGAATGTTTTCCATCCCCCTTACTATTTTTTTTTTAGCTCACCTCTGTACTTTTTATAGTTTTGCAATATCCTTCTTTAAAACTGGTGCCCAAAATTTCACTGCGTATTCAAGGTGGGTCTTACAATTGATTTGCAAAATTATATTATGTAAGGACCTTAACAAACTTACCATATTTCAAGAGGGCATTAAAGTGGTAGGACGAGACGGCAACAAAGTGTTACATTATGCATTTGACTAAATAGCTAGTGCCTCACCAACCAACCCCTACTGCAGACAGGCTTTCCAAAATCCTCTATATAAACACCAACTCACTGAGTTTGCTTATAATGAAGTCCTTCTTTAAGAAATGAAACATTCAAAAGTATTTTTAAAAAATAAATTGTATTTTGTAACATAATACCCCTTTAAATACCGTAACCTAAAATGTTCGGTATTTCTTTTTTTTTTTTTTTGTTTACTTACAAAAGGGAAATTAAATGTCATTAGTGCAGCTTCCTTGAATTTAAAAAGAAAAAACGATCAAAAGAAAGGAAGATGCCCCGAAGGGAAAAGGAAGACGCAATTTTCTTAAGCCCTTTTCCTGCTAGGGAAACAAGAAAAGTCATTGTTAGAACGTGGACAGTGCTTTATGTAACCAGCTATGCTTCTCTTTGGTAATAATTAAAGTGTTTACTGCAAGCTTGCACCCTCCAATTTTCTACTTAGTCATAGTGACACATACTGTTACTCATGCAATATCTCTGAATTAAACGCCCCAAATGGTTCCCTTTGTACCAGACCTGTGATTTCTTATTTGACATGGCCATACAAAAGCTTGGAGACAGAGGTAGGAAACTTTATTTAACCCTTTGAAAGACAGGACAGGTTTGCATTTTGTGCAGAATGGAGGCTGGTCAAGTCTGTGCTTTTTGCCATTTTTAATTTTAACCCCTTAAGGACCAAGCTTCTGGAATAAAATGCAATCATGACATGTCATGTGTCCTTAAGGGGTTAAAGTCACATTTAAAAAAATCGTATTTAGGTTGAGAAATTGAAAGCCAAGAGTGGAAGGAACTATTTCTGAGATGCCACAGATTCTCTTTATCCACTTCGATTAACCCCTTAAGGACCAAACTTCTGGAATAAAAGGGAATCATGACATGTCACACATGTCATGTGTCCTTAAGGGGTTAAAGCAAATCGCTAGAAATGCATATCTCGCTGGTATTTGGACCGAGCCTTCATCATTTTCCAAACACGCTTGCTAAATTTTTCACAGTGATGCTCATTTCCTGGAACAGATTTCCACATGTGGTGGTAATGCAAACAAATTGCAATTTTATGGAGGGAAGTGTTTGAATATACACTGCTCAAAAAAATAAAGGGAACACAAACAACACAATGTAACACACTTCTGTGAAATCAAACTGTCCACTTAGGAAGCAACACTGAGTGACAATCAATTTCACATGCTGCTGTGCAAATGGGATAGACAACAGGTGGAAATTATAGGCAATTAGCAAGACACACCCAATAAAGGGGTGGTTCTGCAGGTGGTGACCACAGACCACTTCTCAGTTCCTATGCCTCCTGGCTGATGTTTTAGTCACTTTTGAATGCTGGCGGTGCTTTCACTCTAGTGGTAGCATGAGACAGAGTCTACAACCCACACAAGTGGCTCAGGTAGTGCAGCTCATCCAGGATGGCACATCAATGTGAGCTGTGGCAAGAAGGTTTGCTGTGTCTGTCAGAGTAGTGTCCAGAGCATGGAGGCGCTACCAGGAGACAGGCCAGTACATCAGGAGACGTGGAGGAGGCCGTAGGAGGGCAACAACCCAGCAGCAGGACCGCTACCTCCGCCTTTGTGCAAGGAGGAACAGGAGGAGCACTGCCAGAGCCCTGCAAAATGACCTCCAGCAGGCCACTAATGTGCATGTGTCTGCTCAAACGGTCAGAAACAGACTCCATGAGGGTGGTATGAGGGCCCGACATCCACAGGTAGGGTTTGTGCTTACAGCCCAACACCATGCAGGACGTTGAGCATTTGCCAGAGAACACCAAGATTGGCAAATTCCCCACTGGTGCCCTGTGCTCTTCACAGATGAAAGCAGGTTCACACATGTGCTCAGTGTGAGCAGTGTATAAATTAAATCTTAGAAAGTACTATAGGGGCGGGTCCTGACTGTCATGGAGGGAAGACGTGCCTAGCTGGAGCTCCACACTAATCTTGCAAAAATGGCTATAAAGGCACCCCTATACCACTACAAACCACACCACAGGACCCCAAGCGACTTACTAGTACTCTACCTTCACGGTAAACTGGTGATGCGCCCGTGAGTGGACGACAGACGGCAGAATACACCCGTGAGGGCAAGCACCAGGCGGGAGAGGCGGTCGATCTCCCAGCCTGGAACCACCCGGAGACCAACTGCCACGAGCAGACACCCCGCAACCCCCCCCCCCCCTCCCCTTTGGACCGGTGAGGGTGGTCCCCTCCAACACGACGGAAACAACCGTGAAGAGGGCCAGAAAGCTGAGAGGCCAACCTAAAATGGCAGAGACCACGCGGCCAGCAAACAGCCGAGAGATACCACTGAACCCCCTGTCCAGCATAGACAGGATTTTCCAAAACTTCTGGCTCAAGCTCGAACTCCGGCTGCAACAAGGTGTTCCGCGACTACTCACTGTACGCTGCCCACCTCGACCACCGCCACCCGACCTGCAGCATCAGCCCGCAGACCCGACTGGGCCCAAAAACACGCGACGGCGAAGTAAGCATGCACCTCGCTCCTGCAGAGCGGCGCTCGGGAGGAAACCGCGCAAAACAAGCCTCGACCTGAAGCAAGTACCCACCTCCTCATGGGCGACCCTATCCAGGCCAAGTGGCACGACCAACCGACCCCAAACACACCCGCTCACTCACCGTACCACAACAAAGCTCAACGGGCGCCCACAGCAGGGCTGTGCATAGCCCCAACGCGGCATAGGGTGAACCCACCTTAGACGCTTCGGTAAGCAGATCCCAAGACGGAGAGCCTGGATATGGCACGCACGAAAAGGGACTTACACCTGGGGGACCCCAGGGGACTTTCTTAGGCTATTTCGTTCAATCGAATATACTCTCACGTTATAGTTTTTGCCAGCTCAAAGCATATAAGGGTACAAGCAAATTGCATATTTAGGACAACACAGCTTCAACACACACATAACATACTAATGCAAGTCTTAACTTACTAAATGACACATAAATGTTTATCCTTCTTAAGAATGTATTGTCATATACCTCTAACCCTTAGCATAACCACATTTTGTCATTTACATGTATAGCCTAGCCTCTTTAGTATAAACGTCAGAGGAATCATTAACCTGTTATTCTCATGATACTGAAAAGAAAAAAAAATGTGCGGTTTTAACTGCCACACTGTGAAATGCTATGAATTGCTTGCAGCTGCTGTCGTGGCTCGGCACACTTGTTTGTTACTATGTGCACAAGTAAAATAAAGAATTATAAAAAAAGAAAGTACTATAAATCCTGACCCAGGCCTAGCTTTTTTTAACCCCTTAAGGACCAAACTTCTGGAATAAAAGGGAATCATGACATGTCACACGTCATGTGTCCTTAAGGGGTTAAACACCAATTTACACTACCCGAGTCGTCATTTGAAACGTCTAAAAATTATGCAATAAAATATGTTCCTCTGATCTTCTATGCATTGCTAAAAAATGGAGAGATGGTACACCGGACTTTAAAATGTTTATATCCAAGATTACATTTATACCGATTATCAAATAATTGATGGCTTAGCTTGATGGAATTATTTGATGGTCACAATTCCATCTGGTATCCCTGGATAATGCATATGTCCACTAACTTGACTGAATAAAGTAGAATGCAGATCCTCTTTTAATGCCAGAGAGTGCAAAAACTTAATGCATATTCTATTCCTCCTCCCAAACATATTTTCTATAATTTTTTTGTTCATCATTTGTCTCAATTGTAAAAATGTGGATCCCTTTTCATCTCAAGCACAAGGGTAGTATACCATTGCATAGATAGTGTAGGTCTCTTGTGATATGCCTATATTGCTGGTGTACACACAGTATATTATAGAATGCATTTTGTCTCGAATATCCAATTTAGACACCTATGGGTGTAGAGCTTCATGGGAGAACAAAAGAGTATTAACTCACTCCACCTCCCTTGGGCGATGTCCGTGTCTGCCCCATTACCCTCCTTACATGGGAGAAGTCCTTGAAGGAGCCAATAATAATCTAGTGGAGGAATAGATCTGTGGCAGAAACATCTACACTAGTCTCTCTGGATCTTGATTTAAAACTTGGGATATCACATGTCCTCTCTTTCTGAAGATAAAAGCGATAAGAATGCTCCTGGATTTGATCCTGTGGGCTCCCCTATCCAGGCCACACAAACTTTATATTAATTCAAGAACCGATTATTTAGCAAACTTTTTTGGGCTGCTTGGAGTGCAAGCTCCTTTGTGATTTGACTTCTTTTCAGAAGGTCCTGATAAAACAGTCAGACAACCACCAAATGGATAAACGTTCTCCATTATTACATAATTCCTCTGCTTACTTTCACATATCCTGGGGGCTTGGATTTCCTACAGGTGGCAGACTTGAGAAGTACTCCCCATCTTTCTTACTTCCCTTTAATCATCCCACAGTTCATTCGAATTACAAAATGTGGCTGCTTGTTTTTGATTATGCCAATTTTTTTTCATATTGTAACTTGTCACTTTTATGCCACACAATGATCTTTCAGGTATAATTTGTATCATAAGGATTTCCAAAGCTATTAGGCTTCCTTGGACTCTGAGCACTCTCACGGAATTCTGACAGTTTCTGCCCAGCAATGAGTTTCCCAGCTACTTCAGTGAGTGACAAGACTTGGACATTCCTAAATGCAGACACTCTCATGTAGTCAGAGCCAACTTATCAGACGTGGTTATACAGTATATCTTAAAGTCACTCATGCAGTCTTAGAAGTCAGGAAATCAAGATTGAAACATTAGTGTCATCATAGTCCTGCATAAAGATAAATGGACAGAAACAAATGTTGGAAGGTGGTATCTTTTATTACAAAACATTAGGAAACAAGCAAACAAAACAAACTGTAGCATTTAACAGCTGTTAAGATTTTAAATGAACTTGTTATTCAATGTTTAAGTGAATGAGTTAGATGAGGGATAATCAATTACTATTACCTCAAGATGTTCGCAGACTAACTCCCATGACCCTATGCAAAGAAAATAAGTACACAAAGAAAAGATTAAAAAGTAAAAAAAAGTGGGAAGCAAAAAGGTTCATAGGAGTTTTAGTTTGCCAACATTTGAACGTTGCATTTTTGAAAAACCCCTCCTGCAAAGCTTAAATGGACACTGTAGACATTATAGCCATTTTATTACATTGGTTTTAGTGACAGGAGTCCCCTGGCATTGTCCCTACATTCAGTGCTAGACCATTTTCAAGCAGTTTAACATTGCCAACCCCATGCCACCCAAATCCCAGCCCACACGGCAGCAAGCCATAGCAATTCATACCAGCAACGAGCGCTGTGATAGGCTGGAATTGTTCAGCTGACATTCTCAACCAATCAAAGCCACCCACTATTACTCAGGCTTTTTCCTCATTAGCCCAAGCAGCTCAGAGGGGTTTATCATTAAAGAAAATGTAACTCTGAACAAAAGAATGTCGTAAGTGAACTCCAGACACTACAACCACTTCAATGAGATAAAGCACCTACAGTGTCTAAAGTGTCCCTTTTAATAAATATTTTTAAACATATCTAATAAACAAATGTTTAAATTCTAATGGGGGAGGGAATCTCCACTCCCAGATGATCAGCAACTATGTTTGCAATCCAGTTATTTTACATATAAGGCCAAGTAAATATTGCCATAGACAGGGAGGGCAGTAATATTAAAATAAATATTTTTCTTCCCTATGCATTTTCTAACATAGTTTCATAAATTCATAAATAATGATCATGCACAAAAAAAAATTAAAAAAAAAAAAAAAAAAAAAAAAGCTTAGTTATCAAAATAGCTTCAGTGTTTCTGCAGCCTCCCTTAAGAAGTCTAAACTGCATTATTTAGGAGTTAAAGGGTTCTAGTAGCGGTGTTACTGAACCTATGATACAATTCTATGCGGAGTTATACTGGCAGAGCATTATGGGAGTTGAAGGGAAGCAGTTTGAGGCCCCTGGTTTATGGATTGCAACAGAGCAGTCCAAATGGCACCTGATGCAGGCAGCCCAATGCATGGAACATAAAGATGAAGAATACATAGAAAATAAAAAGAGTATAGATCTCAACCAGTCACACAATCCTTAGCGAGGTCGCTTTGTGTGGAAGGCCACCAGCAAAGTATGGAAGACAAAGATTTATATGGCAATGTCAGTAATCAGTCACAACTCTTGGGACACCACACAAAATAATCCCAGTAAACAAGCACTGTGCTAATCCTGGAAAATATTCATTAATAAAAAGGGATAGGAGAGGATAAAATTAAAAACTGGCCCCTTAAAAAACAATGCATAAATAAAGGCTAAAATGAAATGAGGGATGTGTAGAAGAAATGCACCTCTTGTATATATTCTCATCAGCCCTCTGACAGGCAGCAAAAAAATAAACATAAGACTGTATCAAATATTAGATTACACAGTTCAATGGTCTTTAAGAGGATAAATTTGTAGGATATACAGCTAAATTTGTGCAGTTTATTTTTGTGTCTACGAGGACATACAAAGGGTCTTTTTCATTAAACACTAAAGAGAATTGCCACTTCTACACCAATATAACCTAGCTGATACTACAGGAGACTTGGAGAGTATTTGCAAGCCAGCTATTTTTATCGAAATTTAGCAATTTACTTTACAATTTACTGTTTAGTGAAAAAAACTCAAGTGTTAATGTCACACCCTGGCAGATTCTCTAAGGATGTATCTGGAGACAGCATGTGAGATACAGAGGTAAGTAACAGTGTGTAAACGAATACCCAGTCCAGCTCGCTACAGTAACTGGCAGCCATGAACACAAAAAGAGCATTAAAAATGAATGGCAGTGCTAAAAAAAAAAAAAAAAAAGGAAAATGCAGGAAATGTGTTGCCAAAAAGTATTTTATATCGAAAATTTAACATGCTGTTGTTGGTGAAAGAGCGACAATAACAGAAGAGAAAATATAGTCCTCCAACTTTAGCAGA